>NC_077228.1:97324225-97675891 GCF_027887165.1 Monodelphis domestica | reverse complement strand
TAAGTCCAATGGCCACAAACCATGACAATTCTTCATGTTCCCTCCTGGTACAAACCGTCCTTAATCACCACCATCCCCCTGCTACCTTAAGTGTATATATTCTTGCCTTGCGCCTGCAATAAACGAGCCGAGCTTTGCTGCTATCAGACAGACTCTTTGTCCTTTTTCCGTGCTTGGTCTCCTCTCTCTCCCCCTATGGGCCTTTTAGGTGGCTGCTCCCCGAACCCCACCGTTGCAGTCCGGCAGGCCCGGATAAATGAAATCTTAGAAAAATTAGAATTAATAGACATATGGAGTAAAATAAATAGGGATAAAAAGGAATACACCTTCTTCTCAGCATCACATTGCACATTCACAAAGATTGACCATACATTAGGTCACAGAAACATGGCACACAAATGCAGAAAAGCAGAAAAAATAAATGGAGACTTTTCAGATCACAAGGCAATAAAAATAATGATCAGTAAAGGTACATGGAAAACCAAATGAAAAACTAATTGGAAATTAAACAATATGATACTCCAAAATTGTTTAGTTAGAGGAGAAATCATAGAAACAATTAATAATTTCATCAAGGAAAATCAAAATCGCGAGACATCCTTTCAAATCTTTGGGATGCAGCCAAAGCAGTAATCAGAGGTAAATTCATATCCCTGAGTGCATATATTAACAAACTAGGGAGAGCAGAGATCAATCAATTGGAAATGCAAATAAAAAAACTCGAAAGTATCCAAAATAAACCCCCCCAACAGAAAACCAAACTAGAAATCCTAAAAATTAAGGGAGAAATTAATAAAGTTGAAAGTGATAGAACTATTGATTTAATAAATAAGAAAAGAAGCTGGTACTTTGAAAAAACAAACAAAATAGACAAAGTGCTGGTCAATCTAATTAAAAAAAGGAAGGAAGAAAAGCAAATTAACAGCATCAAAGATGAAAAGGGGGATAATACCTCTGCTGAAGAGGAAATTAAGGCAATCATTAAAAATTACTTTTCCCAATTATATGGCAATAAATACACCGATTTAGGTGATATGGATGAATATATACAAAAATACAAACTGCCTAGACTAACAGAAGAAGAAATCGAATTCTTAAATAATCCCATATGAGAAAATGAAATCCAACAGGCCATCAAAGAACTTCCTAAGAAAAAATCCCCAGGGCCTGATGGATTCATCAGTGAATTCTATCACACATTCAGAGAACAGTTAATCCCAATACTATACAAACTATTTGACATAACAATCAAAGAGGAAGTCCTACCAAACTCCTTTTATGACACAAACATGGTACTGATTCCAAAACCAGGCAGGTCAAAAACAGAGAAAGAAAATTATAGACCAATCTCCCTAATGAATATAGATGCAAAAATCTTAAATAGGATACGAGCAAAAAAACTCCAGCAAGTGATCAGAAGGGTCACCCACCATGATCAAGTAGGATTTATACCAGGGATGCAGGGCTGGTTCAATATTAGGAAAACCATCCACATAATTGTCCACATCAACAAGCAAACCAACAACAACCACATGATTATATCAATAGATGCAGAAAAAGCCTTTGATAAAATACAACACCCAATCGTATTAAAAACACTAGAAAGCATAGGAATAGAAGGACTGTTCCTAAAAATAATGAACAGTAAATATCTAAAACCATCAACTAATATCATCTGCAATGGGGATAAACTAGATACATTCCCAATAAGATCAGGAGTGAAACAAGGATGCCCATTATCACTTCTACTATTTCACATTGTACTAGAAAGCCTAGCAGTAGCAATTAGAAAAGAAAAAGAAATTGAAGGCATCAAAATAGGCAAGGAGGAGAACACGTTAATCACTCTTTGCAGATGGCATGATGGTCTACTTAAAGAATCCTAGAGATTCAACCAAAAAGCTAATTTAAACCATCAACAACTTTAGCAAAGTTGCAGGATACAAAATAAACCCACATAAGTCATCAGCATTTCTATATAATTCCAACACAGCTCAGCAGCAAGAAATAGAGAGAGAAATCCCATTTAAAATCACCTTAGACAAAATATAATACCTAGGAATCTATCTCCCTAGACAAACACAGGAACTATATGAACACAACTACAAAACACTCTCCACACAACTAAAACTCGACTTGAAAAATTAGAAAAATATTAACTGCTCATGGGTAGGAAGAGCCAAAATAGTAAAAATTACCATCCTACCCAAACTTATCTATCCAATTAGTGTCATATCCATGGAACTTCCAAAAATGTTTTTATTGATTTAGAAAAAAACATAACAAAGTTCATTTGGAAGAACAAAATATCAATGCTATCCAGTGAAATAATGAAAAAAAAAATACACAAATGAGGGGGGGCTTGCAGTCCCAGACCTCAAACTATATTACAAAGCAGCAGTCATCAAAACAATTTGGTACTGGTTAAGAGACAGAAAGGAGGATCAGTTGAATAGACTGAGGGCAAGCGACATCAGCAAGACAGTATACGATAAACCCAAAGATCCTAGCTTTTGGGACAAAAATCCACTATTCGATAAAAACTGTTGGGAAAATTGGAAGACAGTGTGGGAGAGATTAGGAACTGATCAACACCTCATACCCTACACCAAGATAAATTCAAAATTGGTGAATGACTTAAACATAAAGAAGGAAACCATAAGTAAATTGGGTAAACACAGAATAGTATACATGTCAGACCTTTGGGAGGGGAAAGACTTTAAAACCAAGCAAGATATAGAAAGAATCACAAAATGTAAAATAAATAATTTCAACTACATCAAATTAAAAAGCTTTTGTACAAACAAAACCAATGTAACTAAAATCAGAAGGAAAACAACAAATTGGGAAAAAATCTTCATAGAAACCTCTGACAAAGGTTTAATTACTCAAATTTATAAAGAGCTAAATCAATTGTACAAAAAAACCACCATTCTCCAATTGATAAATGGGCAAGGGACATGGATAGGCAGTTTTCAGATAAAGAAATCAAAACTATTAATAAGCACATGAAAAAGTGCTCTACATCTCTTATAATTGGAGAGATTCAAATCAAAATAACTCTGAGGTATCACCTCACACCTAGCAGATTGGCTAACATGACAGCTATGGAAAGTAATGAATGCTGGAGGGGATGTGGCAAAGTGGGGACACTAATTCATTGCTGGTGGAGTTGTGAATTGATCCAGCCATTCTGGAGGGCAATTTGGAACTATGCCCAAAGTGTGATAAAAGACTGTCTGTCCTTTGATCCAGCTATAGCACTGCTGGGTTTGTACCCCAAAGAGATAATAAGGAAAAAGACTTGTACGAGAATATTCATAGCTGCGCTCTTTGTGGTGGCCAAAAATTGGAAAATGAGGGGATGCCCATCAATTGGGGAATGGCTGAACAAATTGTGGTATATTTTGGTGATGGAATACTATTGTGCAAAAAGAAATAATAAAGTGGAGGAATTCCATGGAGACTGGAACGACCTCCAGGAAGTGATGCAGAGCGAGAGGAGCAGAACCAGGAGAACATTGTACACAGAGACTAATACACTGTGGTATAATCGAACGTAATGGACTTCTCCATTAGTGGCGGTGTAATGTCCCTGAACAATCTGCAGGGATCTAGGAGACAAAACACTATTCATAAGCAGAGGATAAACTGTGGGAGTAGAAACACTGAGGAAAAGCAACTGCCTGACTACAGCGGTTGAGGGGACATGAAAGAGGAGAGACTAAAAGAATACTCTAATGCAAATATTAACAACATGACAATGGGTTCGAATCAAGAACACATTTGATACCCAGTGGATTGACGCATCAGCTACGGGGTTGGGGGGAAGGAAAAGAAAATGATCTTTGTCTTTAATTAATAATACATGGAAATGATCAAATAAAATATTATAAAATTAAAAAAAAATATTTTCGGAAGTGTGTATTCTGACTCATTCCATGCTGATATTTATTTCCTTTCCTTTTATCAGTAGAAGGTTTGACAGACAGCAGACATTATATTAGTCTGGATGAATGTTGTGCCTCAAATTTATTCATATTCCATAATTAATTTAGTCATTTTAAACTTCACATCCTCACTTAGGTTTTAAGGGCTATGATTCATTTTTTACCTAGTCTAAGAGTACTAGAAGACACCTAGAGGAAAAAAAAAGTTTCTTTTTTCCCCTTTTAAATCCAATGACATTATTTTTGTCTATGAGTGAGTTTTTTTGTTTTGCCAATGACATACTAAATATATTTATAATATGATCTATGCAAATTAGGTTTTCCTTAGTAGAACACATAAGTATTTGAAAACCTTTACCTACAGAGCCAAAGAAAGTAATAATATTTGAAAAAATACAAAATCTAAGGTATTACTTCACCAACAGGTTTATCTGACCAAAATTCCACATCAAAAATTGGTCATTCTGTAGCCATTTCTTCAGTTAAAATCCTTAACAGATCAAAAACACCTTGGGTCAGTGAATGCCACTCATTTGAAACTTTCTTTTGTATATCTAGGTCTGACAGTCCTTGCCCTCTTTCATAATACTGCATTCAGATGAAGCTAGACAGATCCTTTCTTGTAGTGAAGAGTTTTTCTTTTTAATTCCAGTCTGGTTTATTACACAATTCAGTCACCTTTGCATCTTCTTGCCACTACAATAAAATATTCAGTTTTCTCACTACAATAGCATCTTCTAATGAGTCTTATATGAGGATTTCTCCACTCTCTTATCACTTGCCTTTTCCTTCTTCTTCTTAATATATGGTAAAGTGAATTGGGAATTCTTCATGAGTCTTCTCCATACTATAGGGAGTTAGGTCAGAACTGAAACAGACTGTTATATAAAAGGAGAAAGAGGTTTGTAATTCTCACTGCATAATAGAATAATGTAAAGTTCTAAATCTTCAAACTGAAAAGAAGTAAAATCAAAAGACTGAGTGAGTACAATGAAAATCTGAAAATATCTGTTCAGAGTCTTTAGAAACAAAAATTGAAGTTTCCTCAGTCCTGAATATTTGCATCAACTTTGACAAAATTTACCAGTGTTGATAAAACTCTGACACTAATTATTGCCACTTCTTTTTGCTTTTTGTTGTAATGAAAAAAGAAATTACTTAAGGAGTACATACCTGAATTTAGGTCAAGGATTTGTACTGTCAAAATGATTCTTATATTCTTAGCTTCTCAAATCATCTGCTCACATATAGGTAGAAGGAAATAGGCCAGAGAAGAAATGATAAGATACTAAGTAAAAGAAGTTCCCCCTTGCCTTTATTATCTGCTTATTCAGGAATTCATATGCATTTTCATTATTCATGAATTATTAGTTTTGATCATTAGTGAGAAAAAGACAATATGTCTTTGAAAAATAAAATAGAAGAAAGGAATGCAGATTACCAGAAAAATGGGTAAATATTCTTGACAACAATGGCATAAGAATGGCATTTAAATTTTATCTTCCACTTAATTTCAGTAGTGCATATATTACTGTCATATTTGACTGTAATGGAACATATTTATGTTCTAATATATGACAACATATTCATAGCCATTTCCTTTTATGGTCATAACAAAAAACTGATTAGTAAATGTCAAACATTTGTGGGAAGGCTACATAAAATATGACATATAGAAGTAAAACCATATTACTACAGTGTAAAACATAATGACTATATAGAATACAGGGAACTATTGGAGAACTTATAGGAACTTATGCAAACTGAGATAAACAGAAACAGAAAAACAATATGCAACTAGACACAATATAAATCGGAAGATAACACAAAAAAGGAAAAACAAAAAGAAAAACATAACACTGGGGTTCTAATTAGATTACCTGGGTAAACATATATGCAAATATCTCCTTTATTTTTGTAAAGAGATGTTGGGCAGTCGATTTTTGTGTAAATTTTTGTGTTGCACTTAATTTGTTTATTTGTTGGCTTTGCTCATCTACTATGTATCTTCTATTTTTAATTTTTCTGTTTTAAAAGATAGATGTCATTCTGGCTATAGGCAAAGTATATGTCTTCTGATATGAATATAATATTAAAACAAAAGATATCAATAAAGTTAAGCTCTGACTTATGAGAAAAAATGCTATCCACAAATAGAGAAATAACTGTTGGAGTAGAAATGCAGATGTAAATATATGATTTCTTATTTGTTTGAGTATATTTTTGGAGTTTTAGTTTTATATGATTATTCACTTATGCAAATGAATAATATAGAAATATGTTTTGTCTGATAATATAAATATAACCTAGATTGAATTGCTTGTCAACTTCAGAAGAGAGGAAGGAAGAACAGAGGAGACAATAGGGTTCCTATAAATTTGGAAATCTTATGTCAACAATATTTTTTAAATTAAAAAATAATAAAGTCAAGCTTTTAAGTGTACCCAAGTATCTTACTGGTAGCTCATATAACCCTAAAATAATAATTAACTCAAAATAAACCACTCGTGTTACTTTGATTGGTGGTGGTTGTTCTCTTATGGCTCACTTAATTTCTGGTCTAAAATTATTACTAGCAGAAGCCATTCACTACAAATCTTCCTAGCTCAACATTAATAAAATAACATAAATACTGGAGGAACTACAGTATAAGGGAAAGAGTACTGGATCTAGAGTCAGAATAACTGGATTTTAATCCCAGTCCTGTTATTATGTGATACAAGCAAGTTGTTTTCTATTTATTGTTTTCTTCTATAAAATGTGTGTAATGGGACTCTGGTCATTTCTAATCCTTAAAAATTCTGATCCCAGGTACAGTCTTCTTATTACATTAGAGAAGTCTGTACATTAGAGCTAAGGAAATGGGAAATGGTTTTGGCCAATAGTATTGAGGACTACATAAACTTTTTCATCTCTTATCAAGCACTCAATAAACATATATTATATATAATATTTTCCAGGCAGCACAGAAAATTGCAATAGATACCCCCTACCCTTAAGAAGTGTAAAAAATAGACTCGAATAGAGGACTACAATCCCCATGATTCTTTGCTCCACTTCCCCAGAATGCCTTGAAATCTCACCTGGGCCAAGATCGAGAAGGTATTTAAGCTGATTCAAAGACTTTTGGGGGCTCTCTCTCACTCTTGGACTTCTGTTTTGGGGCAGGCGTGGCTTTTTTTTCATAATGTAGGTGAGGTTGTGTCTAGGTCACTCTATGGCCTGGACACGTGTTTCTTATCCTGTATTTTCTTTAATCCTTAATCTTCAATAAACCTCTAAAAAATATAATACTCCTTGCAGAGAGAAACTAATTTCTACCTGCCTCAGTCTCCCCAGTCTCCCCTAAATTTTAATCTTTATAGTTGGCAACCATGAAGGAGTGTTGTACCTCTAGGGGTCCTACAGACACCATTCTAGGAGGAAGTCTTTTAACTCTTTGGGTTATTCCTGATACTCCCATTACATTCTCTGAGCCAACAGAATAACATTGTAAATCAGGTGTTCTCTTTAATACAGACCAGGAAGCTCCAGTGTCTAATAGACAATCATAATAGGTGTTACCCACCTTTAAGGTAACATGGGGTTCATTAGTATGGGGAGGGCAGTGGATAGGGACAACGGGTAGTAGGACATCAGGGTCCGGGAAATCAAAGGTTGTATCCCCTGATTCCTGTGCCCCAGCCCCCCCCCGGACACCATCATTGTGTTTGGGATATTCCTTGGGCACCCCCCTGAAGGGCACCTCTCTGAGGGTCATTAATACCTGGAGTATTTTTTGGACGAGCTCCATTTCTCATATATTGTTGTTGTTCATTATCATTATAATTTTCTTCATTTGGAGCATTGTCATTATTTTCCCAATTCCTATTTCTATAATTCTGGTTTCTAAAGTTCTTATTTCTATATTCATTATAGTTATTTCCATAGTCATTATTATAATTTCTAGAATTCTGGTTTCTATGACCATTATCATCACTTCTATAGTTATTATTTCTAAAGCTATTATTAAACTGTGTATTCCTTCCAATCATCTTAAGAAAGGTTCTACATTCCATCATTTTGTGGCCCTTCATCTCACAGAAGTGGCAAGTAATGGATTGATAATTGGATTTCTGGAGAGGGGCAATTGTTGTTGGTTCATTATCATGCCCACTTTCTAATTTAGTTATCCTATCTATTAAATATCTCATTAATTTCTTCATTTCCTCCATGTCATCATTATTTTCTTCCTCCTCTTCTTTGTTTCCCTTTAAAACATATATAGCTGTTTTTTGCAATTCTTTAAAGATCATATCTGACCATCTTGGGCATTGTGTTCTAAAATAATTCTTAATTGCTTTGCAAGAGTTATTTACAAAGATCCTTGTAACTTGTCTTAAGCTACTCTCTTTAGTTAGGTCCCAATTTAAGTATCTGTCCCCAAACTCGATTATTCTATCCATGAATCTGGAGGGTGTTTCTTCTTCCTTTTGCTTAATTTTTTCAAGTTCCATCCACTTATCTGTACTGTCTGAACATTCCTTCATTGCCGTGAGGATGGCCTCTCTACAACGGTATAGTTGTAGATAATCCTCAGGATTGTTTTAGTCCCATTCGGGATCCTGAGATGGCCAATGTGCTGCATTAGGCCCCTGGGTTTTGTTGACATGAGCAATTATTTTATTTTTTTTCACATTTAGTTAAAAAAGCCTGTAGCAAGTTCTCAACGTCCTTGTAAGATGGATTATACTGAAACAATATGTCTCCCATCTTTTTTGCTACTAGAAAAGGATCTTGTTCATATGTGGGGATATTTAGTGTACATTCATTTATTTCTTGGGGAGTAAACAGTATCCTATGTCTTAAAGTCACCACATCCCCATTCCTCCTATTTCAGGTACTTCTCTTAGAGGAAACAGGCCTCTAGTTGAATTTTGTACCTGTAGGTCAGTTTGACAAGGACAGGTTTCTCTAGGAGGACAAGATCTCCTTTGCGTTGGAATTTGGTTTTCTGTAGGAGAGGGAACATGAGAAACTGGGCTTGCAGGGGAAGGGTTTTGGGGATTAAATTCAGTCAAGATTTGCACTACACGAGAGAAGCAGTCTGTTAACTGGGCTATAGGGAAGGTGTTTTCCATCTCTATTTCAGGGAAGGAAATTTCCTCATTCAAAGGTTCAGAAACAGGTCTCTTTCTGGTAGAGTGGGTGTTTGCCCATTGATCCTGTAAGAAACATTTTAGATCTTCTAATTGGGCTTGCATTTTATCCTCAATTTTTTTCTATTTTATCCTCAATATTTTTTATTTTAGCATCTCTAAATATAGTATTGAGGAGTGCAAAAATGATAGTACCTATTAATATAAAAATTTGGAGGTATCCTGCATTCCTCAATGCCCCTAATTCTTCAGCTGCCATATAAATGTCAAATAATGTAGTACTCATTTATATATATATATATATATATATATATATATATATATATATATATATATATAGTAATTATTTCTCTAACAGTCTTCACAAAACACGTGGGGAGCAGGGCAAAACAACAAACTTTCCACAGGGTTTTTTTTCCTAATCTAGGAAGTTGTTCCTTAAGGGAAAGGATATTTAGAAACAGCTCTTCCAGCCAGGACTTTAGGGTCCTGTTGCTGAGATTTAAAACAGCTGTTTTCTATCTAACTATCAGAGTCACACAGCTGGGAAGTATCTGATGTCTGATTTGAACCTAGGACCTTCTGTCTCTGGGCCTGGCTCTCAATCCACTGAGCTACCCAGCTGTCCCTTAAGATTAAAGGGAAGAAAAAGAAAAATTGCTGATTCCAATTTAACTTAAGGAGAAAAGAGAAGAGAGAAAAACGTTTTTTATACTCACGTGTTCTAGCAGCTGTGTCTTTAAGCCAAGTTTGCTGTTAAAAGGGACTAAGTGGTGAGAAGGTAGGGTAAAAAGGCAAGGAATTTCAGAAGTTTATTGAGAGAATTCTTTAGACTCTCGTGTGGTCAGCCACAATGTGATATGGAAATCACTTTAAAAGACTGATATATATTAATTTAAGGTCACCAAGGAATTCAGCTATGTAATTCCTAAATGAAAACTCAAGTCAGCAGTCAAACTTTTATGGAGTTTAATTACAAACAGGAGGAAGAAAGGTATTAGAGATAGAGAGAGAGGGAGAGAGAAAGGGGAGAGAAGGGAATAGGGCTTAAATACCCATTCTGTTTAGGCTGGGCCAAAAGGCCCAAGCCCTTAGATAGCTGAGGCAAAGAAAAGAGATCAGACCCTATCACTCACATGACCAAAATGGAGAAACAGTCTCAGGGGCCTCCACCTCCAGCCTCCTTCAGAGCAAGCCCTCCTCTAAGACCTCTCCAGGAGCTCTCCCTCCAGGACCTCTCTCCTCTCAGACTCCTTCAGAAAAAAACCTCTCAGAGCTAAACCTCCTCCTCCTGTCCTCAGACCCCGCTATCTTTAAGGCAACCATCTAAGTCCCCTCCCCTCAGTTTTCACATCTACCAATCACTGTCGATGTCTCCCCTGTGCCAATGGTGGCTCTAGCTTAACCCAGGACCGCCCAGAGGTCTGTTTCCTTTGCACATGTCTGTTGAAGGTCATATTCTCAAATAATTAAATCTTGATCTTTGCTGCAGCCCTTCCTAAATCCTGTTACTCTGAGTAGGGTGGAGATTGGAAGTGCCAAGACCTGGTTCTGTCATTCCAAGTATCTCTATTGTATCAATTCTAAAATCAATCATGACTCAAAGAGCTTCATGTTCTATGCTTAAGCATAGGTCAAAACCCTTTCCATTGTTTAGCAAAAGGTTTCTGTCCTAAAGTAGTCTTAAGTAGGGAGGAGAAGGATCCCCCTATGCCAAGGAGTTTCACATGCCAATAGAGTTCTTACTATCAGTAGGAGATTTTTCAAGTATGAAATTTCCCAATGGGGAAATTTCCAACATTCATAAGTCTAAGAAATTTTAAGGTTTACATTAGAAAGCCAAAATATGAAGAGTCAGAAGATGCTAAAGAATCTGCTGAGAACCTTCAGTGCACACAAGGCTAAGACCACCAGGAATATCTCCAGAACTCATGCTAAAGGGAGTGTCCCACCTATGCACCATAGAGCAGAGAAGGTCTCTTCACAAAAGAACCAAAGAAAGAATCACTCCACTCACCACCTAAAGCCATGGCAGGGTCCAGGGAAAGAGTCTCCTCCTCCAGTCTGGCTTACCAATGCAAAGAGAATCACTTGAATCCTCAAATGGGCCTTTTAAAAAAAGTTTGCTTGAGGTCACTTCCTGTATCTCCCCCACTTTACAGGAAACAATCACAGTCTTTCAATTTGCCTAGCACTGCCAAGGTGGGGAAACCTCTGGAGTTGCCACCAACTCTAGAAAGTGACTTGTGAACTCTCATACTTAGTGACTGGTAAGGTACTTAGTAGGGGTACTTAAGTTTTTGATTGATTAACCTAAAAGTTTTTGATTGATAGACAAAGAGAATTTGATTCACTCTTCACACATGCCAGATCTATTTTCTATTTTGTGGTCTATACTAACCTTACCAGTTTTCTAGGATATGTCAAAGTTTATGATTAACTAACATAGCATTCTAGGTCACTTACCCAAAAGTGTCAGTAAAGACTTTAGTAGAAAATCTTCTACCTTGTTTAGATATTATAAGAATCTTGTTTTTATTTTTTCCAGATTATTGATACAATTTTAATGTTTTTTTTTTCTATTTTGCAATCTGTGTGATCTCCTCTCTCACCTCCTCTCTCCTATTTAAGACATATATAAGAATAAGATATCTGGGCCAAACTTCTGAGCTGAAAATCCAACTTTATCTTATTGTGGATACAAAATAACTTGGAGGCCTCATCATACTCTTTTATAATAAGACCCCATACAGACATTCAACAATATATTTTATAGCTTTGTGATAACTAATTAGCACAAGTCACTAACAACAACAGAATATATAAAGGATGTTAAGAAACATGCAATTGTTCTTGCTAATAAGGATTTGGAACATTTCACTATTGAGTCCACAAAATGCAATGCTAGTTTACCCTTTTCAGAGTAACTTTACTTGGTTACATTACTCTGGGGAGCCTATAGTGGAAAAAATCTTTAAAGGATCAAACACCACCTGAAAAAAAAACAAAAAAACAAGGTTGTTTCATATTGTCTTATGAGGCCAACTGTACCCTTCCACTCTCAAGGAACCCAGTTCTTTGTGAATGGGTTTCGGCTTCCCTAGATAACTACAGAAACTTTTAAGTTTTATTCCTTAACATTGTTAATTGCAATAATATCCTAATACATTACATCATATTATATATTTTCTAATACTGTAGCTAACATTATGCTAAGATTGATATCTTATACATAGTTTAATAACTAAGTCTAATTCTTTCTAAAACTTATAATTGTAGTTAGTAAAGGATTATATGTGGTTAGTCTGTTCCTAATCAATAATACAAAAGCAATAGAACAATTTTCCTTTAAGATGGCAGATGATATCATGGAGATTATACATATAGATGTATTTTGAATTAAAATCAACTGAATTGACAACTAAGAGTTCTTCCAGAGATGATGATTAAGATGATTAGGGGGATCATGGAGATCAGCCACATGAACATTGCTTCAGAAAACTAGAACGTTGCACCTTTAGCAGAAAGTATTTGTTTTTAAGTATTTTAGAATTTGAATTGTAATACTAGATTGCTTTTCATAATATTTTGAAGTTTAAAAGACACTTAAATATTAAATTTTATTTAACCTGAAGGCTTATGTTCAACCCTATAAGACAAAATGAAAGCTAAAATGTAAAGTTTGCAGAGAAATAAATTTTGGCTCCTTTAAGTGAAATCTCACCAATATTTAAGACTAATGAATAATAGGTTCAATTATAAAGCAGATTTTCTTCAGTGAGAATTCTTCAAGTGGACGTCAGTTGACAAGGTGTTAGGAAGTTTAGCAGAGGTTACTGAATTTCTGATCATATGCCTTCTTACTTCGGTGATCCGTGTTGTTGTTGTTAATCCTTTGTTTTTAAAGAGGACTGAAGACATCATAGGATGTTGTCATGAATTTTGTGTGAATTAAATTTGTCAGCCAGAATTACATGAAGTCAACATCCTCACAGTTTCTTCCAGACATCAAATACCAGTGGTTAGACAAAATGTCACAATAACTGGCAATAACCTAGGATGCACAGATGACGTTGGCATCTTTGATATCTGACCGAATTCTAAATACTACATAATGCATGCTTCAGCTGCTTTCATGGTCATTGGAACAAATTGTTCTCATCAGTATATTCCATTGTTGAAGGTTTTTACATACCTGGGGTAGACATCTCCCTAACTAACTGATGTATTTGAAGCATGCTGGTTATTCTCAACCTAGTTTAGCTCATCTGCTGACATGATTTTATAAAGTTATGGCCACAGCATATACTACAGTTTCTTGGAGTCACAAAATCAATTCCTAATTTTTGAGTAATGGCAAAATATATGCTATTTTCAAAATTATATTTAACCTCTATTTAAAATATATAGTTTCCTATCTTAAAAATCTAGTTATTAATAGATAAAAGATTAAGTAATCCACTCCAAGAAGTTGATTGACTAAACATAAAAATAAAACATTATTTTTCTTATAACCTGAGCCATTAAATTTCAAACACCTTCCTTTAAATAAAATTTATTGAATTCCTTCCAAGAACAGATTTTATGTTAAAGAAAAAGCTTTTCCAAATTATCTCTGACTGTAATACCTCCCCAGCATGTTTATCTCTCCTCTCACAAAACTAGGGCACCACCTGCAGTGGGGTTTATGCACTCTAGGAATGATTTTAAAATTTCCTTATATTTAAAATGTGCTTTGTTAAGTTATATTATATAATAAGATGTTGCATTTCTTATATATTTCCATTATGACATATTAATTATTTTTCACAAAAATATTGCCTTACCATGGAGAGCAAATTTTCTTTTATTAAATATGTACATTCATAACAAGTAAAATTAAATTGACCCTTTTTATTCCTTGAATTGCATGTTGTGTATTTGACAAATGCCATCCTAGAATCCTGAACTCTGACAGGAACAACAGCTTTTCTTGAAGATGTCCACACAGAACTTCACCTTCCTTTTGGTTGATTAAGTGATCATTTTTATTTTGGATTCAGCCTATTGTTTCACTGGGATTTATAAATAATGCACTTCCCTTTTGGAAGAAAACAAAACAATAGCATCCTTGTTTTACAGATGATTTAACTGAAGCTGATGGAGACTGTGACTTGCCCAGAGTGACAAAAGCAATAAAAGTCTGAAGCAGAAATTAAATCAGCTTTTCTTCTCATCAAAGTCAGCACTCTATCTATCATACATTCTATCTATCATACTATATGGCCTTATAGGATTTTCTGGAGCACTGAAAAGATAACTCACTCCTAGGTCACAGAGGTAGAGGCAGAGTTCAAAACTTGGATTTTCAGATTCCAAACCTTACCTTCTATACTCTGATCTATGCTGCATTTAAGTTATCTAAACAAATTTCTTATTCTCATTCATTTTCTATTTTGAAAGTATGGATTTGTTTCCTTACCCCTTTTTAGAGACCTGTAGTCTAAACAAAATTGAACTCTTAAACATTCCTCACCAACACTCAAAATGGTAGCTTTTTTCTCTGTCTTTATCCTGTATCTTTTTCATCCAAAGAAGTCATTTAGATCACTCTTGGGTGCTGATTGATTCAGTGATGTTAGGTTAATAAAAGTATGGAAAAGGTTTATAGGAGAGTAGGAAGGTTTATAAAGCCTTAAATATATAATAAAATAAATATAACACACTACTTCCCAGATTTTCAACTATCTTGGGGATCTCTTGAATGTAACTCCTGTGATAGATGAGGCATCACTTTATTGTGTTCAAATCTTGCCTTTGACATGCAACATTAACTAAGTTTCATTTTTAATAATACAAGGTTGAACTACATGTCTTCCAACATCCCCTATGGATCAATCCAAATCTATAATCTTATCTTCTGTACTTTGATTCAGATAAATTTGTTTAAAGCTGTCATTAAGAAATGGAGATAAGTTGAAGGGGAAATAATTATATAAGAATGAGGAATGAGTAAGTCATATAGTTTCACTTTTGTGGAAAACCATGAACTTAAAATATATATATTAGGTTAAAGATGAACTCTGAATTATGTATGATTTTTCAGAAAATAAAAATGAGTGATCAATACTCATTTCTATGGAAATTTCTTAGATGCATCCAAATACAGAAAAAAATCATGGTAAAACTCAAGCTTAAATGGAAAATAGAAAGTAAGAGAGAATAAGAAAGAGAATGCTTCAATATGGTGAACATAATTTTGTTATATCCTGGCCTGACATAATTTTTCAATAGCATTCTTAATCATTATAGAAATTATTCATTTTCACTTAATTCTTGAAGGATTTAAATGTAACATCATACACGGATGCAGTAATGGGAAATAATGTGCAACTGATGATGGGGCTTATCTAAATGTTGTTAGTACTGAAGGAAAGGATGTCTAGAAATCTATGTGTTCAGAGGTTATAGTAGTCAGAGCTATTTTTGGAAAAAACAATTCCTAATTAGTTGTTCTCAGCTTCTTTACTTTCTGCAATGTTATAGCCCATGAGATCTACTCTGTTAATTAGTTTTCTCGATGGGAGTGATTTCTACTTCTGTTTCTTTTCTTTTCTTTCTTTTTTTGATGAAATAGACACTATTTTTTCTTCATGTGGCTAATACAGATTTAATTTATTATGAGCCACCTCTTCTTGGGCTGCAGTGAGATTAACCCATTCATTAAAAATATGGCATGTAAACAAATAATAATGCTTCATGATAATTTCTAAGAAATGTTAATATTACATAAACCTATATGATTACTGAACTTGGGTGCCACAAATAGCTACTTCTACTACAGGGAAAAATATCCTATTTATTCATGAGTTAAACACATTTTCAAACTGCTTCATTTGAATTTTCAAGTGTAAAGATATGAATCTTGTGAAGATAGCAGGAGGGATTTAATAAGAAAGTTATTTAAAGCTACCAAAAACTACTGACTACCTTCTTTATTAAATTTGTTTTATGCTTTAAAAATATTCTGGAGCTCCTCTCATCATGCTCTCTCAATTGACTATGTTGCATCCCTGAAGAGAACATGGATACTATATCTCTCTTTAGGTCTTTAATGATATCACCGAGGAATTGAAAGGTCTTAATTATTGTATAGCTTACATGCCCCTACCAATATATTTCAGCTTTTAGATTTAGATTTTAGAAAGGAATATTCAATAAAGTAAGGAAATAAGAATGACTTTTACAAATAGCTAGCATCTCCATTCCCCAATATCTCTGTGACTTAGTCTCCAAAGTGTTTGGGAGAATTTCAGGAGAAATTTCCCAAGAAAGAAGTCATTTTGTTTCTTTCTGGATCATACAAGAAACTGACATGAGCTGTTGGTTGTCTTAAATTTTCCCTTTCTTCAAAGTGTTCAGTTTGTTTTCAGATATTTTTCAGGGTCAATGCTAAGAAACTAATGAAATAGTTAAACTCTCTGGTATTCTAACAAGGGCATCTTCTAGTCAAGCTGGGTTTATGTGGGATGAGACTAAGAATGATGCCAAAGCCTTGACTCCATGCCCCTTCACTAATGATTTCTTTTTATGGTCTAAGCTGGAAGCTTTCAATATGTACCTTTCAGATACTTAAAACCATATTTCCAAACTAGATTTATGGTTTTAGGATTTCATGCAAGCTTCAAATATTAATGAAATACATAAACCAATATAAACAGATTTCCTCTTACATCTAAATGAAATGTCTTTGAATTATGGTCTATTGAGTCAATGGAGGTATGTAGGCCTTGTTTAACCCGAATTTCATACCCTTTTTTTACTGATTTAATCCATATAATGATTTCACATCTAAATGGAATGGAATTTTTGATTGACAAAATGTACGTGCATCCTTGCATACATTTAAACAATTAAAAAGAATTCAAATATATTTTCATCCAAAATTTTGAAATTATAATCCCAAGTTTTCTTTGAATGTTGAAAACATATATCTGGTTTAATAATTCTATTTTATATACAATAATTTTATATTTAATTTGATAAGATAAATATTAAAAGTTAGTAGATGACTATTAAGTGACTACTACAAGTACTATGCTAAGTTATGGAGAAAGAAAGTCCAAAGACATCTTCTGTCTTTTGAGGATCTCACAATTAAATGGGAAAACACAGCTATAATGAATAAATAAATATTTTATTTAAATTATTTTAATATTTAAAATATTTAATTAATTATGCATATAACATATATACATATAATAAAAATAAATTAATATTTAAAAATAAATAGTTATTAAAATAAATAAATAAATAAATAAAATGAAAACACACCTATAGACACATGAAAATGATATATAGAATAAATAAGAAATAATAAAGACAGGAAAGGCAAAGAAATCATGGAACCTTTTGGGAAGAGTTTCTGAAAGATATGGATTTTTGATGGAATTTGAAAGAATCCAGAGAAGTCAAGATGTTGATATGAGGGAAGAAACATTGAAAATTTTGTCAGAGGAATGTCAAGGAGACCAGTGTCACTTGATTCCAACATACTGGGTCATGATGGAAATGGAATGTACAGTGTAAGAAAACTGGAAAATTGAGACTGGAAAATTAAGTTACCCAGGGAAGGGTAATTGGTCTATGAGGGACTTTGAATGCCAAAGTGATGATTAAATTTATATTTGAGTACATATGTGAAAGGAAGGTACTGGAATTTTCTGGGGTATAGGGTATCAACTGTGCCCCAGAAGGGTTGTCCAGCAGCATACAGGTCTCAAACTGTGTGTCCTGGCTATAGTTTCGACCCTGAACTGTTTCCATTACACTTGTTGCCTCAAATTTCTAGTAATAACTAATTTTTGTATTTCATAAATTATTGAAAAATAAAGAAAAATTATTTCCAAAGTATTTTATAACAAATATTGTATTGAATATTGAAACCAAACAAACATAACACCAAATTGAGAAATCACAAACCTATTTTCTTAATGAATATGGATATACAGATACTGAATAAGTAATTATGAAAACAATATAAGAAATTATTGTTCATTATTACTGTTTGTGATTTAAACCAGGTATTAAAGAGTTGATTAACACTATAAAAACTATCAATACAATAGAACATAAAAAACAAAATCTAATCAAAAATAATTACATTACTAGATGCAAGAAAAATTCATTGAAAATATTAAGTATGTATTCACAAAAATGATTAGGGAGAAAACATTGGACTGTTGTAAAGAAATTAAACTTTGGAGCACATAGAAAAATGCACACATATATGTATATTTGCATAGTATATATATATTTGTACATGCATATGTTTTCATATATGTACATGCATAGGCCTGCATTATTGAATTCCACATGTATGCATATACTTACATGTTTAATAAAAAATAAAAGTAACAGCTTATGAAACATGTAACAAATTTGTCAGACAAGAACTTGACATCTGAAAGATATGAGTAAGTGAAAGAGAGTATTTTGTAGATTGTCTTGGTGTCAGGCAGACTATGGCTAAAATCTCAAACAATTTTTAGGTATGTTATCCAATACAATTACTAAACACATCCATACATAAGACCTCATATCAATAAAATGAGGGAGTTTGACTCAATAAGCACTAAGGTAATTTTTTACTTTAAATACAGAATAAAAATCTGCAAAAGTAACTTATGGGTCAATGAATGATCAAAAGATAGTAAACAAATAAACATAACAAAACAGTTTTTCAAATAGGAAATATTTTAAATAATCATTTAATATTCAAGCTCACTAATAATCAAAGAAATATAAATTAAAATTCATTTGAGGTACTACCCGATGGTCATTAAATTAGTCAAACTTATCAAGTATACAAATACCTCTAATTTGACATGATTGTGATGTAACTGAAAATTGGTAGACTCTTTCAGTCAAGCAATACTAACTTTTGGTAAGAATAATTATACATCAATAAGTATTGTCTGCAATGGATACAAGTTAGAAGCCTTTCCAATAATATCAGGAGTGAAGCAAAGATGCTTATTGTCATTGTACTAAAAAACACTAGCAGTAGCAATTAGAGAAGAAAGAAATTGAAGAGACTGAAGTAGGCAGTGAGGAGCCTAAACTATCACTCTTTGCAAATGATATAATGGTATATTTAAAGAACTGCAGAAAATCAACTAAAAGGCTAGTGGAAATAATTAATGACTTTAATAAAGTTGCAGGGTACAAAATAAACCCACATACATCATCAGCATTTCTGTATATTTCCAACAAAACTCAGCAGCAGAAGTTAGAAAGAGAAACCCCATGTAAAATCACTCAAGACAATATAAAATATTTAGGAATCTATCTGCCAAAACAAACACAGGAACTATATGAACACAACTGCAAAACACTTTCTATACATTTAAAACTCGATCTAAACTATTGGAAATCATCAACTAATCCTGGGTAGGACAAGCTAATATGATAAAAATGACCATCCTACCGAAATTAATCAACCTATTCAGTGCCATACCTATCAATCTACCAAAAAAACTTTTTCTCATAGAATTAAAAAAAAAAACAACATATAACAAAGTTCATCTGGTAGAATAAAAGATCAAGAATATCAAGGGAAATAATGAAAAAATGTGAAGGATAAGGGCTTAGCAGTACCAGATAACTGTACTATAAAGCAGTGTTCATCAAAAAATATGGTAATGGCTAAGAGAAAGAAGGATAGATCAATGGAATATACTAAAGGGTATTGAGGGTACCCTTACTGAGGGTAAAGGACCTCAGTAAGCTAGTGTTCAAAAAACACAAAGACCCCAGCTTTTGGGAAAAGAACTCACTAGTTGACAAACACTGCTAGAAAAATTGAAAGCCAATTTGGGAAAAGTTGGGTTTAGAATAACATCTTACATCCTATACCAAGATTAATTCAAAATGAGTAAATGATTTAAATATAAAGAATGAAATCATAAATACATTAACTGAACTAGTAGATTAGTATACCTGTCAGATCTGTGGGAAAGGAAGAAATTTAAGACCAAGCAAGAGAGAGAAAACATTGCAAAATGTAAAATGAATGACTTTGATTATATCAAATTAAAAAGGGATGGTACAATAAAACCAATGCACTCTCAATTAGAAGGAAAGCAACAAACTGGGAGAACATTTTTATAACAAAACTCTAGGACCAAGGTTTAATTTTCCAAATATATAAGGAACTAAGTAAAATCTACCAAAAAAGCCATTCCCCAATAACAAATGGTCAAGAGATGTGAATAGGCAGTTTTCACAAGATGAAATGAAAGCTATCAATAAGCACATGAGAAAGTGTTTTAAATCCCTCCTTATTAGAGAAATGCAAATTAAAACAACTCTGTGGTACCACCTCACACACCTAGCAGATTGGCCAATATTACAACAAAGAAAAGTGATAAATATTGGAAGGGATGTGGCAAAATTGGGACACATACACTGCTGATGGAGTTGAGAATTGGTTCAACCATTCTGGAGGACAATTTGAAACTATGCACAAAGGGTTTTTAATTAATGCCTGCCCTTTGATCCATCCATACCATTGCTGGGTCTATACCCCAAAAGAGATAATAAGGAAAATACTTGCAGAAAAATATTCATAGCCATGCTCTTTGTGGTGGCAAAAATTGGAAAATTAGGGGGTTTCCATCAATAGGGGAATGACTGAATAAATTGTGGTATATGTTGGTGATGGAATACTATTTTGCTGAAAGGAATAATAAAATGGAAGAATTCCATGTGGAACTGGAATGGCCTTCCGGGATCGATGCAGAGTGAAAGGAGCAGAACCAGGAGAACATTGTACACAGTGACTGATACACTGTGGTACAATCAAATATAATGGACTTCTCTACCAGTAACAATGCAATGACCCAGGGTAATCCATAGAAACTTAGGAGAAAAAAATACTATCCACATCCAGAGAAAGAACTGTGGAACCAGAAATTCAGTAGAAAATATATATGATTAACAACATAGTGTGATAGGGATATGATTAGAATTTTGATGTTAATGAATCACTCTACTGCAATTATGAGTAACATGGAAATAGGTTGTGAACAAAGATGCATGTATAACCCAGTGGAAGTGCTTGTCAGCTTTGGAGGGCTTAGGAGATAGCAGGGGAGGAGGGATCATGAATCATGTAACCATGCAAAAATATTCTAAATAAAAATTAAAAAAAAGAATAGAGAAATACAATTACATTCAGGGAATGTGCTAGGGATATGAAAACAGTCAAAGAAAGTAAAAAAAAAAGTTCATAGGCTAATGGGCTACATAATCCAATTGTTTATAGGAAACTTGAAATATTTTTTGAAAATAAATAAATATATTTAGTACTATAATTTTAATACGAAAAATTGAAATGACTTAATGATATATATGACATATATAAATAATTAGGGAATTGATTAAAATGTTTTTAGTAATGTAAAATAGTAAGTGCATTTAAGATAAACAAATGTGACAAGGAAATCACTTTAAAAGACTGATATATATTAATTTAAGGTCGCCAAGGAATTCAGCTATGTAATTCCTAAATGAAAACTCAAGTCAGCAGTCAACCTTTTATGGAGTTTAATTACAAACAGGATGAAGAAAGGTATTAGAGATAGAGAGAGAGAGGGAGAGAGAAAGGGGAGAGAAGGGAATAGGGCTTAAATACCCCTTCTGTTTAGGCTGGGCCAAAAGGCCCAAGCCCTTAGATAGCTGGGACAAAGAAAGGAGATCAGTCCCTATTACTCACGTGACCAAAATGGAGAAACAATCTCAGGGGCCTCCACCTCCAGCTTCCTTCAGAGCTGACTCTCAAAGCACCACCTCTCAGAGCCAAAACCTCTCCAACCAACCTCCCTCAGTCCTCAGACCCCTCTACCTTTAAGGAAACCATCCAAGTTCCCTCCCCTCAGTTCTCACATCTACCAATCACTGTCCATGTCTTCCCTGTGCCAATGGTGGCTCTAGCTTAACCCAGGACCACCCAGAGGTCTGTGGCTTTGCACATGTCTGTTGAAGGTCATATTCTCAATAATTAAATCTTGATCCTTTGCTGCAGCCCTTCCTAAATCCTGTTAGGACTGAGTGGGGTGGAAATTGTATTTTCCAAGACTTAGGTTCTATCATTCCAAGTATCTCTATTGTATCAATTCTAAAATCAATCATGACTCAAAGAAATTCCTGTTCTATGCTTAAGCATAGGTCAAAGCCCTTTCCATTGTTCAGCAAAAGGTTTCTGTCCTAAAGTAATCTTAAGAAGAGAGGAGGAGGAACCTCCCATGCCAATGGGGTTCACATTCCAATAGAGTTCCCACTATCAATAGGAAATTTTTCAAGTATGAAATTTCCCAATGGTGAAATTTCCAACATTTATAAGTCCAAGAAATTTTAAGGTTTACAATCCCCCCCTGATGATCATTGGGAGACTAGTCTCCCCATTGATCATTTAACATAATCATTTTGTAGTTCTAAATTCACTTCTAACTAAAGATATACACAATATTCAATTTTCTAAGAGAAATTAGAATAGTGAGAGAGGAAATAGAAAAGAAAAGAAAGCAAAACCAATGTTTTGCTAGGCGCATTGACAGAAAGCCAAATTAGGGGCAGTCCCTTTTGGCATAAATGTGTACAGTTATAATAAATGTTCAATCAAAAGTTCAGTCCAATCAATCACATCCAAAGTTCATTCTTGATCTTCTTGATGAAGTGTAGGTTTTCGGCATCTTTCTGCAACAGTTCATTCTCTGGATATAAAAGTTTCAAGCTTCTTTCTTGAAGATCTTTTCTCAAACAGAATCAAAATCTTTGAATTTTTTATAACAGTAAAATCTTAAACAAAATTCTTGGATTTTTATAAAAATACAATCTCAAACAAAAAAAATTCAAAAATAAAAAAAATTCTTAGATTTTAAATTAAAATACATTTTAGTAAGAATAAGAAACTTTTGTGGAACTAAAAATGTATTTTAATGAATTATGGCCCAAAGGATATAATTTAACTTTACAGCTCTTTAAAATTATACATTTTGGAAAAAAGTACTGAGCTGTTATATAGAAGGAGAAATCAAAGGTCCTGATCCTATCCCCTATTTAATTTTAATGTTAACAATTATTTTTAAATTTTTATCCTGATTCTTTATGATATACATATTTCTTAAGTAATTTAGTATGTAATTTATGAATAAATAAATATATATTTGTGGAATTGGAAGTTCATATTTTTAAAAATCTTGAATGGTAGTATTAATTAATTCTCTTGATATTTGTGGTCTTTTGTGCTTTCAGAAGGATCTCATTATTTTTTCCAGCTCAGTGAATTTATTTGATTAATATTGCACTAAAAAGTTGAATTAATTTACATAAAATTGTCATTTTTTTATCATATTGGCTCAGTCTCCCCTTCTACAATTAATGTTTTTTTTTCTGCTTATTCAGATTTAACTATCTGAGTGAAAAATTGCATGTAGTAGGGATCATATGGTTCCTGGATTTGTCTTGGCAGGCAGAGAAATATATTTTTTTTCCAGTTAATAATTATCAGATCTACCTTTTAAAGCTTAAATTATTACCAAGAAAGTAAAAAAAAAGCAAAACTCTACTCTGTTTTTGTCAATGAGGTCTTGCAGACATCTAGAAAATCATAGTTGTCCATCACTGATATATTTGGCTTCTGTGTATCATTTCCTCCATTCTCAAAAACAAACAAACAAACAAATCCCCTTTATTCATCCATTCCTTCCCTCTGTTTTTTCCAGGTATCTTTCCTCCTTTTATGTCTATAATAGATATTTTCATTCCTTTCCTCTTGCTCTCTTCTTAACTTCTACAATGTGATTACTGAGCTCAGCAGTCAACAAAAATCTCTCATTCCAAATGATGTCCTAACGGTCATATCTAATGGTATTTTAAAGATCTTCATTCTTCTTGACTTCTCTTCATCTTTCAACACTAGCAATCAATCTTTTTTCTTAATATATTCACTTCTCTAGGTTTTCATGACACTACTACATCTCAGTTGCCACTATTCTATCATTTTCCTCCTCTTAATTATGTGATAGCTTATTTTCAATCTCCTTTGGTAAATCTTCATCTAGATCTAGATGATCATGAAGTGTCCTCTAGAATTCTTTCCTGTGTCCTTTTCTCTTTATTGAATACTATATCACTTGGTGATCTCATCAGCTTTCCTCAGGATTCATTTGTCATCCCTGTACTGATTATTCTCAATTCTATTTATCCAACTCAAATCACACTGGTAATATATAGTTTCTTATCTCCAACTGCCAACTGAACTTTTCAAATTTAACGTTTTATAATTATATAGATATGTATATATATATATAATATTGAATTAATTATGTTTCCTCTAAAACCATCCATTTGTCTAACTTGCTTTTTATTACTATTGAATATACCACAGCCCTAAAAGACACACATACTCCCAACCTGGGTGTCATTCTCTACTCCTCAATCTCACAGTATATATCTATTTTCTTGCCAATCTTTTCTTTGTATTTCTTCCTTATTTTATCTTCATATATACCCCTTTCTGTCTCCTGACACTGCTACCATTCTGGTGCAGGTCATCATCATCTCAAATCTGAGGTATTGCAGGAGCGTAAAAGTGGACTTCTTGCCACTAATCTCTCCCTACTCTTACAAAATATTCTTTCCAAAGCACAGATCTGATAATTTCACCCCATATTTAATAAACTTAATAAATTTCTTATCACCTCTAGAATCTAGAATAAAACCTTCTATTTGGCATTTGGAGATCATTAATATCTCCCCCAATTTTATATGCATTCACTTCCAATGTAACTTGCAATCCAGAAACAATGGCCACTTTGCTGTTCCTCAAATAAGATGTTACATCTCTGTTCTCCAGACATTTTCATTGGTTATCTCATTGATGAAATGTTCATCTCTACCTCCTTGCTTACTTTGCTTCTTTCTAGTTCCAAGTAAAATCTTAACTTCTATAGGAAGACTTTTACTTATAGAACCTTTCTTCTTGATGATTTCCAATTATCTCATATATATCTTACTGCTATGTAGCTATTTACATATTATCTTCCCTATTAGGCTGTTACTTTCTTGAGAGCAGGGACTGCATTGTGCCTTTCTTTATATCACTATCTCTTAGCACATTACCTGGTACATAGTAAATGCTTAACAATTTTTTCTTGACTGAAAGATTATCATACCTGTGATCTGTTTCCCAAATTCTTCATTTATTTCCTCTTTTAGTTTAGAGTAGTCTGTACTGTATTCTACTGAAAGAATCACTTCTTTTTCTCTCTTCAATAACCTTTACCCAAATCCTCATGTTTCTTTGTTTTGCTTCTTAGATTTCCTCATGAGCTTATTTTCTTAATATACAGTGCTATTGCCACACCATACTAATTTTACTTATCTTACTGTTTTTTAATAGGATGGATAGTCATTCTGAGCCATGGTCCAGTTGTAGGTTACATTACCTGAAATCTCAGGAGTCAAATTACTCTCCATGTGCCAGCACCAGTAATGAATAATCTCTATGGGCACATTGTGTGTCCTCTATATTCATGTTCAAATGTTAATTCAAATATACAGTCTAAACCTAAATAGAAATTATGAGTATATTATTGGTTCATGAATACATACAAAGTGTATGTTTTGTAACTTTGAATGTGGAAAAAAGCTTTTTTATAATCCACCATATGAGAAGAAAAGTCATGATTTTAATATAAAGATTGTTTTCTTTTTTTTAATTTTAATATTATTTTATTTGGTCGTTTTCAAACATTATTCACTGGAAACAAAGATCGTTTTCTTTTCCTCCCCTCCCCTCCCCCCCCCGCCTTTCCCTCTCCCATAGCCGATGCATGATTCCACTGGTTATCACATGTGTTCTTGACTCGAACCCATTTCCCTGTTGTTGGAGTTTGCATTATAGTGTTCATTTAGAGTCTCTCCTCAGTCTTATCTCCTCCAACCCTGTAGTCAAGCAGTTGCTTTTCAGCGGTGTTTTTACTCCCACAGTTTATCCTCTGCTTGTGGGTAGTATTTTTTTTTAGATCCCTGCAGATTGTTCAGGGATTGCATTGATACTAATGGAGAAGTCCATCACCTTTGATTGTACCACAATGTATCAGTCTCTGTGTATAATGTTTTCCTGGTTCTGCTCCTCTCGCTCTGCATTACTTCCTGGAGGTTGTTCCAGTCTCCATGGAACTTCTCCACTTTATTATTCCTTTTAGCACAATAGTATTCCATCACCAACATATACCACAATTTGTTCAGCCATTCCCCAATTGAAGGGCATCCCCTCATTTTCCAATTTTTGGCCACCACAAAGAGCGCAGCTATGAATATTTTTGTACAAGTCTTTTTGTCCATTATCTCTTTGGGGTACAAGCCCAGCAGTGCTATGGCTGGATCAAAGGGCAGACAGTCTTTTATCGCCCTTTGGACATAGTTCCAAATTGCCCTCCAGAATGGTTGGATCAATTCACAACTCCACCAGCAATGAATTAATGTCCCCACTTTGCCACATCCCCTCCAGCATTCATTACTTTGCATAGCTGTCATGTTAGCCAATCTGCTAGGTGTGAGATGATACCTCAGAGTTGTTTTGATTTGCATCGCTCTGATTATAAGAGATGTAGAGCACTTTTTCATGTGCTTATTAATAGTTTTGATTTCTTTGGCTGAGAATTGCCTGTTCATGTCCCTTGCCCATTTGTCAATTGGAGAATGGCTTGATTTTTTGTACAATTGATTTAGTTCTTTATAAATTTTAGTAATTAAACCTTTGTCAGAGATTTTTATGAAGATTGTTTCCCAATTTGTTGCTACCCTTCTGATTTTGGTTACATTGGTTTTGTTTGTACAAAAACTTTTTAATTTGATGTAATCCAGATTATTTATTTTGCATTTTGTAATTCTTTCTAATTCTTGCTTGGTTTTGAAGTATTTCCCTTCCCAAAGGTCTGACATGTATACTATTCTGTGTTCGCCTAATTTTCTTATAGTTTCCTTCTTTATGTTCAAGTCATTCATCCATTTTGAATTTATCTTGGTGTAGGGTGTGAGGTGTTGATCTAAGCCTAATCTTTCCCACACTGTCCTCCAATTTTCCCAACAGTTTTTATGAAATAGTGGATTTTTGTCCCAAAAGCTGGGATCTTTGGATTTGTCATATACTGTCTTGCTGAGGTTGCTTGCCCCCAGTCTATTCCACTGATCCTCCTTTCTGTCTCTTAGCCAGTACCAAATTGTTTTGATGACCGCTGCTTTATAATATAGTCTGAGATCTGGGACTGAAAGACCCCCTTCCTTTGTATTTTTTTTCATTAATTCCCTGGATATCCTTGATCTTTTGTTCTTCCAAATGAACTTTGTTATGTTTTTTTCTAAATCAGTAAAAAAAATTTTTGGAAGTTCCATGGGTATGGCACTAAATAGATAGATGAGTTTGGGTAGGATGGTCATTTTTATTATATTGGCTCGTCCTACCCATGAGCAGTTAATGTTCTTCCAATTGTTCAAGTCTAGTTTTAGTTGTGTGGAAAGTGTTTTGTAGTTGTGTTCATATAGACCCTGTGTTTGTCTCGGGAGACAGATTCCTAAGTATTTTATTTTGTCTTGGGTAATTTTGAATGGGATTTCTCTTTCTAGTTCTTGCTGCTGAGCTGTGTTGGAATTATAGAGAAATGCTGATGACTTATGTGGGTTTATTTTGTATCCTGCAACTTTGCTAAAGTTGTTGATTATTTCAATTAGCTTTTTGGTTGAGTCTCTAGGATTCTTTAAGTAGACCATCATGTCATCTGCAAAGAGTGATAATTTGGTCTCCTCCTTGCCTATTTTGATGCCTTCAATTTCTTTTTCTTCTCTAATTGCTACTGCTAGTGTTTCTAATACAATGTCAAATAATAGAGGTGATAATGGGCATCCTTGTTTCACTCCTGATCTTAATGGGAATGGATTTAGTTTATCCCCATTGCAGATGATATTAGCTGATGGTTTTAGATATATACTGTTTATTATTTTTAGGAATGACCCTTCTATTCCTATGCTTTCTAGTGTTTTTAGTAGGAATGGGTGTTATATTTTATCAAAGGCTTTTTCTGCATCTATTGAGATAATCATGTGGTTCTTGTTGGTTTGCTTGTTGATGTGGTCAATTATGTGGATAGTTTTCCTAATGTTGAACCAGCCCTGCATCCCTGGTATGAATCCTACTTGATCATGGTGGATGACCCTTCTACTCACTTGCTGGAGTCTTTTTGCTAGTATCCTATTTAAGATTTTTGCATCTATATTCATTAGGGAGATTGGCCTATAGTTTTCTTTCTCTGTTTTTGGCCTGCCTGGCTTTGGAATTAGTACCATGCTTGTGTCATAAAAGGAGTTTGGTAGGACTCCCTCTTTGCTTATTATGTCAAATAGTTTGTATAGTATTGGGGTTAACTGTTTTCTGAATGTTTGATAGAATTCACTGGTGAATCCATCAGGCCCTGGGGATTTTTTCTTAGGCAGTACTTTGATGGCTTGATGGATTTCAATTTCTGATATGGGATTATTTAAGAAAACTATTTCTTCTTCTGTTAGTCTAGGCAATTTATATTTTTGTAAATATTCATCCATATCACCTAGGTTTGTATATTTATTGCCATATAGTTGGGCAAAGTAGTTTTTAATGATTGCCTTAATTTCCTCTTCATTTGAGGTGAGATCCCCCTTTTCATCCTTGATGCTATTAATTTGCCTTTCTTCTTTCCTTTTTTTAATTAAATTAACCAGTACTTTGTCTATTTTGTCTGTTTTTTCAAAGTACCAGCTTCTAGTCTTGTTTATTAGCTCAATAGTTCTGTCACTTTCTATTTTATTAATTTCTCCCTTAATTCTTAGGATCTCTAGTATGGTTTTCTTCTGGGGGTTTTTAATTTGTTCATTCTCAAGTTTTTTATTTGCATTTCCAATTCCTTGGTCTCTGTCCTCCCTAATTTGTTAATATATGCACTCAGGGATATGAATTTTCCTCTAAGTACTGCCTTGGCTGCATCCCATAAGTTTTGAAAGGATGTTTCGCCGTTGTCATTTTCTTCAATGAAATTGTTAATTGTTTCTATGATTTCTTCTCTAACTATCCGATTTTGGAGTATCATGTTATTTAATTTCCAATTAATTTTTGATTTGGGTCTCCATGTACCCTTGCCGATCAATATTTTAATTGCCTTGTGATCTGAAAAGGCTGCAGTTAATATTTCTGCTTTTATGCATTTAAGTGCCATGTTTCTATGACCTAGTGTATGATCTATTTTTGTGAATGTGCCATGTGGTGCTGAAAAGAAGGTGTATTCTTTTTTGTCCCTATTTATTTTTCTCCATATGTCTATTAATTCTAATTTTTCTAAGATTTCATTCACCTCTTTTACCTCTTTCTTATTTATTTTTTGATTTGATTTATCTAAATTTGATAGTGGTTGGTTCAAGTCTCCCACTAATATGGTTTTACTGTCTATTTCCTCCTTCAATTCTCCTAGTTTCTCTATTAAAAATTTGGATGCTATACCATTTGGTGCATACATGTTGATTAGTGATATTTCCTCATTGTTTATACTTCCTTTTAGCAGAATATATTTACCTTCCCTGTCCCTTTTGATCAGGTCTATTTGTACTTTGGCTTTGTCAGATATCATGATTGCAACTCCTGCCTTCTTTCTATCGGTTGAGGCCCAAAAGGTCTTACTCCAACCTTTAATTCTAACCTTGTGAGTGTCAACCCGTCTCATATGTGTTTCTTGAAGACAACATATGGTAGGGTTTTGGGTTCTAATCCAATCTGCTATTTGTCTGCGTTTTATGGGTGAGTTCATCCCATTCACGTTCAAAGTTATGATTGTTATTTGTGGATTCGCTGGGATTTTGATATCTTCCCCTAGTTCTGACCTTTCTTCTTTAGCTTTCTCCTTTTGAACCAGTGATTTACTTTAGGTCAGTCCCCCTAGTCCCCTCCCTTGAGATGCTTCCCTTTCTAGCCCCTCCCTTTTTATGCTCCCTTCCCCTCCCCCCTCTCCTTCCCTCCCTTTTTGTACTCCCTCCCCCCTCCCCCTCCTTAATTTTCCTTTCTTTCTTGCCCTAATGGATAAGATAGAATTCAGGATCCCACTGGATCTAGATGTTCTTCCCTCTCAGATTTGATTTCACTGAGAGTAAGGTTTAAGTAATTCCACTTCACGCTCTCTTCCTCTCCTTCTCATATGAGAGTTCTTCCCCTCCCCTTCCCATGTGTATCTTTATATGGGAAAGTTTATTCTATTGATTCCCCCCCTATTTCTTGAAGTTAATCTTAGTATTATCACGGTTCCCCCCTCCCTTTTCCTTTTTTTGCCCCAACTTTCCCCAAATCTTCTTAATTCCCCAATCTTTCCCTATACATGTTTCTTCTAACTACTCTTATGATGATACAATTTATGAGAGTTACACAAAACATTTTCCCCACATATTAATATATATAATTTGATGTAAATGTAGTCCTTATAGAAGAGAGTTTGACTTAAAGAGAAAGATATGATTTATCTCCTTTTCCCTTTCTTTCATATTTACCTTTTCATGTTTCTCTTGCTTTCTGTGCTTGGATATCGAACTTTCCACAGAGCTCTGGTCTTTTCTTAGCAAATGCTTGGAAATCTTCTATTTTGTTGAATGCCCATACTTTCCCCTGGAAGTATATAGTCAGTTTTGCTGGGTAGTTGATTCTTGGTTGGAGACCCAGCTCTCTTGCCTTTCTAAATATCGTGTTCCATGCTTTGCGGTCTCTTAGTGTATTAGCCGCTAAGTCGTGTGTGATCCTTATGGGAGCCCGCTTATATCTGAAGCTCTTCTTCTTGGCTTCTTGTAGGATTTTCTCCTTTACTTGGAAGCTCTTGAATTTGGCAATTACATTCCTAGGCGTTGTCTTTTGGGGATTTAGTATAGAAAGTGTTCTATGAATCCTTTCTATTTCTATTTTGCCTCCTTGCTCCAGAACGTGGGGGCAATTTTCTTTTATAATCTGCTGTAGAATAATATCCAATTTGTTGTTTACCTCTGGTTTTTCTGGGAGACCGATGATACGGAGATTTTCTCGTCTTCCTCTGTTCTCCAGGTCCGTGACCTTCTCAGTGAGATATTTTATGTTTTCTTCCAATTCATTAATTATTTGGGTTTGCTTTATTGATTCTTGCTGTTTTATCATCTCACTTTCTTCGAGGTGCTTAATTCTGGTCATTAGGGACTGGTTTTGCTTTTCAGCCTTGTCTGCCCTTCTATTGGATGCTTCGAGTTCTTTTTCCAATTGAGCAGTCTTATCTGTCAGACAGCTGATCTCTTTCTCCCATTTTTCTTTCCAGAAGGTTTCCATCTTTTGGATAAGTTCCAGTTTGAGATCTTCCAGAGCTTGTTGATAGTTTCCATTTTGGGAGGCGTGTTCTGAATTTTTTTGGATTTCCTCCTCATTCTCCTCTTTTCCTTGGGTACTTCCACCATAAAAGTTTTCAATAGTCACTTTTTTCCCTTTCTTCCTGGAAGCTTGATTTTGGGCCATGTGAGCCATCCCTTTGGTGGTTTTATTTCCCTTTCCTTTTTGGTCTGGGGTCTGGGTTATAAGAGCGGTTTTTCTGTGAATTTAGGTTGCTTCAGACTAGTTCTTCCCAGCCTCCGAGCCCAGGTATTCAGCTCCGCCCAGATAATCAGCGCGCGTTGTTCAGCGCAGCCTGCCCCAAGTCCAGGTCCGCTGGATTCTCCAGTGAAAGCGCCCTGAGACGTTTTTACCTGGCAGTCCCCAGATCCCAAGGACCCTGGAGTGCCCCCCCAGACAGAGACACTCCCCACTCACTCGCTGTCCCGGTGAGTGCTCAGGTAGCTCACTCTGGTTTAGTGGGGGAGGTGGGGTGGGGGATGGGCGGCTCAGTTCACTTTTCTGTGCAAGCTTTTCCTTCTTATTTTAGTGTGGAAATGTTCAAGCCCCACGTACCTTTGCCTCTGTGGGGTACTGGGGAGTCCTTCTGTTCCTCCAAAGGTGATTTTATGCTCCTTTGATGTAGTCTATTTCGTTCGGTGCCGGGGAGAGGAAGCGTGAGGTGTCTAGATTGCAGCCATGATTACCCGGAAGTCCCATTTTCTTTTTACTTATATTTTAAAATATAATACTACTGTGTATAATACCATATCTTTATTATAGTGAAATTTTGTTGCTATGTAAGAAATAAAATCTTCACTCATATGAAGTTTCCTTTAATTGAAATATTATATTGCCTTTTTTATGAAGAGACTTCCAGTCAAGATGGAGGCTTAGAAGCTGCAAAAGTTCAGACCTCGGAAACCCTTCCTTACCGATCGCAAACTGAGTGCTCCTAGGACACCGAAATTCAAGCTGAACAACAAGACAGGCCCGGGGAACCCTCCTCATGGACCTGGATCAAAAGGTACAGCCCCCCAAAAGCCAGAACCCTAGATCACTCAGATCTAAGGGGAAGGCAGAAGGAAGGTCCCAGGACCCATTCCCCCCCCCAGAGTATTGAGCCCACAGAAGCAGCTGGAACTTCAGGGCCAGCAAAAGAGCCCCAGGGCTGGCTATTTTGAAGGACTCACCTTGAAAGCAACCTGAGCCAGTCTCTGGGATTCCCAACACAGATGGCAGGGAAACATAGAGAGAAGGGGGAAGCCTGTAGCCCCTTTGCTGGGTCCTTCCAACTGAGTCTCAAGGAAGGTCCCAGCTTTAGGGCACCAGCTGGATCCCATCAGGACCCCTCAGAGCTACTGAGCGGAGAGAAACCTCAGGGCCCACAAAGGGATTGCTCCTAAGAGCTTACCTTGAAAGTAACCCGGGCCAGTCTCCGGGCATTCAACACAGACTGTGGAGGAGGAGGTTGTTTTCTTTTCTTCCTTATATTGGCTCGGGGATCATTTGGCCCACACCACCTGAACCTAATCCCATCAGGAGCCCTCAGAGCCAAGGGAGGCCACAACCCATCCTCCCTTAGAGAGCAGAGTTTTCTGAAAGAACCAGCTGAACCTAACCCCATCAAGAGCCCTCAGAGCTCAGGGAGACCACAACCCCTACCCCCTTAGAGAGCAGAGTCTTCTGAAAGAACCAGCTGAATCTAATCCCATCAAAAGTCTCCAGAATGCAGGGAAGCCCAGGCTCCCCACCCATGATTGCTGGACTTTAAGCCAATCAAAAGCCTCCAGAGGACAGGGAAGCTTAAACCCCCAACAACCCTCCCACAGAGACTACACCAAGAGATCTTCTGTTAAAGCTCTAAGAGGGGAGACTGATAGAAGTCCCCAAAAAACAAAGAAAATGAGAGGAACAAGAGCACAGACAAATACAGGGAGTAAAGAAGGGGTGAATTTGAACAAACAACAGAAACAGAAGAAAGAAACTACAATAGACAGCTACTACTCAGCAAATGGAACAGAGGGGGAGTGATCAGCAAACGATAAACCAGAAATCCCAGCGAATTGGATACAGGCTGTAGAAGAACTCAAAACACAACTAAGAGAGGCTAAAGACAATTGGGAAAAGAACTTAAAAATTAAGATAAGTCATCTGGAAAGAGAGGCACTTGAACTAAAACGAGAAAATAGGGTCTTGAAAGCCAAAATCAACCAGCTGGAAAATGAGGCAAAGGAGATGAAAGATGAGGCAAAGGAGATGAAAGATGAGGAGAAGAGGATGAAAGATGATCTTCAAAGAAAATCAGACCAGAAGGAAAAAAAAAAAACGACCAAAAAGCCAGAGATGAAATCCAATCTTTAAGAACCAGAATACAACAACTAGGATCAAGTGACCTCACAAGGCAGCAGGACACTACAAAACAAAATAAAAAGAATGAAAAAATTGAAGATAATGTGAAGCATCTCATTCACAAACAGACGATTTAGAAAATCTTTCAAGAAGAGACAATTTAAGAATAATTGGACTACCAGAAGACCATGACAAAAGAAAAAGCCTGGAAATAATACTAGAGAAAATTATCCAGGAAAATTGTCCCGAGATGCTAGAACAAGAGGAGAAAGTGGAGATTGAAAGAATCCACAGATCACCCCCTGTATTTAATCCCCAACTGACAACACCAAGAAATGTTATAGCCAAATTCAAAAACAATCAGATGAAAGAAAAGATATTATAAGCTGCCAAGAAGAAGACATTCAGATACCATGGGAACACGGTGAAGTTAACACAGGATCTGGCTGCCTCCACACTGAAGGCCCGAAAGGCATGGAATACGATATTCTGGAAAGCAAAGGAACTAGGTCTACAAACAAGAATAAAATACCCATCAAAACTGACTATATTCTTACAGGGGAAAGTATGGTCATTCAAAACAACAGAAGAGTTCCAAGAATTCATAAATAAAAGACCAGATCTGAACAGAAAATTTGATGTCCAACCACAGAACTCAAGAAAATCATCAAAAGGTAATTTGAAAAGAGGGTGAAAAAACAACAACTACAACAACAACAAAAATGTTTTTAAGAGACTCAATAAGTTAAAATGATATGTATCCCTATAAGAAAAGAGGTCATTGGTAAGTCTTAAAAACTGTTACTATCACCTGAGCAGCTAGAAGAATTACACTCAGGGGGAACAGTGACAAACTGTATAGGATGAAATGACAAGACATAAATAGATATATAGATATATGCATACATAAATACATATACACGTGTATGTATATATAAATATATATACATGACTAGAGCTAAAGAAAAAGAGGTTATGACTAAAAGAAATGGTAAAAGAAACAAATGGGAGTAAATTTATATGTCACAAAGAAGCTCATGGCGGGAGGGGGGAGAACATTGATACACTAGAAGGGTAAACAGGTTGGAGACAGGAAATATTGAACTCTTATGTACTTTGAAACTGACCCAAAGAGGGAAGAACAACCCAATCCATTGGGGAAGAGAAGAGATTTGCACCCTATAGGAGAGCAGAAGGGTAAAAAATGGACTTTGGGGAGGGAAGCAGTACAAGGAAGGAAGAGGGTGGGGGGGAATTTTAAAAAGACTACAGGGGAAAATAAGGATGGGAATAAGAAGGGTGGGGGGTAGAAAGGGAAGTATAATAAGGGAGGGAACGGGGGTGGGCTGACTATAAACAAACATTGGTATAGAAGGAAATAGTGAAAGAAGAAAAGGCAGGACCAGGAGTAGAAATCAAAATGCTGGGAAATACACAGCTATTAATCACAACTCTGAATGTCAATGGAATGAACTCACCCATAAAATGAAAGCAAATAGCAGAGTGGATTAGAATCCCAAACCCTACCATATGCTGTCTGCAAGAAACACACATGAGGAAGGTAGATAAGCATAGGGTGAAAGTAAGAGGATAGAGCCAAACCTTTTGGTCATCAAATGATAAAAAGAAGGCAGGAGTAGCAATCATGATATCGGAAAAAGGCAAAGTAAAGATAAATCTAGTTAAAAGACATAGGGAAGGTAATTATATCCTGATAAAAGGCAGTATAGACAACGAGGAAATATCTGTACTCAATATGTATGCACCAAATGGCAGAGCATGCAAATTTTTAAAGGAGAAACTAGAGGAGCTCAAGAATGAAATAGACAGAAAAACTATACTAGTGGGAACTGAACCTTCCCCTATCTGAACTAGATAAATCAAATAAAAAAAATAAATAGGAAAGAGGTGAGAGAAGCAAATGAAATCTTAGAAAAATTAGAGTTAGTAGACATATGGAGAAAAATAAATAGGGACAAGAAGGAATATTCCTTGTTTTCAGCAGTACATGGTATATTCAAAAAATTGACTATGTACTAGGGCACAAAATCATTGAAAACAACTGCAAAAGGGCAGAAATAATAAATGCAACCTTTTCAGACCACAGTGCAATAAAAATAATAATTAGTAAGGGTACATGGATAGATAAATCAAAAATTAATTGGAAATTAAACAATATGATTCTCCAAAACCAGCTAGTTAAAGAACAAATCATAGAAACAATTAATAACTTCATTGAAGAAAATGACAATGGGGAGATATCCTTTCAAAACCTATGGGATGAAGCCAAAGCAGTACTCAGGGGGAAATTTATATCCTTGAGTTTATATATAAATAAATTAAGAAGGGCAGAGGTCAATGAATTGGTCATGCAAATTAAAAAAACTAGAAAGCAAACAAATTAAAAATCCTCAGTTGAAGACTTAATTAGAGATCTTAAAACTCAAAGGAGAAATTATAAAATTGAAAGTCAAAGAACTATTGATTTAATAAATAAGACTAGAAGCTGGTACTTTGAAAAAAAACAAATAAAATTGGCAAAGTACTAGTCAGTCTAATTTAAAAAAAAAATGAAAGAAAAAACCAAATTGTTAGTATCCAAGATTAAAAGGGAGACCTCACCTCTAATGAAGAGGAAATCAAGGCAATCATTAGAAACTACTATGCCCAATTATATGGCAAAAAATATGGCAATCTAAGTGATATGGATGAATACTTACAAAAATATAAATTGCCTAGACCAAAATAAGAAGAAATAAATTACCTAAACAACCCCATATCAGAAAAAGAAATTGAACAAGCCATCAAAGAAATCCCTAAGAAAAAATCCCCAGGTCCAGACGAATTCACAAATGAATTCTATCAAACATTCAAACAACAGCTAACCCCAATACTATACAAACTATTTGACAGAATAAGCCAAGAAGGGGTTCTACCAAATTCTTTTTACAACACAAACATGGTACTAATCCCAAAGCCAGGCAGGTTAAAAACAGAGAAAGAAAACTATAGGCCAATCTCCCTAATAAACATAGATGCAAAAATCTTAAATAGAATACTATCAAAAAGACAACAGCAAGTCATCACAAGGGTTATCCACTACGATCAGGTAGGATTCATACCAGGAATGAAACGATGGTTCAATATTAGGAAAACCATCCACATAATTGACCATATAAACAAGCAAACTGACAAAAATCACATGATTATTTCAATAGATGCAGAAAAAGCCTTTGACAAAATACAACACCCATTCCTATTGAAAACACTAGAAAGTATAGGAATAGAAGGGCCTTTCCTAAAAATAATAAACAGCATATACCTAAAACCATCAGCAAACATCATCTGCAATGGGGAAAAACTCAAAGCCTTCCCAATAAGATCAGGAGTCAAACAAAGATTCCCATTATCACTTTTATTAATCAATATTGTACTAGAAATCTAGCAGTAGCAATTAGAGAAGAAAAAGAAATTGAAGGTATTAAAATTGACAATGAGGAGACCAAGCTGTCAGTCTTTGTGGATAATATGATGATTTACTTAAAGAATCCCAGGGAATCAACCAAAAACCTAATTGAAATAATCAACAACTTAGGAAAGTTGCAGGATACAAAATAAACCCACATAAGTCATCAGCATTTCTATATATCTCCATCCTAGTTCAGCAGCAAGAATTAGAAAGAGAAATTCCATTTAAAGTCACCCAAGACAATATAAAATACTTAGGAATCTATCTGTCGAGACAAACACAGGAACTATATGAACACAACTACAAAACACTCTCCACACAATTAAAACTAGATCTAAACAATTGGAAAAACATTGATTACTCATGGGTGGGACGAGCTAACATAATAAAAATGACCATCCTACCCAAACTTATATATGTCTTTAGTGCCATATCCATTGAACTACCAGAAAACTATTTTACTGAATTAGAGAAAATGATAACAAAGTTCATTTGGAAGAATAAAGGATCAAGAAATATCCAGGGAAATAATGAAAAAAAATACAAAGGAAGGTGGCACTGCAGTCCCAGATCTCAAACTATATTACAAAGTAGCGGTCATCAAAACAATTTGGTCCTGGCTAAAAGACAGAAAGGAGGATCAGTGGAATAGACTTGGGGTAAATGACCTCAGCAAGACAGTCTTTGACAAACCCAAAGAACCCAGATTTTGGGACAAAAATCCAGTATTTGATAAAAACTGCTGGGATGATTGGAAGACAGTGAGGGAGAGATTAGGTTTGGATCAACACCTCACACCCTACACCAAGATAAACTCAGAATGGGTGAATGACTTGAACATAGGGAAGGAAACTATAAGTAAATTAGGTGAACACAGAATAGTATACATGTCAGAACTTTTGGAAGGGAAAGATTTTAAAACCAAGCAAGACTTAGAAAGAGTCACAAAATGAAAAATAAATAATTTTGACTACATCAGATTAAAAAGTTTTTGTACAAAGACAATGTAACTAAAATTAGAAGGAAAGCAACAAATCGGGAAACAATCTTCCTAACAAAAACCTCTGACAAAGGTCTAATTACCCAAATCTATAAAGAGCTAAACCAGTTGTACAAAAAATCAAGCCATTCTCCAATTGAAAAATGGACAAGGGACATTAATAGGCAATTTTCAGTTAAAGAAATCAAGACTATTAATAAGCAAATGAAAAAGTGTTCTAGATCTCTTATAATCAGAGAGATGCAAATCAAAACAACTTTGAGATATCACTTCACACCTAGCTGATTGTTAAACATGACAGCAAAGGAAAGTAATGAATGCTGTAGGAGACAAAGTCTGGACATTAATGCATTGCTGGTGGAGTTGTGAATTGATCCAACCATTCTGGAGGGCAATTTGGAACTATGCCCAAAGGGCGATGAAAGACTGTCTGCCCTTTGATCCAGTCATAGCACTGCTGGGTTTGTACCCCAAAGAGATAATAAGGAAAAAAGGCTTGTACAAGGATATTAATAGCTGCGCTCTTTGTGGTAGCCAAAAATTGGAAAATGAGGGGATGCCTTTCAATTGGGGAATGGCTGAACAAATTGTGGTATATGTTGGTGATGGAATACTATTGTGATAAAAGGAATAATAAAGTGAAGGAATTCAATGGAGACTGGAACAACCTCCAAGAATTGATGCAGAGGGAGAGGAGCAGAACTGTGAGAACATTGTACACAGAGACTGACAGATTGTGGTACAAGAGAACATAATGGACTTCTCTAGTAATGGCTTTACAATGTCCCTGAACAACCTGCAGCGATCTACAAGAAAAAAAAAAAACTATCCTCAAGCAGAGGACAAACTGAGGGAGTAAAAACACTGAGGAAAAGCAACTGCTTGACTACAGTGGTTGAGGGGACATGATCTAGGAGAGATGCTAAATGAGTGCCCTAATGCAAATACCAACAACAAGGAAATGGGTTCAAAGCAAGGACACATGTGATACCCAGACGAATCACGAGTCAGCTAGGGAAGGGGTGGGGGGATTTGGGGGGAAAGGAAAAGAAAATGATCTGTTTCCAATGAACAATGTATGAAAATGACCAAATAAAATAATGTTTAAAAATATTATATTGCATTGTCAAATAAAGAGAAGTTCTCAACTAGGAATTTTTACTCAATTCATGCATGTTATTTTAGGGGAGTGTGAGGATGGTAGGCCAAGAGAATGATGCATTAACTTACATCAGTTAACATCAGCAGTAAGTTCCATACTTCAATCACAATAAATGCCAACGAAAATCACAACTCTATTTCTCAATCCATTACTATTTTTGTGAAAATCCTGTGAAAGGTGAGACACATGTTTCTTCTTCTCCTCCATACAGCTGCTGTAAACATGACATGTGGTGAATCAGATAATCAAATGCTACACTGATATGTAATTCAATTTTGTTTAATAAATGTGACCTTCATACTCTATTTTAGCATATATCAGAACAGGTATCTCTCAATTCAGTTATCTTAATAGAAATACTCCTATACCTTAGACTTTTAAGATCATTTTCTCAAACAGAGCCCTTGTCTTGTCATTTAAGCTATGATATCTTGATTTTGAAGATTTGGTGCAAGTTCCTTGACCTTCAATTTTCCTTCCTTGTACCTTATATCTATTCTTTCATGTACCTGAATCTCACTATTCCAGCAATATAAATTTCATTTGTGACAGTAACTGGTTCCATAAATTGACATATGTAGCTGCTATACAACTCATCCATTCTGATTCTAGACTGTCTTGAATCTCCACTCTTACATAGAAACTTGCCTGTTTCACTTTCTTCAAAAATGAGTCAATTTTCTTTTTATTACATTCATTTTATGATGACACAATATACTGCTTTTCTTTTATATGAAATTTTATTTTACATCCCCCTAATTACAAGCAAAAACAGTTCCCCAGATTTTAAAAATAATGTTGAATCTCAAATTCTCTCACTCCTTGTTCTTTATTTCCTCTTTAGATGGCAAGCAACATTACATAGACTTCACATGTTAAATCATGTAAAACACTTTCCCATAATAATGTTTTGTGGAAGGAAACAAAAAGCAAAAAATTGAGAAAGACAGTAAAAAAAATTACCTTGATGATACATATATAACCCAGGGGAATTGCTTTTCAGCTCTGGGAGGCAGGAGGGAAGGGGGGGGGGCAAAAGTCATGAATCATGTAACCACTGAAAAATAGTCTAAATAAGTAAAATAAAAATAAAAGTTTTCATTGGTCTGGATTCAGACAGTTATTTTTCTCTGGAAGCAGATGATGTTTTTATCATGAACTCACTTTGGGATAATTTTGGATAATTGTATTGCAGAAAATAATGATTATTCATAGTTGTTCATGTACAGTATTCCTGTCACTGTATAAAATGTTCTCCTGTTTCTGCCTCTTTCACTCTACTTCAGTTCTTGTAAGCCTTTCTAGGTTTTACTGAGCTCCTCCTGAATGTCATTTCTTACTGTACAACACTATTCCATTAGATTCATATACTTATTTACAATCACATAACTTAGAGATTTTCCAATTAATGGATATCCATTCACTCTCAAAATATTTGCACTCCCAAAAAGAGCTGCTTTAAATATTTTGTACATATAAGTTCTTCCTATTTTTTTATGTTATTGGGATACAAACCTAATAATGGTTTTGGTGGGTTGAAGGGTATATACCATTTTATAGTCCTTTTAATATAGGTCTAAATTGCTCTTCTGAATGATTGAATCAGTTCACAACTCCCACAATAGAGTATTAGTGTCTCAACTTTGCCATATCCCTTCCAAATTCTGTCATTTCTCTTTTCTGTTATAATATCCAATTTGATAGGTGTGTGGTGGTACCTGAGAGTTGTTTTAAATTGCATTTCTCTAAGTAATATTGAGTTAGAACATTTTTGTATTACTATAGAGAGCTTTAGTTACTTTATCTGTGAACTGCTTATCCATGTTTTTGAATCATTTATCAATCAGGGAATGACTATTTTTCTCATATCCAATGTTTTTTTTACATATTTGAGAAATGTGGCCTTTATTAGAAACTTGTAAAACATTTTCCACAATTATGACTACTGTATATTACTTTCCATCCAAATACCTTCTAATTTCTTACCTCCATCTCCCTCAGTTTGCCCTCTTTCTATCTCTTATTCTAGTCCCATCCCTTCTCCCCCTTTCCCTCCTACTTTTTTGTAGAGTAAAATAGCTTTCTATACCCAATTGATTTTTGTATCTTCTTCCCTCATTGAGCCAATTCCAATAAGAAAAGGTTCTCATGCTCTCCTCCTGACCTTTGTATCTTCCCTTGTACTGTTCTTTTATACCTCTTTTATGTGTGATTATGTTTGAAACTCCTGTATTTCATTGATTCCCCATTTTTCCCCTGAAAGATTTTGCTCAGTTTTGCTGGATTCTTGGTTGAAGTCTTAGCTCCTTTGTCCTCTAGAATATCATATTCCAATGCTTTAATGTAGAAGCTAATTAATTTTGTGTTATCTTGAAGGTGACTCCATGATATTTGAATGCTTGCTTTATGGTTGCTTGCAATATTTTTCCCTAGGCATATCATTTTTGAAATTTGGCTAATATTCCGGAGAGTTAAGCTTTTGAAATCTCTATCAGGAGGATTGATAAATCCTTTTGATTTTTATTTTGTCTTCTGGTTTTAAATATTCAGCTTACTTTTCCTTGATAATTTCTTGAAAGGTGATATGTGAGCACTTTTTTTTTCTTTTATCATGACTTTCATGTAGTCTAATAATTCTTAAATTATATCTTCTTTTTCATGTCCATTTTTTCCATGAAATATTTCACATTTTCTTCTATTTTTTCATACTTTTGACATTGTTTCTTGATGTCTCAAGGAGTCATTAGCTTCAAATTGCCCAATTCTAATTTTTTAGACATAATTTTATTGAGTAAGCTTTTGTGCCTGCTTTTCCATTTTACCAATTCTAATTTGTAGGATTTCTTTACTTAGTGAATTTTTATACCTCTTTTTATATAGGGCCAATTCTGTTTTTTCAAGAAGTTTTTCTCTCCAGTGAACTTTTGTATATCTTTTTCTATTTGGCCAATTCTTTTAAAGAAGTTCTTCTTTTCATGAAATGTTTTGCTTCTTTTACTAATTGCTCTATTTTTTTTAAGCTATTAGTTTCTTCATTATTTTGTCCTCCCTTTACTGAGCTGTTGACTATTTTGCATAATATTCCCCTGTCACTCTCATTCCTTTCCCAATGTTCTTCTAACTCTCTTGACTTTTTAAAAATCTTTTCTGAGTTCTGTATGCCTCAGTCTCCCCACCTCCCCTAAATTTTAATCTTTACAGTTGGCGACCACAAAGGGACTAAGTGTTGAGAAGGTAGAGTAAAAAGGCAAGGAAATTCAGATGGTTGAGAGAATTCTTTAGACTCCCATGTGGTCAGCCACAAAATTGAACTTTGGATGTGTTTGATTGAATATTTATTTGTATGTATACTTTCATGCCAAAGGGGACTGCCCCCTAATGGGCTTTTTGTCAATGAGTTCAGCAATTATTGGTTTTATTCTTTTGTTTCTCTTATCCTCAAATTATTGTAATCTTTAAATTGATTATGTTTTCATATCCTTTGGAAAAAAATTAATTTTTTCAAACGATCAAACGGGGGTATATAAAAAATAGACTCAAATACAGTACTACAATCCCCATGAACCTTTGTTCCACTTCCCCAGAATGCTTTGTAATCTCACCTGGGCCAAGATCGAGAAGGTATTTAAGCTGATTCAAAGGCTTTTGAAGGCTCTCTCTTGGACTCTTGGATTTCCTTTTTGGGGCAGGCCTGGCTTTTTTCATAATGTAGGTGAGGTTGTGTCTAGGCCACTCTTTGGCCTAGACACATGTTTCTTATCCAGTATTTTCTTTAATCCTTAATCTTCAATAAACCTCTAAAAATATAATACTCCTTGCAGAAAGAAACTAATTTCTACCTGCCTCAGATGCTTCAGTCTCCCCATCTCCCCTAAATTTAAATCTTTACAGTTCTGAGCAATTAATATTTTTCTTGGATGTTTTGAATGAACCAGTATTGACTTTGTTGTATTCTTATGAGTTAAAGTCTTTCCTCTCATCAAAATAACCTTCTATGTTGTTTCCTTGTTTGTTTGTTCATTTTCCTGACTTTTTTCTTTTCTTTTAGTTTTAAAAGCTGTTAAAGTTGGACTCTGTAGTTGTGGTCAAAGGAATGTCATTCCATGCTTTGAGCTATTTGTGAAGTTACTTTCAGAGTTTGCAGTGGAGATCTATTTTGTTTTCAGTATTTCAAGGTGTTATGATGCAAGAAGAGGTGTTTCATACTCTTCCAGTCTATGCTCTGGTCTGTGAATAACTCCAAGTATTCTTACCCCTTGGAAGCATGACCAGGATTCCCTTCTCCCCTATGGCTACAAGTACTGGTGTATGCTAGTGCTCCTCCTCACCCTGCCAGTGCAACCCAGTACAACAACCAGGTTCTGTATACAGACAATGCAACAAGAGTCTTGCACTCACAGCCAACTAAAAGATCTCTATAGTCTTCTGAGCATTTGTCTGATTTCACTCCTACCCACTTAGCATCTGTGACTAAGTGCTTAGGAAGCTTTTCCTGCTGCTTTTGCTGAGCCCAATGACAGTTGCCCAATGAGACCCCTGGTGTACCACATTCCACTTCTAATCTTATGCACAAAATCCCTAATACAAACCTCCTAAATTGTTTTAGATTGAGTAATTACTTCACCTTGTCTTTTGGTAGGTTATATTGCACCAGAATACATATTGAGGTATTGTATCATAGCTTTTTGGAGAGTAATTTGGAAGAAATCAGATGGATCCCTATACCTTCTCTATAGCACCACATTGTCTCTTCCCCTTACTAGTATTTTGTTTTAAAAGTTTCTTTATCATGTTAAATTCATGATTAGAATTTGTAGTTATAACATAGCAGAAGAAAGATAACATAAGTCTAAATATCCAAATCATAGTATTTAATGATTTGGTAGACCATATTTTCAGAATAACTAAATAGGAACCTAACTAGTGTTAATGAAATGTCAAAAGAAAATCATATTGATAACATCTACTTACAAAATAATAAATATTACATAGAAAACACAAGGAAATGGAAGTAACTGTGTCAAATTTATTATAAAGATCTGCCCAATTATCTTTAACTAGAATTGAAAGCATGAGAATTATTTCTGAAATTAACAATTCACATTAAATAGTATAAAATCCTCAGGCAATTTTGATGAGTATTGGAGGATTATAAGAAATAACATTAAATGATTTCTTCAAACTTGGCTCATAATTGCAATGAGAGCCTAAACACTATAACCATGAAGAACTATAAATCTAATTCTCTATCCTCTTCCCAAATATGGGACACTATATCCCCAAGGTATTAGGGAAAATATTTCCATATTTATTCTTGCTATATCTTTGTAGCAAATATCTCTTCATGAAAGCTTATCTATTGCTTATTGCTTAAATAGGATTTTGAGCAAGTGACCATGCCCCCTAAAACATGTTAAAGCAATTTTCTTAATCTCTCCCTCTATTTTTTTAAGAGGCAAGAGGGCAGGATTTCTAAGTAGAACAGAACTGAGAGGGGTCAGTGAGACAGAGATGTAGATTCTATTACCAAGATGACAAGGAGAGACATAAGGAAGGAACAGTAGGAAGTTAAAGCCTTTTTCCTTGGGATATGGAGAGAGAAGGGGTTTGCCTCTTAGGTAAGAAGCTACTGATAGTTTACTACTGACAGTTGAATAGAAAAACTGATTGGAGAAGTTTGTAAGTGGTGAATGTCTGATTATTTAGGAAGATAGATAGTTAGTGAATCAGTTTTAGATAGTGTAGGTTAGATAGGCATTGTATTTACCAGGCAAGTAGAACTTGTCCTCTAAAGACAGTTAGAAGTAGGGTTTTAGAAAGTTTAGATAGTATTAGGAATTTAGGTATAGTTATAGGATATTAGAATAATATCTTTTTCCTCCTTTCCTATTTTTTTATCTGAACTTCTCAAATTCTCAAATTAAACTAAGTGTCTTATTCAACTACTCTCCTCACTTTTATTGAACTTCTACTGTTTAACCCTTACAAACAGAAGATAAGGTATTATGATGGGGGAAAGAAGAAAGAGACAGTAGATGGAGACTTCATACAATGGAGGAGAAAAGATTCCCCAACCCTATGAGAGTACCAGAGAATCTTTGAGAAAGAGAATATATGTAATTCTTTCAGGCTAGGGCAAAATTCACCTCTGATCTATCAGGATCATGCTTGTGGAAAACGGGAACACCCCCCCCCCCTTCACTGGGTTCCTAAGGTTAAGGACAATTACTGGCAAATAGACATTTAATAAATGTTAATTGAATGACAGAGTTGAGTGACTTCCCACGGTGACATTAAGTATCTGAAGTTGGATTTGGAACTAGGTATGAAGAGATTATATGTGAATTATCTGCATAAAATTTTGAATTAAATAGTTAGCTGCAGATGAAGTTATTAAGTGAGAGAATAAAGAGAGAGAGGAAGAGCAATGCATTATTACCATTCTAAAATACTTTTAGAAAATCTCATTTCAATATAATAGGGAATTAGGTGGCAGAAACAGAATTTAGTCCAGGTATTCTGTCTAAAATTAATACTCTTTCCAATATATTATCTTACTTCTATAATGTCTACTTAAATTTGAGCCACTCACTTTGACTCCATTAGAAGTTGCAAATATTTTACAAAGAACTAAGTCAAATACTTAAGAAATCAAATCTTTTCCCAATTGACAAATGGTCAAGGGATATCAAGAGGCAATTTTCAGATGAAGAAATAAAAACTATCAATAATGATATAAAAATGTTATGAATAATTCCTGATTAGAGAAATTCAGATCAAAGAAACTCTGAGGTACCATATTATACTTAACAGAGTGGCCAATATGAAAATAAAGGAAAACAATAAATTTTGTTGGGGATGTGGTAAAGTTGGGACACTAATACATTGCTGTTGGAGTTGTGAATTAGTCCTACCATTCTGGAAGGCAATTTGGAATCATGCCCAAAGGGCTTTAAAAGGATGCATACCCCTTAATCCAGCAAAACAACTACTGATGTTTATATCCTAAAAAAGTAAAATAAAATGGAAAAAGACTTGTTTGTACAAAAATATTTATAGCTGTGCTTTTTTGTGGTAGAAAAATTTGGAAAATTAGGGAATATTCCTCAATTGGGTGATTGCTGAACAAATTGTCCTTTATGATGGTGTTAACATACTATTTTGCAATAAGGAATGATGAATTGATCAATTTCTATAAATTCTGGAAAAACCTACATGAACTGATGCACATTGAAATAAGCAGAACCAGAAAAACATTATATACAGAAATTGTAATGTTGTGGGACGATCAAAGGTAGTTGACTTTGCTAATAATAGCAATGCAGTGATGCAGGACAATTCTGTGGGACTTATGACAAAGAATGCTGTCCACATCTAGAAAAAGAACTGTGGGAGTAGAAATCCAGAAGAAAAAATGTGATTAATCACTTGTTTATATGGATATGTGATTTGAGGTTTGGGTTTTAGAGGATTACCATTTTACAAAACTGAATACTATGGGAATGGGTTCAAGTGAATACACACAAATGCACATGCACATGCATGTGCACACACACACACATATATATGTATATATATATATATATATATATATATATATATATCACTGGAGGATATATATATCTCCCAATGAAAATGCTTGTCTAATCCAGGAGGAGGAAGGGATGAGGAGAGGATAAATCATGTAAGCCTTTGAAAATTTTAAAAATTAACAAAAAAAGAAATTTTAAATATTTGATGAAGCTTTATAGAAAATTCAATGGAAAAGGAAAAAGAATATCCTTCTTCCCTGTCACTCACACTCTGCTTAACACTCTGCTTAACATGAACTGTACAGTTGTTATGATTAAAATTTAGTTTCTCCGATAAAGTTATTATATTTTTAGATGTTTAGTAAAGATTAAGAAATAAAGAAAATAAAGCATGTGGCTAGGCCCAGAGCCCATTCACAACCACTTACGCTACATCATCCTGCTAGGTAGAGAGCCACATGCACTAAGAAGTGGAAGTAGGGGGAGAGAGCTGAAGTAGGCAGAAGGTCAGCTTAAATACTATTTCTGTTCTCAGCCCAGGTGAGGTTACAAGGCATTTCAAGAAGTGGCCAAGGACTTCTGGGAATTGAAGTCCAGGGTTCAAATCTCCATTTTTACACAGTCTAGCTAGAAAATTTAAGTCATCTAAGTCATTTAAGTCATTTTAAGTTATCTAAATTCTCCTCAGTTTTGTTAGATTTATTCCCCTGTATACCTAACTTGGTTATCCTGAAAAATAAATGACATGATGTATATGAAAACATATGAAAATATGGACTAGTGTTATTTATACTTTCAACTAGTTTGGTATGTATATATTCAGGTTTTAAAACATGAAAACAAATTCCATAAATTCAGTGAACATTTGCATTTACCAAATAGATTAAAGTTATAAAATTGAGTGAAAAAGTTTATCTAATAAAATTAGGCAAATTACACTTTAATTAACTGGTGAATTTTTTTGTTTCATAAAGAATGCTTAAGAAGCATTCACAAAAGCAAATTTATCCATGTGCTAGTCACTTCTGGAAGATCAATTACATGATAATTATCAGTTCATTTCATGTAAAATATCCTTCTGGATAGATATCACAATTCAGCATATGAATGTGACTGAAAAGAGTTAAGCATTTTAATAAATTACTATATTTTGTATGCCTAAATTTATTCTGGCCATTATATATTATTTTTAAAGAGATACCTCAAGAACTATTATTTGCTGGTGGGGTAACTTCCTCCACTAATCTTATTTGTAAAGTATTACATTATAAAATATAAAGTTTTCTTATGCTAAATAAAGAAAAAGAAACATACCTAATTATTTTTCCCTTGTTTAAAAGCAGTGGTCTTTTCATTGGATGAGTAGCCATAAAACATAGAACCCTTACGACTCTCACTTAAACATGCTAATCCTAATGTTCTTTCCTTGTTTATTTCAGCCTGATCCCAACACTAATAAGTCTTGGTTCTCAAAGATAGATAACTCAGTGTGTCATTATACTCAAATTCCCTCATGGTCCTAGAGTTAGCCCTATTGAAAAAGAAATGTTTTTGGTGTTTAATTATGTCTGACTCTTCATTACAACAGTTAGCTAGGAATTTTAAGTTATGGGATCTTTTGGGAAATATATTGGAAGGGTTTTCATTTCCTCCTCCAGTTTATTTTACAGATAAGGAAAGTGATGCAAACAGGGATAAGTGATTCACCTAGGGTCATAACAGAGAATGACACTTCCCATAATTACCATTCTAGCTCTTGAGACTCTCGTTATATTTTTGATCTATCCAATCAGTCAGCAAAGCATAACATTCATTTAGTGCATATTTTCAACATCAAATACAATAACATTTGATTTAAACATAAAAATTTACTTAATAAACAGATAAAATAGATGTCACAAATATTGATGTGTTTAAATAAACAGAAATGATAAATCATAATCCACTAAAAACAAATTTAAATTATCCATTAATTCTCAATATTTATGTCACTAAATAAGTACTTACTTAAAATAACCTGGCTGAGAAAACAAATGGGAGAAGAAAACAGATATTCTACATATAACTCAGAATTCTCAAATTCAGAATAAAATTCATTCATTCAGGAATATCCACACAATACAAAATTGCATTTCTACTCACTGCTTAACTGTTGGTTTGTTCATCACTTTTCAGTGAAGCACATCACCTCTATTTACTACTGGGTCATAGCATTTGCAAGTTCTTTTAAATTGTCCTTGAAAGAGCACTTATAAAGTATTCTCTCTGAAATGAATAGTATTTCTCAGTAAGTCAAAGAACTTTAAAGCTCATGAAGCTGGTTATATTAGTCAGACCAATCAGTTATTCACTCCTTCTGGCATTGTGTTATCTAGTAAGAATGGAGTTTACAACAACAAAACCAAGGTTGTATCCAGAGCAAGAAACCTAATCCTACTGCTGAAATACTAAGATGGTTAATAACCTTTATATTTCCTACTCAAACCAGAAAGTTCAATAGTTAGAAGTCCTTATCAGAAGTTTTATCTCTCTTTATCACCAGGTGGAGCCAAAGGGCAAGAGCTACTATTGATGTTATTGATCAGTGAAATAAGTGATCTTATACACATCAAAAGTCATTTAGCTTAAGTCTCCTGTCAGCTGATTATTTCTGTCACAGCTGTAAAGAATCAGTTTTTCAGTCTAACTGTCCCTGTCCCACTACCATAATGGTTTCCTCTTTTACTTTCCTCAGGTTTCTATATAAGGTTTTTCTCTCAAGTTCTTAAACACAATTCCGAAATACTTTAAAGATTCAAATGACAGATCCTTGATTCTTAATTATTCATATTTCACTTTAAAATTAAAAAACTATATAAGTTAGCCCTGTTAAATTGGCAGTGTTAAAAATAAGCAAACAAACAAATTGGCATTCTTTCTTAAACATTCCTGTACCCAAATGCTTTTAATTTTTCATCTTTTTGTAGCTTTTCCTTATTCATAAAATTAGCATATGCAAATGATTCCAAGACCAATATAAAAACTTATTTCTCTAGTCTTCAACAGGTTCCACCTTTTTCTTTGGTATTGTTGAATATAGGTTTTTTTTTTTTATTCTCACATTCATTCGGTTCTTATATATAAAATTTCTTTCTTTTCTTCTTTAAAACTTCAACCTATACCATCATTTCACTTTATTCATGAAGAAACATGTTCCATTATATTTAAAACAAGGGGTTTTATTTGTCTAAAAGTATTTTATTCCATTTGAAATTATTTTTATTTATAGATAGAAATTAGCAGTTATTTAAAAATATTTCATTTTTTTATTCTATGAAAATCTACTTTCTTACCCTCACATGTGAAATTAAGAACAGGAGACAAACAAATCCCATTATAGTTATATTTAGTCAATAAGAAAAATTTTCCATCTTGGCTACATAAATTTAGCATTTTTCATTCTGATTCCTTCTCCTCTCTATTAGGAATTAGGCAGAATTTTCATCATTAGTTCTGTGAAGAAGATAGGATTAACTCTTGTCTCTTTTTAGCTAATCATATCAAGAACTCAAAGAACCCCTACTTACCCATTAAGTACAAGAGTTCACAAGTCACTTATTAGAGTGACATCTCCAAAGGCTGCTGCTCATGCCCCCCCAACCCCCAACATACACACACACACACACACACACACACACACAGTGCTAGACAAATTGGGAGGCTGTGATTAGTTTCTGTAAAGTGGGGAAGTGACAGGAAGTGATATCAGGAAAACTGCTTTAAAAAGGCCAGCCCAAGGATTCAGTCATTGACTCTGCACTGGTGAGCCAGGATGAAGGAGGACTCTGCTTCCTTGGCTTTGGAGAGGCCCATTCCTTTCCTGGCATTTGGAGGGATTGCCTAAGATTCCTTCCTTTGCTTTGGAGGAGGTTGCACTGGTGGACTTCTGGCTGAAGACTCCCCTTGGAGATCAGAAGAGTTTGAGACCTGAGGAATCCTCCTTCCAGGGTGCTGAACCAGACTTCAATTTGCTAGAGAAGCTTTTAGGGCTGGTAGGCTTGTTAATAATTTGTCTCTTTACCTACATTTTCTACTTCACTCTTTCCACCTCTTTGTAAATAAAAGCTACTAAAAATCATTTTGACTTAAGCTAAAATATCTTAAAATTGGTGACCACGATATAATTTTATAACTCTCTTATTGAGTCAAAACCCCAATTTTAACCCTTACATCCCTCTGGAATTGTAGTTGATCATGACACTGAAAACGATAGAATAATATTCCATCACGCATTTATATAGCAAAAGTTGTTCATTTCCCAATTCATGGGTACTCAATCATATTTCCATTTTCACTGCCTCATAAAGGACTATAAGTATATTTATACATACTTACAGTTGCTTTACATAAGATTAATTGCTCCCTTAGGTGACCCTCCCTGAAATTCCTAATCCCCACTTCTACTCTTCCCTTCTTTTTTCTCTGCTATATGAAATGAATTGCTATGCCCAAATATGAACGTATGTCTTCTTTTGACCAGGTCAGGTTAGAGTGATGTACTAGGATAAACCATTCTCCATCACCTCCTCTTCTTCAAAAAGCTACTAGAACACTCAAAGGATATGAGGTAATTTTCCATAATCTTTCCCTCTCTTTCCCTACTTTCTTTCATGGTATTCCAGATAGTAGGCAAAGAGAAAAGAAGAATAGAATTTAAGGTCTATAGTCAGGAAGGCCTAAATTCAATTTCAGTTTCAGACCCTTACTAGTTGTAAGATCTTGGGGAAATTACTAAACTTCTGTCTGCCTTAATTTCCTCATCTATAAAATGGGGATAATAATAGCACCTACATCTCAGGGTTTTTGTTAGGATTAAATGAGATACAATTTGGAAAGCTCTTAGCATAGTGGCCTAACACATTGTAGTCACCATATAAATGATAATTATTATAATTTCCATTATTTTCTTATCATCAAAATAGAATAATTCTCAGGCCTTATCTTACTGGAATCTGTCTATGAACATTTCATAATAGATGCATAAATCATCTCTCTATATTTGAATATAAACAGTTTTCCTTGTTCTGTTTTTTTGCCATTGTCCATTCGTATGTTTCTCCTTACTTTTGTGTTTGTACTTCAAAATTTTTCTGTACTTCTGATCATTTCATCAGGAATGATTACTAGACCCTATTTTGTTAAAGTTCCATTCCCCATGTCCCCACCACTACTATCTCTATCATTACACTCAGTTTTTTGCTGCCTGTTATTCTTGGCTATAAATTCATGTTTTTTGATCCCTGTAATATTATATATGAAATATGATTTTTTATGCTGGTGGCTGCTGAAACATGTTCCTTGGTACTTGAATTTTTTCTGTCTATATGCTTATAATATTTTTCCTTTGATCTGGGATCTCTGAATTTTGTCTTTAATTGTTCTTGTTAGTTTTCATTTTAGAATTTCTTTCAGTAGATGATTAGTGTATTTTATTTCTTCTTTGCTCTCTGGCTTTAAGAGATCTGGACTGTTTTCTTTTAAGAATTCTTTAAATAATTTGCTCAGCACATTATTGGTCAGGGTTTTCAGGTTATCCATTGATTACTATATTGTCTCTCCTCCTTCCCCACATCCCATGACAGTCATTTTTACTCAGTTTCATTTTGTTCTCAATTTTGAGGGTCTTTGTTTACTTTTGCTTCATCTCTTCCAGGAATTCTAGTACAATTTTTACCCATTATCCTTTGAGACACTGATTTTTCCTGGAGTCATTCTTTTCTGCTCTGTTCATGCATTGAGCTTCTCTGCCACCATAAAACCATTGTAATGCTGTATGATGGGAATTATTTTCTATTCACTCATTTTGCCAGCCTATACTCTGACTGGGTCCTATAGCACTTCTGGAGGAAAGTCTAGATTGATCCTATATGCTTGAGGTAGCAAATGCTACTGAACATTGTGTTAATTGAGGATTTCTGTAATATGGGCACCTATGAGCTTTCAGTGTTCCCAAAGTGGTCTGGTTCAGAGAAGTGCTACTCCCCAGGTCTAAACTCTGTAAGCTCCTGACATGAGTTTGATTCTATGCGTGGGTATACTGCTACTAGACTATATTCCTATTACCCAGCTGGAAAGCTCTATTTGTTCACAGTGGCAGAATTCTATGCTCTGATCTTGGTTTCCTGCCCTAACTATTCCTCTATAAGTTCAGCTAGATGCTAGAACTGAGACCCTGCCCTATTCTTGGTGGGACTGAATCAAACTTGCAATCTCTGTCTTCTTTCTCTGTACACATCCCAAATCCTACCCATTTTAAAAGGTCACCCCCAGTATCAGATCTCCTATTTAGTGACAGGGTGATACTTTTCTTGATGGCTTTAAATTATTACAATTGTCTTAGTTTCTTGATTTTGATGTGGAGCATCAAGATTAACCTGATAAAACAATGATACACAAGCTGGAAGTAACCCTGCAGATATTCCTACACGAGAATGGTTCAAACTAGCCCTGAGTGGTCCCTGAATTCTTGTAAATAATACCAGATCTGTCTGGGAGAAATACAACCAAATTTGTAGTGCTCTCCACTGCCAGCTTCCATCACATGGTTATCAGTCACATCCTGGTCTGCATTCCAAGTTGCTAGATCTCTCTGTCTCTGCCTCTGTCTCTGTCTCTGTCTCTGTCTCTGTCTCTGTCTGTCTCTCTGTCTGTCTCTCTATCTGTTTGTTTATCTGTCTCTCTGTGTCTTTGTCACTGTCTTTGTCTGTCTGTCTGTCTGTCTCTTTCTTTCTCTAAAGGAAATAAACAATCAGACTGAGCACATTGTGGCTTCCTGGTTTTCAGGACTAATATTAGTCTGCTCTGGATCTGTGACGCAATACTAAGCAATGAGTTTATAAAGCTATTACTTCAGATTTGTCTCTTTTGCAGGTCTGCAATGTATGATACAGAGCCTTTTTATGCAATCCTGGCCAGACCTCATTTCTAGTGTTTGCAGAGCTCTCTGATATTTTTGTAGGAAGACTTTGGAGTGGTTTACCATTTCCTCCACCAGCTCATTTTAAAAGTAAGGAAACTGAGACAAACAGAATTAAGAGACTTGCCTAATCACAGAAAGTAAGCATTTGTGGCCCAATTTGAATTTGTCTTTCTGAGTCAAGGTTCAGTTCTCTGTTGCCTGTGAAACTTAACTGCCTATAAGGATCTAGGCTAGACCAAAGACTCACTATGTCATTTTCTGTATTTCCCTCTCAGTATTTGGTCTGGTAGACTTTCCAGATCTTTTATTTTTTTTGGAGGAATTAGATTCAAAGAGTTCAATAGGACTACTTACCTCTCCATTTTGCCTTAGCCTTTTTTCAATTCAATATTTTATTGAACATTTATTAAGATACTTCCATGTGTTGGGCCCTAGGTTAAGCACTCTGGATATAGCTAATGAAAAGAAAGATAATTCCTGTCCACAAAGAATTTAAAATCTCATGGATGGAGACAACATATAAGAGAATGTGAGAAGAGGACAGGAACACCAGGAAGTAGCTGACTTAAAATTAGGCAGTCCAGCAGATATAGGCTACAGTGGGCCAAAAAAAGTTCAATTTCTGAAGGGATTTAGAGGAATTTGGTAGTTCACTTTCAAAAAAAAAAAAGGAGAGGAGAGAGTAAAGGGAGTCTTGTTCCCCAAAGTTGAAATCAGTTCTAAACATTTGTTTTTCTTCTGTCCTTATGTATAAAAATATCAATATTTGCACCTTTTCATAGTTGACAAAATGGTTTACTTCACAAAAAATTGCTTTTCCTAGCCCTTTCTGAACTAAATTACTCCATTTATCTTAAAAAGACAATAGAGCTTACTTTTGCCAAACTAATGTATGTTAATAAAATTCTAAAAAATTGTAAGATTCTTTAAGAATCTATCTCCTTTCCTTAATGGACAATTCAGCAAAGCATATAAACAGGAAGTTTTCAGAAGAAATCAAAACTGTCTAGAGTTATATAAAAATACTCTCAATCACTATTGATTGGAGAAATGCAAATTAAAACAGCTCTAAGGTACCACCTCATTGATACTAGAACACTCTTGTTGGGCATGTGAATTACTCCAATTATTCTAGAGGACAGTTTGGAACTATGCCCAAAAGGATATAGATTCTACATATCTTTTGACACAACTATCATAAAGAAATCAAAGAAAAAGGAGAAGGTCTATATGTACAACAGTGTTTAGAGCATACCTTTTTGTAATGGAAAAGAAGGTTGAATATATTATGAGATATGATTGTGATGGAATACTATTGTGTTATAAGAAATGGCAGAGGGAATGGTTTCAGAAAAATTTGAGAAGACATATAAAATGCTGGAAAATGAAATGAACAGAATCGGGAAAACATAATACACAGTAACAGCAATAGTATAACTATGGTTAGCTGTGAAGACTTAGCTACTCTGAATGATAAAATTATACAAGGCAATTCCAAAGGATTCATGATGAAAAATGCTATCCACCTCAAGAAAGAGAAACAATGAACTAAAAATGCTAATTGAAATATATTTTTTGGACTTCCGGGCAAGATGGCGGCTTAGAGAAAGCTAAAGTTCAAATCTCTGGAAACCCTTACCTACCGAACTCAAACTATATGCTCCTAAGGCACCGAAATTCAAAACAAACAACAGCATAGACCCTGGGAATCCTCCTACTGGACCTGGACCTGGATCAAAAGGTACGCCCCACCCATCCAAAAGCCAGAACATGAGATCACTTGGACCTAAGGGGTAGGCAGAAGGAAGGTCGCAGGACCCATCCCCCCAACCCAGAGCACTGAGTGCGAGGCAGCAGAGGGAACCTCAGAGCCTCAGGGCTGGCTATCCTGAAGGCCTCTTCCTGAAAACAACCTGATACAGTCGAGGGGGCACCCAGACAGCAGGGAAACAGAGAGAGACTGGGGAGCCTGTAACCCTCTGACCAGATCCTTCCATCTGAGTCTCACCGAAGGTCTCTGCCTCAGGGCATACTCAGTCCAAGGTTAATCCTATCAGGAGCCCTAGAACCTCCAGAAAACCATGTCCCCTCCCCCCTCAGAGAGCAGGGTCCTCTGAAACAACAGTAACCCTCAGGGCTGGCAAAAGGGCCTCCTGAGCAGGCTATTCTGAAGGCCACATCCTGAAAAAGACCTGACCCAGTTGCTGGGTCACCCAGACAGCAGGGAAACAGAAAGAGACGGGGAAGCGTGCAGCCCCCTGGCTGGATCCTTCCATCCGAGTCTCAAGGTCCCTGCCTCAAAGCATACTCAGTTTAACCCAAAGAGAGTTAATCATATCAGGAGCCCTCCAAGCTCTGGGAAGCTGTGGCCCCTCCCCCCAAAGAGTTCTGGCTCTCCTGGCCAGCTAAGGCACAGAAACAAACACCCCGAGGAAAGAGCTGAGCCAGGCTCTAAGGGAGGAAGTAAGGCAACAGAGAAGCATCGGGAGGGAACAGAGGAGGGCAGTAACACGGAAACACCAACAATTCCTGGCTTCCCCAGGAAGACAGAACAACAATTGCATAGAACAGACAATCTGCCTAGGGCTAAAACCTCTGAACACCAGACAGAGATAAGAAAAGCTAGTCCTCCCCACTCAGATAGAGATGGGAAACTCCTCAGAAGCACAAAAGACCCCAAATTCCAAGAAACACAAGAAGAAGAGGGCAACTTTGGACACATTTTATGGAGCAAAAATACAAAATACAGAGGAGATAGAAGAGGAAACACAGGGAAATGCTCAAAAACCTTCCAAAAAAAATAGAAACTCTCCACAAACCCATGAAGAATTTGAATCAGAAAGGATCAAAAAGATGGAAGCTTTCTGGGAGGAAAAGTGGGAAATAATGCAAAAGCAATTCACGCATCTAAAAAACCAGTTTGACCAAACTGAAAAGGAAAACCAGGCTTTGAAGGTCAGAATTAGGCAACTCAAAGACAACGAGCAGGTAAAAGAACAAGAATCAATAAAGCAAAGCCAAAAGATCAAGAAATTAGAAGAGAACATAAAATGTCTCACTGACAAGGTGACAGACTTGGAAAATAGAGGAAGAAGAGATAACTTAAGAATAATTGGACTTCCAGAAAAGCCAGAAATAAACACCACACTCGACATCGTGATACAAGATATAATCAAAGAAAATTGCCCAGAGATTCTAGAAAAAGGGGGCAATACAGCCACTGACAGAGCTCACAGAACACCCTCTACATTAAATCCCCAAAAGACAACTCCCAGGAATGTAATTGCCAAATTCCAAAGCTTTCAAGCAAAAGAAAAAATCCTACAAAAAGACAGAAAAAGACAATTAAATATAAATGAATGCCAATCAAGGTCACACAAGAACTTGCAAGTTGCACTCTGAATGATCGTAAGGCATGGAACATGATTTTCAGAAAGGCAAGAGAGCTGGGTCTTCAACCAAGAATCAGCTATCCAGCAAAGCTGACTATATACTTCCAAGGGAAAGTATGGGCATTCAACAAAATAGAAGATTTCCAAGTTTTTGCAATGAAAAGACCAGAGCTTTGTGGAAACTTTGATATTGAAAAACAAAGAACATGGAATATCTGAAAAGGTAAATATGAAGGAAAGGGAAGAGGAGAACAATGTTATCTATTTCTTTTACCCAAACTCTCTTCTGTAAGGACTACATTTATATCAATCTATGTATACTAACATGTGGGGAAAATATAATGTGTAGATAGGGGGAAAAGAAAGACCAAATGGAATAATCTTTCTCACACAAAGATTCACACGAGAAGGGGAGGGGAAGAAAATTCCTATAAGAAGGAGAGGAAGAGAGTTTCTACTTAAACCTTACTCTCAGGGAAATCAACTCTGAGAGGAATGAACATCCAGATCCATTGGGATCTTGAATTCTATCTTACCCAACAAGGGAAGGGAGAAGGGAACACCAAGGGGGTAGGGGGGAACACAAAAAAGGGAGGGAAGAAGAGGGGTGAGGGGGAGAGAACAAAAAAGGCGGGACTAGAAAGGGAAACATATCAAGGGAGAGGACAAGGGGGACTGATTTAAAGTAAATCACTGGACTAAAAGGTAGAGCTGAAGAAGAAAGGTTAGAATTAGGGAAGGATATCAAATACTTCCAGGGAGACCACCAGTGACAGTCATAACTTTGAATGTGAATGGGATGAAATCACCTATAAAACATAGACAAATAGCAGAATGGATTAGAATCCAAAACCCTACCATATGTTGTCTTCAAGAAACACATATGAGGTGGGTAGACACCCACAAGGTCAGATTTAAAGGATGGAGTAAGACCTTCTGGGACTCAACTGACAAAAAGAAGGCAGGAATTGCAATCATGATATCTGATAAAGCCAAAGCAAAAATAGACCTGATCAAAAGGGATAGGGAAGGTAATTATATTTTGTTAAAAGGGACTTTAGATAATGAGGAAATATCACTAATCAACATGTATGCACCAAATAATATAGCACCCAAATTTTTAATGGAGAAACTAGGAGAATTGAAGGAAGAAATAGACAGTAAAACCATATTAGTGGGAGACTTAAACCAACCATTATCAAATTTAGATTAATCAAATCAAAAAATAAATAAAAGGTAAAAGAAGTGAATGAAATCTTAGAAAAATTAGTAGTAATAGACATATGGAGTAAAATAAATAGGGATAAAAAGGAATACACCTTCTTCTCAGCACCACATGTCTCATTCACAAAGATTAACCATACATTAGGTCACAGAAACATGGCACACAAATGCAGAAAAGCAGAAATAATAAATGCAGCCTTTTCAGATCACAAGGCAATAAAAATAATGATCAGTAATGGTACATGGAAAACCAAATCAAAAACTAATTGGAAATTAAACAATATAATACTCCAAAATCGTTTAGTTAGAGGAGAAATCATAGAAACAATTAATAATTTCACCAAACAAAATGACAATAGTGAGACATCTTTTCTAACCTTTTGGGATGCAGCCAAAGCAGTAATCAGAGGTAAATTCATATCCCTGAGTGCTTATATTAACAAACTAGGGAGAGCAGAGATCAAACAGGTGGAAATGCAAATAAAAAAATTGAAAATGATCAAATTACAAACCACCAGCAGAAAACCAAACTAGAAATCCTAAAAATTAAATGGAGAAACTAATAAAATCAAAAGTGATAGAACTATTGATTTAATAAATAAGACAAGAAGCTGGTACTTTGAAAAAACAAACAAAATAGACAAAGTACTTGTCAATCTAATTAAAAAAAGGAAAGAAGAAAAGCAAATTAACAGCATGAAAGACGAAAAGGGGGACATCACCTCCAATGAAGAGGAAATTAAGGCAATCATTAAAAATTATATTGCCCAATTATATGGCAATAAATACACCAATTTAGATGATATGGATGAATATATACAAAAATATAAACTGCCTAGACTAACAGAAAAAGAAATTGAATTCTTAAATACTGATGGAATAATTTTCTAAATCTTCTGTTTTGTGAATGAGATGCTTCATACTTTCCTTAATATTTTTCATTCTTTATATTTTGTTTTATAATGTCCTGCTGCCTTGTGAAGTCATCTGATTCTAGTTGTTGTGTTCTCATTCTTAAAGACTGGATTTCATCCCTGGCTTTTTGGTCATCCTTCTCCTTCTGGTCTGATTTTCTTTGGAGGCAATCTTTCATCCTCTTTACCTCATCTTTCATCTTCTTTGCCTCATTTTCTAGCTGTTTGATTTTGGCTTTCAAAACACTATTTTCTCATTTTAGTTCAAGTGCCTCTCTTTCCAGATGACAACTTTATTTTTAAGTTCTTTTCCCAATTGTCTTCAGCCTCTCTTAATTGTGTTTTGAGTTCTTCCACAGCCTGTATCCAATTCACTGGGATTTCTGGTTTATCGTTTGCTGATCTCTCCCCCTCTGTTCCATTTGCTGAGTAGTAGCTGTCTATTGTAGTTTCTTTCTTCTTTTTCTGTTGTTTGCTGAAATTCACTCCTTCTTTATTCCCCGTATTTGTCTGTGCTCTTGTTCTTCTCATTTTTTGTGGGGGTGGGGCTTCTATTAGTGTCCCCTCTTGGAGGATTAATAGATCTCTTGGTGTAGTCTCTGGGGGAGGGTTATTGGGGGTTTGAGCTTCCTTGTCCTCTGGAAGCTTTTTATTGGCTTAAACTCCAGCAGTCAATGAGGATGGGTGGGGAACCTGGGCTTCCTTGAGTTCTGGAGACTTTTGATGGGATTAAGTTCAGCTTAGTCGGGCTGGGTTTGCTCTGAGTTCTAAACTTCCTGGATGTCTAGAGCAAATATGGAGGATCTCCAAAGCTCTGTCCAGGCTGCCAGGTCTATGGTCCCTCTTTAGTTCCTTCCCTGCCATCTGTGTTGGTCCCTCTGAACTTGGCCAGCCCTGCTCTCAAGCTTTGCCCTTCAGACCAGCACCTTTGCCCACCCAGTAATTCCCACTGCCACTGGAATCTCAGTGCTCTGGGTGGGGGGAGGGGATGGGTCCTGGGACCTTCCTTTTGTCATCCCCTTAAACCCGCGTGCTCTCGGATTCTGGCTTTTTGGGGGGCATACCTTTTGAATTAGGTCCCGCAGGATGGTTTCTTGGCTCTGTCTTGTTAAGTTTGGTTTTCAGTCCCCTGGGAGCATTCAGTTTGTGATCGGTAAGGAAGGGTTTTCAGAGGTCTGAACTGCTCCTTCTAGGCTGCCATCTTGACCACGCCTCTTGGTTTCTCAGAATAATTATCCTTAACTATTCAACAAGCACTGGATTAGCATGTTGTCTAGATTAACTCTGGGTCTAGTAAACAATAATACATATTTTTGTTGCCTTTGAAGCATAGAGGTAACAGAATATCCCTTTGGGAAGTGTTTCTTTTAAATTAGCATTCATACTTTTTATTCCTCCCAAAATTTTCTTTTTTCTTCATTATTCTTAAGTGCTACAATCAGAGAAGAAGAATTTCATAGTAGTGTCACTTGCAAGTTGTCTATATTAACATACTAAGTGAATATTCTCTATTGGTTTTTTTCATACTGAATATAGCAAATGAAAATTGGATTTTGATCCAATTCCCATTTAAATGAGAAGATCAGATATCAAGATATAGCAATTATAACTAAGCTCAGATTCTCACTGAGGACTTAAGATGGCAATCTAATATTATAAAGATCACCAGTATCCACTGGCATATTTCTTTCATGCTAATTAGTTGATATCAACTTGATATTCTTGATATTCTAACTTGTCTTGATTATGTTTTAGAAATAATTATTTAGTATATTTAGTACAAAATATATCTCAAAAATCAGTGATATATTATTTTGCGATTATATGCAGAGTCCTAAGGCAAGTGGGCTGGAGCTTTAGATCAATGGTATCAAACTTAAAACAAGAGTTGTTAAATCATATATAATGATCTGGTTTGGACAGAGGCGGGAGGTTTCACATTTCTAATTTCACATATGAAAAACAGGGGGAAGTCTGTTTATTGAAGACCTCAAGATGATTCCCAGGTATATAATATAGTTTCTTTTTCTGACCTCTATTTTGAACTTTGAAATTGTATTCAGTTTGTGCTTGCCTCTCCTGTAGAAATTGTTATCATGCGTTCTGCAGATATTGCTAGAACACCAGTGAGAAAATAGGGAGGTTAAAATTCTCAAGACTCTTCAGAGATCAGAAAGTCCTCCTCTCAGCCAGTGTAGAGAAGTGAGGGGAGGGAGGAAGAAGGTGACGACAAGGACTTCCAATTGCCAAGGTTCACTTTTTTTAGTTGAAATATCTTATTCTAATTAACTCCAGAGTGATAAACAGTCAACAGAGGGCAAGATCAAGTCTCTTAGCCAAGCCAAATAGACTTCCTGTCACATATGTTTAGACCTTTTTTTTATCAAAGTCAACAATTTACAGTTTATTTCTACCTGATAAATATATCAAAGCTAAGTGGGATGATGTAATACATACATAGTAAAGGCTTGCTATACATCTAGAGCTTAAGAATTTCCAAATATCATATTTCCATATTTAGAATTAGCTAATGATTGAGAGGCATTACAGTGCAGTGGAGAGAACATTGAACTTATCATGAGAATGGAGTTTGAATCCCAGTTCTAGCACCTATGAGACTTTTAGTGAATTACTGATCTCCTCTGGTCTTTGGATTCTTCAACTGTAAAAGGACATCCTCAGATTAGGTGACATCCAAAGTCCTTTCTAGGCTTAGCTCTATAATGATAAGCAGATTTAAAGCACTGGTGAACTCAGTTTACTAAGAGAGAATGAGGGGACTTTTATCTATTTCTTTTTTCTCCAGAAATAGGAGGGGCACAACAGACTATACTCATTTCAGTTAGCCTATTGCTCTTTGGAGAAAGACTAGAGCCAAAGAGTAAGTCTGATTGTTCAGAAGTGTCACAACAATTGAACTAGGTTATTCTTATATCAATAATCCATGATTAAAAAGAGATATTTCTTCAGTGATTCAGAAAACATATAAAAGCTAATGTTTTAGGTATTATTGACATAAAATAAATTAGAAATATATGTGATTCTTCATAATCTTGTCTGTTCAGACTCTCATTCTAAGCTATAATGGGCCTATTTTGCTCTTATAATGATCCTGGGTGATTGCACTAGTAAGTCAATGTCAACAGTGATATGAGATATTCTTTTGTTAGGAATGTCTGCTGGCTGGCCATGTGCCTCAAGGGAGCAACAAGCATAAGAATTAAAACCACTATAGGAACTAAAAATGCAATTTTGAGGAACAAAAATATCGTAAAACTTCTTTGGGATTATCATTTGTCAGAAACTAGTGACTTTTAGGCTAATGTTACACAGAAAAACAGAATCCCCTTAGCATGAATAAAAAAGTGTTTGAAGCCAACATAGACGATAATTTTTAGTCCTGACTACAATGTTACATGGGTGGCTAGATTGGCTACACTACATTGGTGTAATTTAGCATAGAAACTTTCAAATGTGGTTGCCCAATAGAAAGTATCAAATGCTTTCAGAAATAAAGGAATAGCATTTAACTATTCATTCTCTTAGTTTCAAGAATTTTGGAATCTGATTCCAACCTGGACATAAAGAGCACCTCAAGGGAGACTAGAAGATAGATGTCTCTACAATACCCTAAGTATTCCAAAGACTTTTGAGTACAATATGTATAAAACTATATTTGCAGCACTAGATAATGAGTTTAAATATAATGTCAGCAAAATGTTTTATGCCTATTTAAACCATGAATTTATCACTTTTCAAAATGATATCTTATTGCCCTATAAAAATTTTATCTAACAAAAAGTTGTTTTCTAATTTTCTAATGAAAATCTAATGAAAAATTGTTTTCACATTCATATAAACCCACAAACATATGTACATATATTTGCATAAAACAATGTTCATATTGCATATTATATATACACATATATGTATATATGCATGTGCGTCATTTTAACATGGAATGTTGGTATAAAGATAACCTAATTGTTAAAAATCTGAGGAATTAAATTGACTCATTGAATCAAGTCTCCATCCAAGGGTTCTTTCCTGAAGTGAATATCTTGCTCTTCTCTCCATATTTCTGAAGAAAAAAAATGAATGGATAAAAGTTTCATAAAAATTTTCATCATTATCTCTCAGTGAATATGTATATATATATATATATATATATATATATATATAATGAGTGCCCCTAAGCAAGTTACTTAACCTGTTTGCCTCAGTTTCCTCAGTTGCTAAATGGAATAATGATAGCACCTACTTCACAGAGTTGTTGTAAGCATCAAATGAGATTATATTTGTTAAAACATGTTTAAAACCATGCCTGGCTCACAGTAGGTGTTATATATTTATTCCTTTATTTCTCCCTTTATAGGAAAATATGTAGGTCCCTGAAACCCTTTAGAATGTTTATAAAGAACTACCCCTGCCATTGTGGAAGATATACATATTAGAAAAGTCATAAAGCTACTAATTATATCTAGTTAATGATGAACTATAGACTACCACTGTAGACTACCCTCAATATTTGAAATCCTCTCTCCATCATCATGTCAGTATTCACTAATTTGCCAAAGTCTAATCATTAGACATCTTGACTCTTACTCATCAACTACTGAGCACACTAGAGAAAGCAAAGTAACTTTTATAACAATTTTACTGAATATTTTTACTGAATGACAGTTTGACTCTCAGCAAGTCAAGAAGTTATTTTATTCCTTTGTGATCTGTTTTCTATCACACTCCCCACATTACCCAACTTCTATTTCTATTCCCCCTTTCATATCTATCCTATACCATCTCAGTTCTCCTTTCTCTAGAAGAAACCCTCGTCTTCTACTTTGCAAAAAAGATGAGACCACATTCTATAACACACCTTATTCTTTATTCCTCTATATCATCTTCCATTATATTCTACTTTGATTTACTCCCTGAGAAAGAATGAACGCTTTCCTAAATCAAAGTTCACTTCATTTACTCTTATTACACTCTAATGCCATACCCTTTTTTCTCCTCCAGTTACTTGAGCCTTCATTTAGCCTTCTTCCTTCTACCATGTTAAAATTCTCTTTATGCCCTCATGTGTTTGCCAATACTAAAATAAACAAGATTATAAATAAACATAAATGGAATCCTTTCTTCCAACTGTCTCACCAAAACTATAGCATATATTTATATGTTAATATAATTATGTGTATATAAATGTATATCTCATGTCCTTTTTTTAGCCAAACCACAAGAAAGAACATCTATATCCATTGCCTTCATTTTCTCACTTCCTACTCAATTCTTAACCCTTTTATATGATTTTTCCCCTCATCATTGGACTGATGATAATTTCATAAATGTTGCTGATGATTTATTATCTGCTAAACTAATTGACATTCTCTCAGTCATCATTTAGCTTGATCTTCTTTCTAAAGTCTAATATAAGGTTCCTTCTCTATACCCTTTCAGTGTTTACTTCATCTACCATTGTTTGAAATGTTATTTCTATGCATATAGCTCCAAAATTTTTCTATCAAACACTCATATCTTTTCCCGAAGACAACCATAAATTGCCAGCTTCATGTTAATTTGAGGTCTTTGCTACTTAAGCATTTCAAATTTAGCAAGTTCAAAATAGGACTCAATACTTTCCTGTTAAACTTAGCACACCTGCATCCTTTTGCATTAGAGGTCACTACTATTGTAATGATCATGCAGACTAGATAAAAGAAATCTTTCTTTACTCTGAGCTCTAGCACACCAAATCAACTGCCAAGATATTGCCAATTTTATCTAAATCAAATTTTGAAAAACACATATTATTAATATGTTTTAGGCTCTGGTGCTAGGCTCTAAAGTTAAAGAGACAACTATGGTGAATTATGCAATAATGATATAGGATAATTCTAAGGGATGCATGAGTAAGAATGACTATCCACATGGAAGGAACAGAGTCTAAATGCAGGCTGAAGCATAGCATTCTTCATTTTATTTTTTCCATAAAATTTTCTCTAGTGTAATATGTGTTTTCTTTCATAATGTGGCCAATTAGAAATATGTATTGTATGATAACACATTTAAAACCCTTATCATATTACCCACTATCTTGGGTAGAGAAAGGGGTAAAAGAGAAAACAAATTAGGAAATGTCAGATAATGATGATTAAGATTTGTTTCAGCATGTATTCTGAAGAAAATTTAAAAAATAGTTATAAAAAATGAAAGGACAATAAGCCCTCAAGGATCTTGTATCCTGTTGGGAATAAGAGGAAATCATGTACATATATAAGACTTTACTAAAGATAGGAGTAGGGAGAAATATTTGACCTATAATTTCATTGATCTAAGGAATCTTCACATGAAGAATCCCTTTCAACCAATTCTCATTAATAGTTTAACTGGAACTTAAAATCTAAGAGAAGAATTTAGAACACTTAGAGGAGTTAAATGTTTTACTCATCATCTTCATAGGCAATTTTGCCAGAGACAAGAATTGAATCCAGACCTTTTTGGCTAAATGTATTACTTATAAACTTAAAAGAAAGAAAGAAATGAAGCATACAAGCAAAAAATATCCATGATTGAATGATGACATTCTTTAAAACAAATGAGTCATGCGAAATCACAAAAACAATAATTGTTTGAAAGAGAACCAAAATATATAGGATGCAGTTAAAAACAATCCTCAATTAAAAACTGTTTCTCTGAAATCATACATTAAGCAAAAAAGTAAGGTAAGTGATTCATGAACTATAAAGTCCACTACAAATAGGCAATTTAATAAATAAATATTCTCAAAAAATAGAAACAAAATCTTGAAAACTTTATGAGAAACAGATGATCTACTGCAATTTCTATGATGAGAAATCATATATATATATGTACTATGTTATTATCCATATATATATCACTAATACATTAATTGATTAATGATTTCTCTTGGTGATTAAAGGGGAAAAGTTCCACCATTTTAATCATTAAATACAATGTTGTAAGCTTATTATTCAGCCCTCCTCTGGATATTTCAAGGTATCTCTTGGTAATAGCCACTGAGGAAGTGTTCAATCATCCTCTCAGCCCATTCTCAGTTTCTGGGTTGATAATGGAAAATCACAGGTCCTACTCCAATGAATAGGTCACATTTGGTTAAGTGAGTCATTTTCTATTCACTGAAATGGAGAGTCAAAGACTGTTCAGTGGCTTGCAGACACATATGATCTAAGCTAGATTTTATTTACTGAGTAAAATAGAACTCATAATCTCACATTTGTATCACCCTATCATTGAAGATACTCTAGGATGGAACATTCCTTGAATTTTCTTGAAAGAAATTATGACATATGAAGAACAAACCTGGTTCTGATTTCAGAACTCAGAAATAGCAATAATTCAATTCATTAAAAATAAATCTTAGGGGGCAGCTGGGTAGCTCAGTGGATTGAGAGTCAGGCCTAGAGATGGGAGGTCCTAGGTTCAAATCTGGCCTCAGACATTTCTCAGCTGTGTGACCCTGGGCAAGTCACTTGACCCCCATTGCCTGGCCCTTACCACTCTTCTGCCTTGGAGCCAATACAAAGTATTGACTCCAAGACGGAAGGTAAGGGTTTAAAAAATATAAAAAATAAATAAATCTCATCACAACAAAAGAATTCATTATATTTTCCAAAAAACAACAAAACATTTCTTCTAACACTCATGCATTTTTCTTGAAGGCTTCACCTTTCTTTCAATCAAAATTTGGAATCATCTTGGAGTCCTCATCCTCTCTTAGTGAAGTAATCAACACCAATAAAGCCCTTACTCTCTGTTGAGCACTACATGATGTTGCTGTTCTTAAGGAGTTTATATTATTTAATGAGAGATGACATATACAAGTATAATTATACACACACACATATTTTGGGGGGCAGGAGGGAAGGAACTAGAACCTGGAAAAGTCTTCATGTAGAAGGTAGTACTTGACCTGAGGCTTGAAAGGAAAAAAAATGATTCAAAGGAATAAAAGAAATAAAGGAGTACATTTCTGGTTTGATGTGGGAGGAGTGCCAAAACAAAGAAAGTTGATGGAGTATCTTGTGTGAAGAAAAGACAATTTGGGTAGACTGTGGGGGGTAGAATAGGACTGATATATTCCAAGGCTAGAGGATAAGAATTTATTTCTTTCCACATCAAATCAGTTACCAAATTGTCAATTCAAACTCCATAACAGCTCGTGTTTTTCCACTCTACTCAGAAAGCCAATGCCCTATTGCAAGCATTCTTTTCATTTTGCCTGTGACTTTTGAAATAGCTTCTATATTTATCTATTTGACTCAAGTCTCTCTTTTTTTGTAACAATGTTTCAAATAACTGCCCAAAATATTTTTTTTCAAATTACAAGAATATCCTTCTAATGTAATCCATTACATTGACTGCCTATTACCTTTATAAGCTTATTTGGAGGGAAGGAAAGAAATAAGTATTTATTAGGTGCTTACTATGGGAGGCACTGAGTTAAGTGAACAATGTGAACACAAATAGAAAAGGGAAAAAAGTCCTGCTATCAAGGAGCTTAGTTACTAATAAGAGAAGATAGTGTATTAAAGGGAAATGAAAGATAAGGGTGAGATGCCAAGGGAAAATGGAATGTTTTTCTTTAAGAAAATCAGAATCAGGGGAACATGGCATCAACACAAAAAGTAATCATTCATTAGGGCACAAATTTTTTTATTAAAAATGCAGAAAAGCAGAAATATTAAATGTATTACTTTAAGAGTATGATAAAATAAAATTATATTCAATAAAGTGCCATGAACACATAGATTGAAATTAATTAGAAATGAAATCATATAATTCTTAAGAATGAGTAGATTAGAAAACAAATCATGGGAACAATTAATAATTTAATTAAAGAGTATTATGCAGACATACCAAAATTTAGGGAAGCAGTCAAAGCAGTACTTTGGGGAAATTTTTTTAGATCTAAACATTTTATGTAATAAAAGAAAGAGCAGATCAATTAATTGTACATGCAACTAAAACAAAAACCAGCCAAAGAACAAATTTAGAATCTCCAATTAAATATTAAATAGGAAACCCTGAAAATAAAGTAAGGAAAGAGTAAAACTGAAAATAAGAAAAGCATTGAATTACTAAATAAAACTAGGGGCCAATTTTTTTTGGGAAACAATAAAATAAGTAAACCTTTGGTTAATTAGATTTTAAAAGGAAAGAAAAGCAAATTACAAGCATCAAAAAGTGAAAAGAATGAATATACCACCAATGAAGAGGTAATTAAAGCAATGATTATGTCTTTTCTTCTCAATTATATGACAATAAAACGAACAAAATGAGAGAAATTAATGATAAAGTAAAAAAAATCAGGGATAACATTTGTGATCTCAGACAATGCAAAACTGAAAACTAATTAAAGAAATGAGATATGAAATTATATATTGATAAGAGGAACTATAGATGAAGTAATATAATATTAATACTCTTTTTCTTTACACACACACATAAACACAACACACATATGCGCCAAATGACATTGCATCCAAATTCCTATGTAGAAACTACATGAATTTAAAAAGAAATAGACAATAAACCCAAACTAATAGAAGACATTAATCTTCCCTTCATTAATGATATAAATTAAAAACAAACAAAAAAAAAGAAATTAAGGAAGTAAATATAATTTTATGTCTTCATAGGAAAAAAAAAATTTACCTAGAAAACAGATTAAAGAAAGTTAATATGAGAATTTCTCATTTCTTGAAAGCCATAATAAAAAAACCTAAGCACCATATTGAAAAAAAAATCAAGAAAAACATCTCTGATGTTCCTGAACAGAAGGGAAATATTGAAAGAATCCATGAATCACTACTGAAATCTATCCCCAAATTTAAAATCCTAAGACTAGTATAGCCAAATTCCTAATTACCAAGCTAAGAACAAAACTCTGTAAGCAGCCAGATAAAAATTCAGATATTGTGGAACTTAATAATAGTGCCACAGGATCTTTTAGATTTTATATTAAAAGACCAGAAAGCATGGGATATGTATAATATTTTATAAGCCAAAGAATCTAGACCTACAATCAAAAGTCATCTACCTAGGGGAAACAAAGCATAATACTCTAGAAGAAGAAATGGACATTTTATGAAAGAGAGGAATTTCTGTCATCCCTGATGAAATTACTACAGCTAAAAAGAAAATTTAATGATGAATTTTGATAGTTGAAAGGAGCATAAAAATATAAACAGAAAAAAACTTGAGTGAATCAGTGCAGTTAAACCAATAATACAGGAAAGTGGTAACTAGGATATTTAAGATGTCTATAATATAAGAGATATCTTAAATTCTTAGTATACTTAACATAATCAAGGGAAATGTTGGTTAAACTGATTGAATGGAAAAGTGATAACTAGAATATTTAAATTACTTATGATACAAGAGACATTTAAGGTACTTAAGATACTTTTAAATAATCAAAAGAAAGAATAAAGTTAAACAGATGACAATACTAAAAATAATAAATTAAGAAATTGAAATATCTATGATAATTTGAGTATCTAAGCTATCTAACATACTTAAGATGCCTAAGGTGCTGAAGATGAACTCACCTTCCAAATCAAGAGAAAAAAATGGTAATCATGAAATGTAAGTACCAGAGCAGATTGGATCTTGAAATTTTAAGTATTTAAAGTATTTAAGAGATCTTTGAGCTGTTCAAAGTATTTTCTATTTGACATGAGAGCTCTGGAATTTGTCTACAGTATTATTGAGGGTTTTCATTTTGTAAATGTGTAGTTGCAAGTTTGTACCCAAGGACTACATTCCCTAGAATTCCTATAGTATTTCCCACAATTCCTTACCTCTCCATCTTCATGTGTATCCTGATGTTTTGTTGTTAAAAGTTTCTATAACCACACTGTTGTGGTTTTTCCCTGCTAATGTGTCTGGGAAAATGTTCTTTTTCTCTCTCACTTTACTTCAAGATATTTTATTATTATTAAATATTATAAAAATAATTCTTGGAGTGTTTGGATATTTCATTTTAATCTTACATGATTTATTTTAAGAAATAAGTGGTGGAATCTTTCAATTGCTATTTACTCTCTGGTTCTAAGATATGGATGTAGTTGTTCTTGATAATTTCTTAAAATGTGATCATGTACATATTTCTTTCATCAAGGCTTTCAGGCGGTGCAATAATTTTCAAATTATCTCTTGTAAGGAATAAAATTAGGACTCTAGTTTGTATTTTCATAAAGGTTTTTAGTTACTAGAATAGAGATAAAGAGAAAAAAGTCTAGTTCACAACATGTGTGGTCTCCCTGGTCACTGTAGCCACTTTTCCAGCAGCATCACCTGGGACAGAGAGCCCCAACTTCCTTGTTTCAACCTTTTAACCTCCTCCTCCTTTCTAGTTCAAACTCAATCATCTCTGGATCAAGTACCTAAATCACAGTCCCATGACTCATGCTTGGTGACATAGGAGATGAAAACTCACTCAGACTCCTGTAGACTTATGTTGGCTGTGTTACCCAGAATGGGTGGGAGGGACTTTCCTCACACATTCCATTTGATCTATTTTTGTAGTTAACGGTTTTTACTATGAGATATTTCACATTCTCTTCTTTCTTTTAATTCATTTTTTAAACATCATTTTATTGTTTCTTAAAGTCTCATGCAAATTTGTAGATTCCACATACCCATTTCTAATTTTCACTTAATTATTCTTATCAGTGAATTAATGTGTATCTTTTCAACTTGGCCAAATCTCTCTCTCTCTCTTTTATTTTTTTGGTATTATTTTGGTATTATTATTTTCTTCAATGTTTTTTGTGTGTCTCTTTTCACCAGGCAGTTATACTTTGATTTTTTTTTATTTGTTTTCATTTCTTTACCTAATTTTTTCTGTTGCTCTCATTTTATTTTGAAAATATTTTTAGCTATTTCAGAAATTCTTTTTTTTTCTTATAACCACTTTCCATTTTCCTATAAGGCTTTGCTTCTCTCTAATTTGACTTCATTGTATTTTCAATTCATATCTCGACTTTGCATGTAACCATAGTAACTTTTTTAAAAAGTCAGCTTCCTTTTTTGTTGTTAGTTTATTTCTACTCTTTTTCTATATTTGGAACTTTATTATAATAGACATAGTTCCCTGCAGAAGGTTGGAGGATTGGGCTTTGTCTCAGCCTTCAGGAATTTTTGTACTGCTATGAAAATTAGTTCTAAGAATTTGGATGTTGTTGGTGATTCCAGGTCATATGATCTCTAGAATCTATTGTGATCAATGCTCTCTTAGTCTTCAATTAGGTCCTTACCCAGGAGGGGCCCCTGGAATTTCAGTTGATACTACTTATCAGGATCCTTCTCCCTTGACACTAAAACTGATACTGCTTTTTAGGACTTCTACTCTGTCTTGACTTAAAGTGCTCTTTTGTGCCCTTGAACTATGACTCACAATTAAGTACAGGCAATAGAGTTTTCAAATAACATACAGTTCTTCCTCTTGTTCCAGCATATGAGTGCACTGTAATGACTTTATTACCAACCTACCAGGTCTTTTTTACCATCTGTGGCTTCATAGTTCATGAAGCTGTTGCTGATGTTGCTTCTGTCACTACTATCTAGTCCCATCAGAGTAGTTTCATCCATGCATGTGCCTAGCCAGCTGACCTCCTATGTTATGGACCTCTCTATGTTTTCTTAGGCTTGAAGAATGCCTTACTCTGACTATTTTTTTACTCTGCCACTCCAGAAATTGATTTAAGGTGTTTTTATCAGTTATTTGCAGAGGAATCTTACAAGAGCTCAGTTGAGTGTTTACCTTGTTATCATGGCTCTACCATGAGAAAGTATGTTTTTAATAAATACTTGTTGGTTGCTTACTAATTCAAAATTAAAGAACTTGCATTTCTTTATTTTATTAATTGTACAGAATTAATCTAAGAACAGTATTTTCAAATTATTGATTTTAATGCATAACATTTTATTATAACTTCAAATAGATCTTATCAGTCGCTTCTTACTATATTCATCCATTAAAATAGATTTGATTCAGTAAAATAGATTGAATAGATTAAATGAAAGACAAATTAAGTCAAATGACTTTTTTCTTGAGGAGGCATGGAATCTATGTTTTCAGATTTTTTGGTTCATTTTCTTTTTCTAAAGCAATTTTAAAAGTATTTTTTTCAAATACTTATTCATTCTGTCCCTTACTAGATATAATCTAATCAAAATTTATCTGATGGCTAGCCAAAGACAAATTTTATTTCAGATATCAAAGGTCTCTTAAGGCATTAAAATAGCCATACAATTGGATCTATCCCGTATAATCAGTTAATAATTAAAATGACAATATAAATAATCAGAAAATCAATCATTCAATAAATACTTGGAAAAAATATCTTTGATCCAGGTTCTATGTTATGTCTTAGACATACAAAGACCATAATGAAACCATGTAACTCCTAGAGTACCTTGTATTTTATTGAAGGGTACTAATTACAAATTAATTGAAAGGTAGAGACATGTTGTTATGAAGAAAGGCCTCATTTCAGTAGGTTTCACCTGAACTAACTTTTAAAGGAATCTAGGGGTTCTAGAGCTCAGAGGTGAGAAGGGAGTATTTTCCAATCATACAGTACAGTCAATGAATAGAAATGGAATTGGAGGAAAAAAATGACATTTCTTATGTAACAAAAAATAATCTATTTGGCTAGATCTATAATTATCATGAAGGGAATTAACATATCATAAACCTGGAAGGGAAGATTAGAACCAGGATATAAAGATCTTAACATGACAAATGATTTGGTTTTAATCTTAGAGGTAATAGGTAGTCACTGGAGTTTATTGAGTTGAACAATAATGTAGCTGTGTTTGTGCTTTATTAGAATCACTTTGGCCATTATATGAAGGATGAATTGAACAAGAAAAAGACAGAGAACAGCTGAATCAGTAGTTAATAATAGATCAGCATTACCATTCTCTAATCAAGATAAAGAGTGGTTTTCTCACCCTCATGGAACACATTTTGGCCAATGGAATGATAGAATTTAGGACCTGATCATTAATAATTTTGCAATTGTATTCACATAATTAATTCATTCTTCTCCATTCACTACTCAAAACGATCCATATGCATGGTCAATAAAGCTGTTGCCTCAGTGTGTATTAGCGTAAAGCAGGATAAAGAAGCATGGTTGGATATCATATAAATAATTAACTACTGTTTTCTCATTTACAATGTTGCTCATCAATTTCCTTTTGTCAAACAGCTTAATAGCAGAACCCCAGCTGGAGCTGGAAACCACCATATCTGACACTGCAGGAATCAAACTCATGTTATGATATTGAGCTCATGAACTTCTCTGGAAAGTGAAATTGCCTGAGGTGCTCAAAAGCCTGGCTTCTCCATAAGTGACATCAGTAATAATTAGTATACACATTTGCCTGCAATATGGAATCTTTGCAATTTTAATGGCACATAGGAATAACAAGTTGATGCTTTCTTGTGAACCTTCATATTCTTGTATCCTCTGAGTTAGAAACTCAGCAAATATTGACTATTGCATTGATAAAAAATCCTTTGAGAAGGTACTATATCAGAGGCAGACAGGGAAAATTCGCTCTCTATATATTTTTTGTATGTATGTATGTATGTATGTATGTATGTATATTTGCTTGTGACTATCTCCCAATGACCAAATTATCTGTGTGAACCAGCACAAATTACTTAAGATGTGAAGGCTTAATTGAAAATGTTAGGCTAGATTAAAGGAACAAAAAAAAATAAAGGAAATGAAGCCAATTTACTAATAATTAAAAGAGGGAGTACCAAAATGGAATCGTCATTGGAATTTCTGAGTTTTTGTGAGGGATGTAGAAATAACATTTTCTCAAATATTAGGCAGAAAATATAATTACTGAAGTCCCTTTGAACTCTAAATATATCTTCTTTGTAGATGAGGGCATTGGAATCTCTTGAAAGATACTGATGGAGATATACAGATATATTAACCAAGTCAAAGTTTTTTTTTAATTTTTTAAATTTTATTTAATTAGTCAATTTAGAACATTAGTCTCTGATTAGAAGAATCAGGTTCCTTCCCTTCCCTCCCCCCACTTGCTACCATAGCTGACACACAATTACACTGGGTTTTATATGTGTTTTTCTTCTGTGTTTCTACTCCCATAGTTTTTCCTCTGAATGTGGACAGTGTTATTTTCATAAATCCCCAATCATAGGGCTTCATCTCATTTTCAGATTTTTTTGCCATCACAAAGAGCACAGCTATAAATATTGTTATACAATACTTTTTCCTTATTATCTCTTTGGGATATAAACACAGCAGTGATATGGCTGGATCAAAGGGCAGATAGTCTTTTACTGCCCTTTGGCCATAGTTCCAAATTGCCCTCCAGAACGGTTGGATCAATTCACAACTCCACCAGCAATGCATTAATGACCCAATTTTGCCACATACCCTCTAACATTCCTTACTTTCTTTTGCTGTCATGTTAGCCAATCTGCTAGGTGTAAGGTGGTACTTCAGAGGTGTTTTGATATGCATTTCTCTGATTATATGAAATTTAATACCTTTTCATGTGCTTATTAATAATTTTGATTTCTTTATCTGAAAATTTCCTATTCATATCCTTTGCCCATTTATCAATTGGAGAATGATGATGTTTTGTAAAATCTGCTTCTTTGTGACATATAAATTTACTTCCTTTTCTTTCTTTTCCAATTTATTTTAGTATTTACCTCTTTTTAAACTCTAGTTGTATATATATATGCATATATATATTCATACATATATCTATATACATATTTATGTCTTGGCATTTCATCCTAATCAGTTTGTCACTGTTATTTCTGAGTATAATTCTTCTATTTACCCAGAGGATACTAAAATATTTTAAGAATTACCAATGTCCTCTTTTCTTATAAGGATACATATCATTTTAACTCATGCAGTTTCTTTAAAAAAGTGTTTTTTTTTGGTTTTGTTTTTCTTCCCACCCCTTTCTTAATTACCTTTTGATGGTTCTCTTGAGTTCTGTGTTTGGGCATCAAATTTTCTGTTCAGGTCTGGTCTTTTCTTTACAAATGCTTGGAATTCTTCTATTTTGTTAAATGACCATACTTTCCCATGTAAAAAAATAGTCAGTTTTGCTGGTTGTTGATTTTTGGTTGTAGACTGAGTTCCTTTGCTTTCTACAATATCATACTCCATTTCTTTTGGTCTTTCACTGTAGATGTATCCAGATCCTATGTTATCCTCACTGTCATTCCTTGGTATATGAATAACTTCTTATTAGCTGCTGGTAGTATTTTTTCCTTTGTCTGGTAGTTCTTGAATTTGGCCAAATTTTTCTTTCTTTCTTTCTTCTTCAGCTCTACCTTTTAAGCCTGTGATTTACTTTAAATCAGTCCCCCTTGTCCCCTCCCTTGATATGTTTCCCTTTCTAGTCTTTCCCTCCCCCTTCCCCCTCTTCTTCCCTCCCTTTTTTGTATTCCCTCCCCCCACCAAACTAGATTTTCCCTTCTCCCTACCCTTGTTGGGTAAGATAGACTTCAAGATCCCAATGGATCTGGATGTTCTTCCCTCTCAGAGTTGATTTCCCTGAGAGTAAGGTTTAAGTAAAAACTCTCTTCCTCTCCTTCTTATAGGTGTTTCCTTCCCCTCCCCTTCCCTTATGAATCTTTGTGTGAGAAAGATTATTCTATTTGGATTTTCTTTTCCCCCTAATTATTCATTACATTTTCCCCACATATAAATATACATAGATTGATATAAATGTAGTCCTTACAGAAGAGAGTTTGAATAAAAGAAAAAGATAACCTTTTTTCTCCTTTTCTCTTTCCTTCATATTTACCTTTTCAGGTATTCCATGCTCTTTGTTTTTTGATATCAAACTTTCCACAGAGCTCTGGTCTTTTCTTTGCAAAAACTTTGAAATCTTCTACTTTGTTGAATGCCCATACATTCCCTTGGAAGTATATAGTCAGTTTTGATGGATAGCTGATTCTTGGTTGAAGGCTCAGCTCGCTTGCCTTTCTGAAAATCATGTTCCTTGACTTATGGTCATTCAGAGTGGCATTTGAAAGGTCTAATGTGACCCTGATTGGCATTCATTTATATTTAATTGTCTTTTTCTGGCTTCTTGTAGGATTTTTTCTTTTGCTTGAAAGCTTTGGAATTTGGCAATTACATTCCTGGGAGTTGTCTTTTGGGGATTTATGTAGAGGGTGTTCTGTGAACTCTTTCAGTGCCTGTATTGCCCCCTTGTTCTAGGATCTCTGGGCAATTTTCTTTGATTATATCTTGTATTACGATGTTGAATTTGCTGTTTATTTCTGTCTTTTCTGGTAGTACAAGTATTCTTAAATTGTCCATTCTTCCTCTGTTTTCCTTAGTCTATGAACTTGTCAGTGAGATGTTTTATGTTCTTTTCTAGTTTCTTGGTCTTTTGGCTTTTCTTTATTAATTCTTGCTCTTTACATGCCCGATGTCTTCCAGTTGCCTGATTTTGACCTTTAAAGCCTGGTTTTCCTTTTCAGTTTGTTCAAACTGGTTTTGTAGATGCATGAATTTCTTTTGCATTATTTTCCACTTTTCATCCCAGATGGCTTCCATCTTTTTGATCATTTCTGATTCAAATTCTTAAAGAATTTGTGGAGAGTTTCCATTTCCTTTGGAAGGTTTCAGAGCATTTGCTTGTGTTTCCTCTTCTATCTCCTCTTTATTTTGTATTTTTGCTCCATAAAATGTGTCCCAAGTGTCCCTTCTTCTTGTTTTTCTTGGCATGTTGAGACTTTTCTGTGCTGTTTGCCATCTCTATCTGAGTGGGGAGGATTAGCTTTTCTTATCTCTGTCTGGTGTTCAGAGACTTTAGCTCTAGGCAACTTGTCCTTTCTATGCAGCTGTTGTTCTGTTTTCCCGGGGAAGCCCGGGGTTTGGGTGTTACTGCTCTCAGTTTGAGATGGGTATGGAAGGGTTTCCGGAGATCTGAACTTTAGCTTTCTCTAAGCCACCATCTTGACCGGAAGTTGCATCTGTCAGTTTTTTTTTTTTTAAGCATGCACATTAATGTGATATTAAGATACTGGAATCCTTTTGTTCTTAATTATCACACAACTCAAATGGTTAACAATGCAATTCATTTTATCTTATATTTTTGTTTAGTTAAAGGCCATAACCTTGACACTTTCATTTTTAAGGATATGTTTCTCAGAGACTAATGGGAAAACTATTTTTTTTTAATTTGCACTGAGTCAATTGGAAGATGTATTTATATTTATAACAAAAATGTTTTTATTGAAGTAATCATTAAAAGTATTTTCTTTATATTGTATTATATGTTTTCAATTTTCACTCACCTAAATTTCTGTTGATTAAATAGCTGTCTATTATGTGATAGCTATTTCCATTAAGTAATATTTATCAGACTATCCAAAGCAAATTTCCTTCTGCTAGCTCTTTATACAGAAGAAGTGAAATTTTCTCTCTATAACAATCTCCAGAGATGGAAAGAGTAAGCTGTGTAAATTTAAGAAAGAACTTCCTACTCAAAGGTTTTATTCTATCACTTCTATAAAATTTGTTCATTTGATTATCTCAATTTGTTGCTTTTTTCCATCTTTTAAAAACCTCATTGAGTATAAATATCTACTCTAACCCCAAGGTGAGTAGGTTGCAAAGGATATTTATAGGAAAAAGGGGACTTTAATGAATAGCTACTTTATGTTAATGCTATTTACAGTTTCTTTTTGCTCATTAAATAAAAATGAAACACATTTAGACACTTTTATGAATGATTTCTAAATTATAACTTTTGAAATCATATTGTTAGAGGCATCAAAAAATTTCATTTTACATAATATTACATTGCAAAAAATCCAACTTTCCTTTTTTAGGGGACAACACCAATATATAAATATATGAGAAGAAACTAATTTTAAATCTCCCCTAGTCATACACATTTTTTTTAATTAGAGATCTGGTTCTTAAACTTTCATCAGCATATCTCCATTCATATAACACCCCTGAATTATCTCAATAGCTTCCTATTTAGACTCTCAGGCTCAAGCCTTCCCTCCATCTTCCTCCCTTACCCAATCACCAAACACACACATTGAAATCCATCTTCCTGATTTCCCAAAGGTAGATCTACTCAAGCCATCCTATTGCTCAGTAAACTGCACTGGTTCCATATTTCCACTAGACTTATATAACAATACCATCCTTTAAAAGTGAAATGGTTCAATACTTTCTTTCTTCCTCTATTTCTAATATTATTCTTTATGCTCAAATAACTGCAAATCAGTCACACTGACCTTCTCACTTTTCTTACAAGATGTCATTTATTCCCCTTCCCATCTCTGCCTTTCCACTAGCATCCTTCATGTCATCATTACAATACTCCTATATTCCCATTTCTTAAAACATTGTCAAAGGAATTTTCAGTAGCATAGTGATCATCTAATCAACTGAGCTACATGTCAGCTTAATTCTTTCTAGTATATATGGAATTATATCATATATATATGATGATGATAAATCAGCAGCATGCTTTAAATGAAAGCAGTATTGGGAGTCAGAAGACCTGAGCACCCCATACCTTTTATTAAGCAATATGCTTAAGAACATAAAGCTAACTCCTTTCTGGTCCCTTACTTTCCATATTTATATAATGGATATATTAAATGGACATATCTTCCTTAATTATCTAGACAGATAATATTATAAAACAATGGTGGGCAATGGGGAACCAAAACACAACAAAAATACTGGATTTAGAGTCAGAATACCTTATTTCAAATTTTGGCTCTGCTATTTGAGATCTTTGTGATTTCCAAAAAGATATTCAAGAAGGGAACTAGGTGATATAGTGTGTAGAACCCTTGGCCTGCAGTTATAAGACCCCAGACACTAGCTGTGAAACTTTGGCCAAATCATTTAGTCTCCACCTGCTTCAGTTGCCTCAATTTACAAAATGGGGATCATAATAATAACACTTACCTTACAGAGTTATTGTGAAGGATCAAATGAGATACTTTCCTTAAAGATCTTAGCTCATTTCCTGACATATTCTATGCATTTAAATTCTTGTTTACTTCTTTTCTTCCCACCAGCCTACAATTTCTATAAAAGGAAAGGACTTAAACATATGAGGAATAAGATTCAACCTATTTACAAAATTCTTTGATCTCAAAAATATATCTCTCAAAAAACATCCCTTTATTAATTAAGAATTTGAATATTTGGAATATTCGGTAACTTCATCATTGCAATTTTTCAGTAATAATGTGGTCATATGTATAGAGTGAGAGACAACAGATATAGTACCAAAGAATTACAATGAGTTTCTGTAGTAGTATTAGACAGACAAGACTATGGCACACTTGGTGGGGAGGGAAGCTCCCTTCCCTCTCTCCACAGTGCCTGAGGATAATTTTTAAAATTACCCACCCCTCTTCTCAGAAGCCCAATGGTATTCTACCTTCCTCCCCTGTCTAGGTTATGGAGGTGGCTCAAATGTGGCATGAGGGTGCAATTAAGGACTCAATCTTACCATCACTGACCTAGATGATCTATGGAGAATTTACAGAAAGGCCTGTATGATAACTGCAAATGGATGGGAAGGCAGAAGACTTCTATTTACATTGATGGGAATGTACCACTTACTCTTTGTTAACCCATGAAGGTTCTCCTGAGGTAAAATCATCAGATCCATTCTGTACATCATTGCAATCATCACCATCATCACCACACCAATAAACATTTATGAAGCACTAATTATGTGCTAAGCTCTGTGCTGAGAGGGGTGGGGGACAAAAAATCAGCCCCTCTCTTCAAGAAGCTCAAATTCTAATGGTAGAAACAATATGCAAAATGGTCCTTTATGACTCAGTTTATGTATCATCACTTTCTTGTAACCTTCCACAGATATTTAATTCATATTCTTGCATTTTATGAATTCCTCTAACATCTAAACTCTTTACCATAATATTGATTGACTATATACATTCTTATGTAATAATGAAAGTTCTTTCCTGATAGTTTCAAAAGTGGTTATTTATTCATTAAGGTTTTCAAAGTACTAAGTCATTAATATAACCTAGCTATTGATGTGCTTAATTCATAACCCCATATACAATGTCACATCTTTAAGGGTTTTTAGCTAGGGTGTTTATATTAATATTTTATTCAGGATTATCTTAAAAGGAAGATATGTGAAAGGAAGCTAGGTCTTAGGCTAAGAACTAAGCAAGATACAGACAAATTACAAACTACTGACAAATAATTTTCATTAACTCTTTGAGCCCTCACCTTGAGAATTTTTCCAGTTGAATTTATCATAAAGAATCTCTTTAATCTTTTCTCTCTTCTACTTTTAAATCATTAATAGCTTCCTCACTAATGTTTCCTTACTTCCTTTGTTGAATATGCCAGTATATCTGTGGTAATACTCAATCTTTCAAGCTAGGCTAAAACCTTCCTGGAAAAAATCCTTTAATTTGCACCCTTTGGAGTATTATCAGTTATAGTCCATCATTGTACAAGTAATTTGTTCTGTACAGTGTTCATTAGGTAGGTTTTAAATGAAGAGCTGATCTATGTGAGTAAAAAGAGCCATGAATTATATTGACAGTTTAATCCCAAACTCATTTATGCTGATGGACTAGATAATCATAATGCATTTAAAATCAGCAGTTGGCTACCAATATCACTGATTTTTTTAAAAAGAAGTACACTGTATGTAATATCAGGAAATAATTACTGTACTTGGGAAATAACCCACAGTGCAGGTTTTTTGATGTCTCTCATGAGCAGTCATTGATACCTTTAATTTCACAGTATCTGTAGGGTCAATGGGGCCTTGACAAAGGATATTTACCCTATTCTAAATGTCTGAATTCAGTCACTAAATTTTCCCTACAGGATTCAGGAATATTAGAAATGCATAGATAAATGAGACCTTTGAGAACATGATAGAATTCATAGTTTTTAAGGACTTTGCAAGTGAATGCTTACCATAAAAGTGCTCATCTAGTCTCTATATAAACACCTCTAGGGAGTAGAAATCTACTACCTACTGAATCAGACCATTCTATAAGTAACTCTAATAGTTAATATTTTTTCCTTAAATCAAATTGAAAGTCCTTCTCCCCTCCCCAACTTATACTCATTGCTTCTAGTTCTCCTCTGGGGGCTGAACATAATAATGATGAAGTGAAGAAGACTATAGTTGAATATGAAGTGAAGAAATGGTTCCTTTAATTGCCCTCCTTATACTTAGCATCTAGAAGGAGATCTTCATATTGAATCTTCTATTATTTCAATAAGAAGGAGAGAATAATCCCAGGGGCAAGGAGTATTGAAAATATGTGAGGTTCAGGACAGATATGATATTACAGATTGATGAACTGACCAGAAAGCATAATGAAGTTGAGATGGGGTAAAGAAGGTCACATATTAATGGGACATATATCATGTAACTCATTATCATTTTTTCCTACATAGATGCTTACAATATAACTCACACATACAAATGAGTCAGACTATTCTGATCAGTTAGCCCAACTATCAAAAATCCATCTTTTCATCATAGACGTAGCAGGCTAGAGACAGTTAAAGAATGTCCATATGTGCTCCAAATCAATTACCCATCACCATACTTTTTTGCAAGTAGGATTCCCAACTCCTTCAATTTACACTGGAACTAGGCATATCAAGCTATTATTGTTCTGAAGATGAAATTCCATTGTTTAAGTCCCTTTTTCATTCTCTTCCCTAAATCAATCAATCAATTAATTAATTAATTAATTAAGTGGGGGAGCAGCTAGGTTGCTCAGTGGATAGAGAACCAGGCCTGGAGGTGGGAGATCCTAGGTTCAAACCTAATCTTAGACACTTCCTAGCTATGTAATCCTGGGCATGTCACTCAACCCCAATTGGTCCATATTGTTCTTCTTCCTTGAAACCAATAATTAGTATTGATTCTGAGATAGAAGGTAAGGATTTGAGAAAAAAATTCTATACCTATTTCTAATACATATGCTATATGTATTATTGATGAGAGAATGTTATCCATGCATGCATTTGAATTGTAAAGTATTTTATTATTTAAACACTTAATTTAAAACATGAGTATATATGTATACATACAATATTTTTTGTGTCATACTGGATGTAAGGAATCAAGAATTTATTAAGGACCTAATATGTGCCACACAGTATGCTAAATACCTTACAAAGGTTATTTCATTTGACCTTCACAACAGCTCTGTGTAGTAGATGCTATTATTTTTCTTGTTTTATGGTTGAAGAACTTTGTAGAATCAGAGGCTTTCCAGTGCCATATAGCTAGTTTTTGAGGCTGAATTTGAACTCAGGTCTTTTTAACTCCTGGTCCAACCCTCTAACTACTATACCCTATAGTTTCTTCTGGCTAAGTAGTCATTTTAATTTAAAAAAGTCATTACTTTGAATGACTAGAAGTACAACTAGGAACATATTGATTGAGCCCCAAGAGGTTTAGTGAATGGGGAGAGTGTATTTCCTCTCCTTGTGGTTGCCTCTAAAAAATTCATAAAATTTGAACATAAACAGATGATGGTGGTTTGCTCATGGAAACAATACTTGCTACCATGAGAGCCAAATCAGAGAATAACAAAGTGTCTACATATTTGAGTGAGAGGTATGAGACTGCTATATCATATGGGTGACTACATATACTGTTATTAATTCAGTATGTAATTCACATAAATCAGATGACTTAATTTCATGGAGGACAGCTAAATGTTCACCTCCAGTTTTCTTCCTTTGTCTTAGATATCTAGTTCCTATTAGCCATTCTTATTCCCTACTTTCCAGGCCAAGGATCAGTAGCTGACAGTATTATTATTACTTTTTTCTAAGAAAATTTAATTGATGTAAATGAATTGCCACAGGCAAAAAAATCAATGACTACTTTCATTCAAATGAAAAACTGTCAGCTAAAGAAAATACCAATTTAGAGTATCAATTAGTTTCTAAAAGCTTACAAGAAAAACAGTTGAAAATTATGAGAAATATTATTACATAAAATTTCAAGGTACAGTGGCAGAGTAAAAAGATTTACAGAAAGGTTCAAAGGAAACTCAGTTACATTCAATCATCCAGAAAGCATTTAAGAATAAAATGGAAAGAAGATAACAATTAGGTGAAAAATTGAAAAGATTTGCAAAGAGTACTCTAACAAATTGTTATCTTTGTCTATGCCAGCAGAATTTTCATATCAGAAATATAATGTAAATGTCCAGAATGTGCTGCATGAGGAGACAGAGATGGAACTATGGAAAACTATAATGAGAGAATGAACTAAGTGGACCAGATCTCCTGGAAAATATATATTCAATAAAAGTCTGTTATGAAGGAGAAAGACTTTGATGGACTCTGAAGAAGTTTTTTTTCAAAATATCTGAAAGATAGGAGGATATGATGCCATAATTGTCAACTAATTCCATTGTGATACATATTCAGTGTCTCTAAAGTCTTAGAGTAGATCTAAGTCATTAGGGTAGTGTAGTTTTTTTTTCTTTTTTTTATATTTTATTTGATCATTTCCAAGCATTATTCATTAAAGACATAGATCATTTTCTTTTCCTCCCCTCCACCCCCCATAGCTGACACATAAATCCACTGGACATTACATATGTTCTTGATTTGAACCCTTTGCTATCTTGATAATATTTGCATTAGAGTGTTCATTTAGAGTCTCTCCTCTGTCATGTCCCCTCAACTGCTGTATTCAGGCTGTTGCTTTTCCTCGGTGTTTCTACTCCCACAGTTTATCCTCTGCTTATGAATGGTGTTTTTTACTCCTAGATACCTGCAAATTGTTCAGGGACATTACACCGCCACTAATGAAGAAGTCCATTACGTTCGATTATACCACAGTGTATTAGTCTCTGTGTACAATGTTCTCCTGGTTCTGCTCCTCTCGCTCTGCATCGCTTCCTGGAGGTTGTTCCAGTCTCCATGGAACTCCTCCACTTTATTATTCCTTTTAGCACAATAGTATTCCATCACCAACATATACCACAATTTGCTCAGCCATTCCCCAATTGATGGGCATCCCCTCGTTTTCCAGTTTTTGGCCACCACAAAGAGCGCAGCTATGAATATTTTTGAACAAGTCTTTTTGTCCCTTATCTCTTTGGGGTACAGACCCAGCAGTGCTATGGCTGGATCAAAGGGTAGATATTCTTCTGTCGCCCTTTGGGAATAGTTCCAAATTGCCCTCCAGAATGGTTGGATCAGTTCACAACTCCACCAGCAATGAATTAATGTCCCTACTTTGCCACATCCCCTCCAGCATTCATTACTTTCCTTTGCTGTTATGTTAGCAAATCTGCGAGGTGTGAGGTGATACCTGAGAGTTGTTTTTATTTGCATCTCGCTGATTATAAGAGATTTAGAACACTTCTTCATGTGCTTATTAATAGTTTTGATTTCTTTATCTGAGAAATGCCCATCCATGTCCCTTGCCCATTTATCAATTGGAGAATGGCTTGATATTTTGTACAATTGATTTAGCTCTTTATAAATTTGAGTAATTAAACTTTTGTGAGAGGTTTCTATGAAGATTTTTTCCCAGTTGGTTGTTTCCCTTCTGATTTTAGTTACATTGCTTTTGTTTGTGCAAAAGCTTTTTAGTTTGACGTACTCAAAATTATTTATTTTACATTTTGTGATTCTTTCTATGTCTTGCTTGGTTTTAAAGCCTTTCCCCTCCCAAAGGTCTGACGTGTATACTATTCGGTATTTATCCAACTTACTTCTGGTTCCTTCTTTATGTTTAAGTCTACTCACCCATTTTGAATTTATCTTGGTGTAGGGTGTGAGGTGTTGATCTATACCAAGTCTCTCCCACACTGTCTTCCAATTTTCCCAACAGTTTTTATCAAATAGTGGATTTTTGTCCCAAAAGCTGGGATCTTTGGGTTTATCGTATACTGTCTTGCTGAGGTCGCTTCCCCCCAGTCTATTCCACTGATCTTCCTTTCTGTTTCTTAGCCAGTACCAAATTGTTTTGATGACTGCTGCTTTGTAATATAGTTTAAGGTCAGGGACTGCAAGGCCCCCATCATATGTGTTTTTTTTTTCATTATTTCCCTGGATATCCTTGATCTTTTGTTCTTCCAAATGAACTTTGTTATGTTTTTTTTTCTAAATCAGTGAAGAAGTATTTTGGTAGTTCAATGGGTATGGCACTAAATAGATGAATAAGTTTGGGTAGGATGGTCATTTTTATTATATTGGCTCGTCCTATCCATGAGCAGTTAATTTTTTTCCAATTGTTCAAGTCTAGTTTTAGTTGTGTGGCGAGTGTTTTGTAATTGTGTTCATATAGTTCCTGTGTTTCTCTCGGAAGATAGATTCCTAGGTATTTTATTGTGTCTAAGGTGATTTTGAATGGGATTTCTCTTTCTAGTTCTTGCTGCTGAGCTGTGTTGGAGATATATAGAAAAGCTGATGATTTATGTGGGTTTATTTTGTATCCTGCAACTTTGCTAACGTTGTTGATGATTTCAATTAGCTTTTTGGTTGAATCTCTAGGATTCTTTAAGTAGACCATCATGTCATCTGCAAAGAGTGATAACTTGGTCTCCTCCTTGCCTATTTTGATGCCTTCAATTTCTTTTTCTTCTCTAATTGCTACTGCTAGTGTTTCTAGTACAATGTCAAATAGTAGAGGTGATAATGGGCATCCTTGTTTCACTCCTGATCTTATTGGGAATGCATCTAGTTTATCACCATTGCAGATGATATTAGCTGATGGTTTTAGATATATACTGTTCATTATTTTTAGGAACAACCTTTCTATTCCTATGCTTTCTAGTGTTTTTAATAGGAATGGGTGTTGTATTTTATCAAATGCTTTTTCTGCGTCTATTGAGATAATCATGTGGTTCTTGCTGGTTTGCTTGTTGATGTGGTCAATTATGTGGATGGTTTTCCTAATATTGAACCTGCCCTGCATCCCTGGTATAAATCCTATTTGATCATGGTGGATGATCCTTCTGATCACTTCCTGGAGTCTTTTTGCTAGTATCCTATTTAAGATTATTGCATCTATATTCATTAGGGAGATTAGGCTATAGTTTTCTTTCTCTGTTTTTGACCTGCCTGGTTTTGGAATCAGTACCATGTTTTGTCGTAAAAGGAGTTTGGTAGAACTCCCTCTTTGCTTATTATGTTAAATATTTTGTATAGTATTGGGATTAACTGTTCTCTGAATGTGTGATAGAATTCACTGGTGAATCCATCAGGCCCTGCGGATTTTTTCTTAGGAAGTTCTTTGATGGATTGTTGGATTTCATTTTTTGATATGGGATTATATAAGAATTCTATTTCCTCTTCTGTTAGTCTAGGCAGTTTGTATTTTTGTATATATTCATTCATATCCCCTAAATTGGTGTATTTATTGCCATATAATTGGGCAAAGTAATTTCTAATGATTGCCTTAATTTCCTCTTCATCAGAGGTGCTGTCCCCCTTTTCATCTTTAATGCTGTTAATTTGCTTTTCTTCCTTCCTTTTTTTAAATAGATTGACCAGTACTTTGTCTATTTTGTTTGTTTTTTCAAAGTACCAGCTTCTTGTCTTATTTATTAAATCAATAGTTCTATCACTTTTGATTTTATTAATTTCTCCCTTATTTTTTAGGATTTCTAGTTTGGTTTTCTGCTGGGGGGTTTTAATTTGATCGCTTTTGAGTTTTTTCATTTGCATTTCCAGTTGATTGATCTCTGCTCTCCCTAGTTTGTTAATATAAGCATTCAGGGATATGAATTTACCTCTGATTACTGCCTTGGCTGCATCCCAAAAGGTTTGAAAGGATGTCTCGCCATTGTCATTTTCCTCGATGAAATTATTAAATATTTCTATGATTTCTTCTTTAACTAAACGGTTTTGGAGTATCATATTGTTTAATTTCCAATTGGTTTTAGATTTGGTTTTCCATGTACCATTACTAATCATTATTTTTATTGCCTTGTGATATGAGAAGGCTGCATTCATTATTTCTGCTTTTCTGCATTTGTGTGCTATGTTTCTGTGACCTAATGTATGGTCAATTTTTGTGAATGTGCCATGTGGTGCTGAGAAGAAGGAGTATTCCTTTTTATCCCCATTTATTTTTCTCCATATGTCTATTAATTCTAATTTTTCTAAGATTTAATTCACTCCTTTTACCTCTTTCTTATTCATTTTTTGATTTGATGTATCTAAATTTGATAATGGTTGGTTTAAGTCTCCCACTAATATGGTTTTATTGTCTATTTCTTCCTTCAATTCTCCTAGTTTCTCCATTAGAAATTTGGGTGCTATATTATTTGGTGCATACATGTTGATTAATGATATTTCCTCATTTTCTAAAGTCACTTTTAACAAAATATAATTACCTTCCCTATCCCTTTTGATCAGGTCTATTTTTGCTTTGGCTTTATCAGTTATCATGATTACCACTCCTGCCTTCTTTCTGTCAGTTGAGGCCCAGAAGGTCTTACTCCATCCTTTAATTCTGACCTTGTGGGTGTCAACCCGCCTCATATGTGTTTCTTGAAGACAATATATGGTAGGGTTTTCGATTCTAATCCATTCTGCTATTTGTCTATGTTTTATGGGTGAGTTCATCCCAAGTTATGATTGTCATTTGTGGACTCCCTTGCATTTTGATATCCTTCCCTAATTCTAACCTTTTCTTCTTCGTCTCTACCTTTTAATCCAGTGATTTACTTTTAATCAGTCCCCCTTGTCCCCTCCCTTGATGTTTCCCTTTTTAGTCCCTTCCTTTTTGTCCCCTCTACTTCCCCCCTCTCTTTCCCTCCCTTTTTTGTGTTCCCCCCTACCCCCTTGGTGTTCCCTTCTCCCTTCCCTTGTTGGGTAAGATAGACTTCAAGATCCCAATGGATCTGGATGTTCTTCCCTCTCAGAGTTGATTTCCCTGAGAGTAAGGTTTAAGTAAAAACTCTCTTCCTCTCCTTATAGGAGTTTCCTTCCCCTCCCCTTCCCTTATGAATCTTTGTGTGAGAAAGATTATTCTATTTGGATTTTCTTTTTCCCCTAATTACTCATTACATTTTCTCCACATATAAATATACATAGATTGATATAAATGTAGTCCTTACAGAAGAGAGTTTGAATAAAGGAAGAATATAACATTTTTCTCCTTTCCCCTTGCCTTAATATTTACCTTTTCAGGTATTCCTTGCTCTTTGTTTTTTGGTATCAAATTTTCCACAGAGCTCTGGCCTTTTCTTTGCAAAATGTTGGAAATCTTCTATTTTGTTGAATGCCCATACTTTCCCTTGGAAGTATATAGTCAGTTTTGCTGGGTAGCTGATTCTTGGTTGAAGACCCAGCTCTCTTGCCTTTCTGAAGATCATGTTCCATGCCTTACGATCATTCAGAGTAGAACTTTCAAGGTCTTGTGTGACCCTGATTAGCATTCCTTTATATCTAAATTGTCTTTTTCTGGCTTCCTGTAGGATTTTTTCTTTTGTTTGATAGCTTTGGAATTTGGGAATTACATTTCTGGGAGTTGTCTTTTGGGGGTTTAGTGTAGAAGGTGTTCTGTGAGCTCTGTCAGTGGCTGTATTACCCCCTTGTTCTAGAATCTCTGGGCAATTTTCTTTGATTATATCTTGTATCATGATGTCGAGTGTGGTGTTTATTTCTGGCTTTTCTGGAAATCCAATTATTCTTAAATTGTCTCTTCTCCCTGTGTTTTCCAGATCTGTCACCTTGTTGGTGAGATATTTTATGTTCTCTTCTAATTTCTTGGTATTTTGGCTTTGCTTTATTAATTTTTGCTCTTTTACACGATCTTTGTCTTCCAGTTGCTTGATTCTGGCCTTTAATGCCTGGTTTTCCTTTTCAGTTTGGTCACACTGATTTTGTAGATGCGTGAATTTCTTTTGCATTATTTCCCACTTTTCCTCCCAGAAGGCTTCCATCTTTTTGGTCATTTCTGATTCAAATTCTTCATGGGTTTGTGGAGAGTTTCCATTTCCTTTGGAAGGTTTCGTTGCATTTTCTTGTGTATCGTCTTCTATCTCCTCTGTATTTTGTATTTTGGCTCCTTAGAAGGTATCCAAAGTCGCCCCTTTCTTCTTATTTTTCTTGGGATTTTGGGGCTTCTGTGCTGCTGTGGAGTTTGCCATCTCTAAATGGGGAGGATTAGCTTTTCTTATCTCTGTCTGGTGTTCAGAGGCTTTAGTCCTGGGCAGATTGTCAGTTCTATGAGCTTTCCCTGGGTGAAACTGAGTATGCCTTAAGGCAATGACTTTCACTGGAACTGGAATGGAAGGGTCGGACCAGGGGGCCACACTCTCCCCCACTCTCTCTGTTTCCCTGTCGCTAAGGTACCCCCTCAACTGGACTGGGTCGGGTTGCTTTCTGGAAGTTGCCTTCAGAATAGCTGGCCTTGAGGCTGTTTTGTTGGCCCTGAGGGTTGCTGTTGTTTCAGACGACCCTGCTCTCTGAGGGGGGCGGGGCTGTGGCTTCCTGGGGCCTTGGACTCTGCGCTCCTACTCCTTAGGTCCGAGTGATCTGGGGTTCTGGCTTTTGAGGGGGGCCGTACCTTTTGATCCAGGTCCAGGTCCAGGAGGAGGATTCCCAGGGTCTGTGCTGTTGATCGTTTTGAATTTTGGTGCCTTAGGAGCTTATAGTTTGAGATAGGTCGGGAAGGGTTTCTGGAGATCTGAACTTTAGCTTTCTCTAAGCCGCCATCTTGACTGGAAGTCCTGGGGTAGTGTAGTTTTAAGCCAGTAGGTTTTAAACCTGTATTAAGTCTCATTAAATACTCTATATTATTAGCAAAGCTCTTCATCATCATCCTCTCTGATATAAGGCTTATTCTGTCTTTTTTTATAAGATATCTTATACATATTACAAAAACAAAAACAAAAACAAAAAAACACCAGTGGATATTCCAAAAATAGGTGAATTACATCTTGATTACTATTTAGAAAATAATTCATAGTTTAATTATCCAAAACATATAAACATAATAAAACATATATTGATTAGTGGACTAAAGGGATTTCTCAAAAAAAAATCTCTTAGGTATAAGAAACAACTTCTCAATTCATTGATCATTGAACAAGTCAACTCTAAAGAATATAAAATTTATATGACTAATACTGAATACCACCAGTACTTTGACCTATTTCCACACTCATGGTTTCATAATAAACTCCATATATGGAAAATAGACATAAACCTTTGAAGATGATAGAGTATTTAATTTCCAAATGTAAAATTAAATTTTTATTCATCTGACATTCAAGACTTCTCAAAACCCTCCAAAATAATAAGTATATTCACAAGTGGTAATGTCATTACAATTGTTTCCATAGCCTAAGCCAAAAAGAATTCTAAAAATGTGATATCACAATGAACTAATAGCAGAGGAGACTAATCTTAATGAAAATGCTCACTCAGCACTCCATCTCCTATTAGCTACCAAGCACTGACAGGACTGTGCAAGTCAATTAATCAGTTTATGAGAAAATTCAGGTTGCACCTCTACCCCTTATCTTTTCAGATATAAATGGAGATAAAAATCAAATGCTAAACAATAATTGGGTCAAACAAAATAAAGAAAAATTAAAAATTATGAGAAATATAATAGTAATGATGAAAGTATATGCTTGGATTTTTGGAATACAAAGAAACCAATCCTCAGGGGAACAAATTATATCTCTATAAACATATTTAAAAAATAGGAGAGTTTTAATGAAATGAATAAGCATTAAAATTAAAATAAGAACAAAGGAAATATATTAAAATTGGTGGAGAGTGGGGAGAGGGGAAGGAGGAGTATAATATGATTTTTGTAACCAAGGAATAATGTTTGAAATTGACCAAATAAAAATTTTAAAATGGTGGATAAATGAATAAACTGGAAACCAAAAAGAACTATAAAAATAATCAATGATACAAAAAGTTGGGTGTCCAAATTGAATAAGAAAATTGATGAAGTATTAGACAATCTGACTACAAAAAAATAAGGCATAAGGCATACGAATAATTATGTAAAATAAACTCTATATAGAATAAAGAGAATATAAGTAAAATACAATTAACTAAAATGGCTTATATTGGACAGAATATATGAAATGATTGAAGTCCAAGAGTACAATCAAATATGTATCATGAGTTTAAGTCACAAGAACTCAACCAGTAACATATAAAAAAAGTCAAAAAATTTTGGATAATGCAGGACTATCTACAGAAATGAGGCAGAAGTTATGATAGCTATTCAGAATCAATTTATTGTCATTTGAATTTATATAAAGGTCATCTTTATGGAGTTAGTATTCCAAGGTGCATGTCATAAGTGGATTAAGGAAACATGGAAAAACTTACCAGGCACACTTTTGGATAAGGTAAGAATTTATGATTTAAAAAAAATCATAGAGAAACTTGTGAAAAATGAGAATCATAATTTCCTTACATTAAATCTAACATTTTCTTTAAAAATGTAATAATTAAAATAGTTGAGGTCATAAACTGTAGTGATTAAAATAGTGGAAGACATAAACTGTCTTGTGTTAAAATCAATATATAAGGTGGTCACCAGTGAAATATTCCCAATTATGAAATATACCCAAGTCAACTGGGTTTTATAGAGATTTTAATTAATACAAATTAGGAATTAAGAAAGAGAGAAAGAGAGAAAAAAGGGGAATAATGAGAAAAGGATAGGCCGGACCAGGGCAGCCCTGGCCAACCCAGGCCTAAACCCTAAAAGAAAGATCAGTCAGTCCTTAATCACTCACCACAAGATCTGTTCAAGCAAGGATTCTAGTGACACCAGTTCAGCTTCCATTAGCTCAATCAAGTTCAGCCATCAAGCCCTTCAAGGCAGCTTTGGCCAGTTCCCTCCTCAATTCAGCTTTTCCTCTCCTTATAAAGGGAATTTTCTCCCATGTCACCTCTCCTAAGTTCTCCCATATACCAATCACAGTAGACATTTTTTCAAAGGATAGACCATTCTTAGTTCAAACCTAAGAAGACTAATCTTTTGAATAATTCACACCTGAGTAGAGTAGAATCTTACCTCTTTGCTCCTTGTAAGTTCACAAGTTGCCTGACATTTAGCACCCTTTTGTATTAGTCCTAAAAATAGGCATAGCTTAAGAACTTTTTGCTTTATTATAAGTATGGGTTTAAGTACTTTCATTGTTCAGCAAAGAGTTTAAAACTTTATCTTCCCCTAAGGTATGCTTAAGTATGGTGAAGTAGAGTTCTCACATTCCTGATCAAGTACCTTCACTGCCCAAATGGGGAATGGTCCCAATGGGGAATGGTCTTAACCCAACCTTATGAAGTAGGGTCTGGGAATTTTTTTAAGGTTCACAATCCTAACCCTATGAAGTAGGGTCTGAGAATTTTTAAGTTTCACAAAAATTAAGATAATATAATAAAATTAGAAAAAAACAAATTGGGAAAACTAATCATAAGTGTCTATAATAAATACCTCATTCTTACAACATACAGGGAAATGAGTCAAATTTAAAGAATATAAAATATTCTCCAATTGATAAATGCTCAAAGGATATGAATAAGCTGTTCTTAGAAGAAGAAATTAAAAAGTATCTATAATCATATATAAACATGCTACAAATTACTATTAATTTGATAAATGCAAATTAAAGTAATTATGAAAAAGCTCCTGCTCCCTAGCAATTTAACTAATATGACCAAAAATAAGGATAAATTTTGGCATGAATGTGAGAAAACTGGGGTACTGATACCCTGTTGGTGAAACTACGAATTGATATAACCATTTTGGAGTTCAATATTGAACCACACAAAAAAGGTATTAAAACTATGGGTATCCTTTGACCCAGAAATATCACTAGTAGGTTTGTATCCCAAAGAGATCAAAGATAGGTGGAAAAGGCCTACTTATAAAAAATGTTTTAATAGTTTTTCTTGTAATAGCAAATAATTGAAAATATAGGAGTTGTCTGTCAAGTGGAGAACAGCTGAACAAATTGTGAAATACAATTGTAATAGAAAACTATAGTGGTATAAATAATGACAAATAGGATGGGTTTAGGGAAAAAAAAACATGAAAAGGCATGTGAAAGGATACAACTTGAAGTGAACAGAACCAGGAGAACAAGGTGTAGAGTAACAAACACTGTAAGATGATCAACTGCACAGGTATAAACTAATACCAGTTAAACAAGGTTCCATGGTAATCTAAAGGGATTCAATAAAAAAAAACATACTATCTACAGTGAAGGAACTGTTGGAATCTGTTCAAAGATCAAAGCACCCCATCTTTCACTTTATTGCCTATATGAGTTTTTTATTGTACATATCAAGTTTTCAGTAGCATAATAGGGAATATGGAAATATATATTGCATTAAAGTAATGTGATAACATAAACCAGATTATCTGAATAACAAAATGTTAGAAAATATTTGTCAGAAATTGTTTATGCATAAGGAAATATTAGTCAATAGCTTATAGAACATATCACTCTAAATGTTGGAAAAATTTATCATCTGCTTCTGTATTCCTAGTTAGACAGCATCCAATATCAATGAATTATATAACAACTCTATATTTTATAAATTAATAAGAAATCTGTCCTTATGTGATTGTTAAAATAGCAAATAACTTGTTATAGAATGATATCATTATAATAGAAATAAATATTATAAATATTTTTATGGGCTCAACATAGATCCATAAATATTGAAGAGTAAAAGCTTAATTGTAAATCTCAAGTTGTTTCATAATTTATATATTTATAATTATATATCCTGGATGATGTTATACATAATAATATATATATATATATGCAATTTTAACTACCAAAATATGTGTAATAAACTATTTTCTAAATAGAGATGGCTATCAGAAGAATATGAAACCATTTAAGGACAGGATCAATCAAATTCATCTTTCACATGTGCTTCTTAGAGCTCTACAATCATAGCTACAAAACAAAACAACATTTCATGTGAAAAATGAGGACACTGGATTAAATGTTTGTAACAATCTCTTTCTAGTCATGAATTATTTCTTAGTGGCTTTTACAGAATACAAAATATTAGGCAATATTAAGTACAGTTCACATTTTCAAATATCAGGAAGGAAGTATAGCAGGTATCTGCTACTTTAGCAACATCACCTCATTTCTTCGGATACTGACACTGAGATTTAAAAATGAGTTTTTGAGTGATTTGTATCACCCTACCTCAAGTTTTTGTAAACTACATATAGCCTTTAACCCTGTATCCCTGAATATTCTTCATATTTGCTTTCCAATCAGACTTCATCATTCCTTTCATCAGATTTCACCATTCATTGCACATGAAATGCATTTCCCATCTCTATGTGTCAAAAATACTCTATTCTCACCATCAAATATGTGCTTACCCTTTACTTCCTATAAATCATCTCTTTCAAGGCACAAAATGCTCAGTTATAAAATAAGTACTTAATCTAAATCTCTCTCCTATTATTTTCGTCTAAAGTTCTTACTGTTCTAATATGTCCCTTTTGTTTTTGTGCTGTATGAAGAATTTTTTTATCTTTTTCATTGCATCTTATACTTGGAAAAGATCTTGATGGTAATCTAATACAACATTTCATCTTACAAATGAAGAAAATAGGACACAGTAAGGTTATATCCCTGACCAAAATCACATTGTCCCTCATATTTTGTGATTTGTTCTATCTACTCTGTATTGTTTCTCTTAGTATTATGTCCAGTTCACCAAATGCACAATAAAAGCACAAAATGCACCATAACACAAAAACTAATCATAGAAAAATAAAAGCTGACATGTATAATGTACTTTATGGTTTGCATAACTCTTTATATTCATTTCCACAATTGAACCTCAGAAGAGTTCTATGATATAATCACTTTAAAATTACTGTAAAAACTGAGTTGAGAGAAATTGAATGATTTGAACACAACCACATAACTATAAGTATCAATTATGTGATTTGAATCTAGGTCTTCCTGTCTGTATTGCTATGTCTCCAATAATCTACATAAGATGGGTCTTATATTTAACACTTGATGTTTGTATGCAACAGATTTTCTATATTTGAGCCAGAGGTTCAGGTTCATCAAAAAAACAAAGAAAAATAAAAACTGGGAATCATTATGCCTGATAGTCAGCTATTGATAGATTCAACTATTAAAAGCTTGTATTTCTTCAGAAGATTTTATTTTTGTTCTACAATTTGATAGTTGTTTGATCAGCCTCAGAGAGCCTAAATTTCCTTTTACCCTTTCAAAAATTTAGCTAAGATCATGAGAAATTTTCCATGAGGTGGGGCAGAGCTAAGATGGTGGCTTAGGAGCATCAAAACCTGAAACTGTCTCTGACAATCCTTCCATAATAATCATTAAAACATACTTCAAAGAAATCAGAAATCCAAATTCAACCAAAAAAAGAAATCATGGGATTCTCCTGCTGAAAACAACTTGAAATGTAGACACTGTATTTTAATTTAAAATCCAAGAATTTGGATTTTTGTTTGAGAAAAGATCTTCAAGGAAGAAGCTTGCTAACTCCTAAATCCAGAGAATGAGCTGTTGCAGAAAGATGCAGAAAACCCACACTACATCAAGAAGATCAACTTTGGATATAGTTGATTGAACTGAAATTTGATTGAACATTTATAGTAAATGTACACATTTTATGCCAAAAGGGACTTCCCCTAATTTGGCTTTCTGTCAGTGCGCCTAGCAAAACATTGGTTTTGCTTTCTTTCTTTTCTATTTCCTCCCTCACTACTCTAATTCCCTCTTAGAAAATTGAAGATTGTATATATCTGTAGTTAGAAGTGCATTTAGGACTACAAGATGATTATATTAAATGATCAATGGGAAGACTAGTCTCCCAATGATCATCAGGTGGGATTGTGAATCTTAAAATTTCTCAGACTTGTGAATTTTAAAAATTCTCAGACTCTACCTTAAAACATTTTTGGTTAAGGCTGCTATCCCTTTTTTTTTTTAATGGAGGGACTTTAGTCAGGAATGTAAGTGGGAACTCTAACATTACTCCACCCATATTTAGGCATACTTTAGGAGAAGATAAAGTTGTAAACTCTTGATTGAACAATGAAAAGTCTCCAACCCATACTTAAAGTGAAGCAAGAACCCTTAAGCTAGGTCTATTTTTAGATCTAATACAAAAGGGTACTAGATACCTATGAAGATCAAATTAATCAGGCAACTTGCAAAGGACAATATTATTCTACTCTGGTGTGAATTACTCAAAAGTTTTAGTCTACCCAGAGAAGGTCGGTCAGTTCTGTGAAAACGTCTACTGTGATTGGTAGATGTGAAAACTTAGGGGAGGTGACTAAGGAGAAAATTCTCTTTAAAAGGAGGTGAGAAGGCCTCTGAATGGAGATTCAGCCTTGGAAGCTGAAGTGGAGCTCAGGAGCTGAACTGGAGGGTCTCTATGAACACTAGAATCTTGCTTGGGACAAATTTTGTGGTGAGTGGATTAAAGATTGACTAGTCTTTCTTAAAGATCAGGCCTAGGCTTCCCATTATTTTCCCTTACTCTCTCTCTCCCTTTACTTAATTCCTTATTTGTATTAATTAAAATCTCCATAAAAACCCAGCTGACTTGGGTATTTCATACTTGGGAATTTTTCCCATGGAGACCACTTTATTTTTAATATAAAATCAAGACACAAAAAAACTATCTTTACAGTTTTGGCAAATCAAAGTCTTGAAACCATATTTTTGTGGTCACAGTATAAGGCAACCACTCTTTAAGCTGTAACAACACAGAGAGTTGGTTTCCATGGGATAAGGGAGAGACAGTTTGACTAAACATTCTCCCCCACTCACCATTCTGAGACCTGAAATAAGACTGGTGCTGGCTGTGTGAGTCCCAGGAAGAGACTGCAGTCAAGAAGTATTGCCTCTTACCTACCACATAATGTCCAGGGCTCTGATAATGTCTGGAAGTGAGGAATTGGGAATTGGGGGGGGACACCTGACTGCATAATCTCAGCCATATTGACTACAGTAAAGAAATTGCCTCAGGGCAGGCTAGCTCAGCAGGTTAGCTCAACCAGTTGAATCCAGTATACCAGGAGAGGATTGAGAAAAGAGAAGATTCAGCCTCAGGCCATAGCCTCTCAAACACTCTGCTTCAGTAAATCACCAGAGGGGCAAGTTTATAGTCCACAGGGAGTGAAAATAAATAAATAAATGAGGTAAATAATGTGAGCAAACAAGAGGGTGAAAAAAGCTACAATTAAAAGCCTTATGTGGGGGTAAGGACCAAAGAACAGAAACAATGGAGGAAGATAAGATATAGGGAATATCAAGCAAAGTCTCAAAACAAAACCAAACAACACAAAAAACAGGAAACTAGATGCAGGCTCTGTAAGGAGCTCAAAAAAAATTAAATATCAAATAAGACAGGTTGAATAAAAAGGATAAAAAGGAAAATAACAGCCTAAAAAGCAAAATAGGACATGTGGAAACAGAAGCACCAGCTTTGAAAGCCAGAATTGACCTCCTAGAAAATAACACAAAAAGATCAGAAGAGAAGAATGTCTTGAAATGATGAATGTATCAAAGGAAAAGGAGAATCAAAAGGTCTTGGAAGAAACTGAAACTTTAAAAATTATAATTGGGTACTGGCTAAGAGACAAAAAGGAGGATCAGTAGAATAGACATGGGATAAGTGACCTCAGCAAGACAGTCTATGGTAAGTTCAAAGATCCCAGCTTTTGGGACCAGAATCCACTATTTGGTGAAAATTTCTGGTAAATTGGGAAACAGTATGGGAGAGATTAGGTTGGATCAACACCTCACACCCTACACAAAATCAGAATGGGTGAATAACTTGAATACAAAAAAGGAAACTATAAATAAATTAGATGAACACAGAATAGTATACTTGTCCAATCTTTGGGAGAGTAAAGATTTTAAAATCAAGCAAGAACTAGAAAAAGATCACAAAATGTAAAATCAATAATTTTGATTACATCAAATTAAAAAAAAAGTTTTTGTACAAACAAAACCAATGCAACCAAAATTAGAAGGGAAGCAACAAATTGGGAAACAATCTTCATAACAAAAACCTATGATAAAGGTCTAATTACTCAAATTTATAAAGAGCTAAATACTTATACAGAAAATCAAGCGATTTTCCAATTGATAAATGGGCAAGGGCCATAAATAGATAATTTTTCAGTTAAAGAAATCAAAACTATTAATAAGCACATGAAAAAGTGTTCTAAATCTCTTATCATCAGAGAGATGCAAATTAAAACAAGTCAGAGGAATCTCCTCACATCTAGCAGATTGCCTAACATGACAGCAATGGAAAGTAATGAATGTTGGAAGGGATGTGGCAGTCAGGAAATTAATGCATTGCTGGTGGAGTTGAGAATTGATCCAACCATTCTGGAGGGCAATTTGGAACTATGCCCAAAGGCTGTTAAAAGACTGTCTGCTCTTTGATCCAGTATAGCACTGCTGGGTTTGTACCCCGAAAGAGATAATAAGGAAAAAGGCTTGTACAAAAATTTTTAAAGCTGCTCTCTTTTTGGTAGCAAAAAATTGGAAAATTAGGGGATGCCTTTCAGTTGGGGGAATGACTGAACAAATTGTGGTATATGTTGGTGATAGAATACTATTGTTCTCAAAGAAATAATAAACTGGAGGAATTTCATGTGAACTGGAATGACCTCCAAGAATTGATTCATAGTGAAAGGAGCAGAACCAGGAGAATGCTGTACACAGAGACTGATACACTGTGATACAATCAAATATAATGGATTTCTCCATTAGCGGCAATGCAGTGATCCTGAACAACTCAGAGGGATCCATGAGAAAAAACATTATCCACATTCAGTGGAAAAAACTTTGGGAGTAGATAAACAGAAGAAAAACAATTGTTTGGTTACATAGGTAGAGGTGATATGATTGGGATATAGACTCTAAATGAACATCCTAATGCAAACATCAATAGCATGGAAATAGGTTCTTATGAAGGACACATGTAATACCCAGTGGAATTGCACATCAGCTACAGGAAGGGTGAGTTGCAGCAAGGGAGGGAAAGAATACGATTCTCGTAACTAAGGAATAATGTTCTAAATTTACTAAAAATAAATAAAATCTAAAAAAAATAGAATTGGGCAATTAGAAGTTTATGAATTCACAAGACACCAAGAAATAATAAAGCAAAATCAAATAATCATGAAAATGAAGATGAAATGCAATATTTTTTGAGAAAATAACTGATCTTGAAAGTAGATCCAGGAGAGACAATTCAATAATTATTAGACTACCCAACACTCATGACCAAAAAAAAAAAAATAAGCCTAGACTACTAAAGGAAATTATCCAAGAAAACTGTCCTGTTATTCTTGAGCAAGATGGTAAAATAGAGATTGAAGGAATCCACATATTACTTCCTTCATTAAATCCCCAAATGATAACTCTCAGGAGTATTATAGCAAAGCTCAAGAACTCCCTGGTCAAGGAGAATATACTACAAACTGCTAGAAAGAAACAATTCAGTTATCATGGATCCCCAGTCAGGAATACATAAGGTCTGGTAACATCTTTGTTTTCTTAAAATACATATGATTAACATTCAATATTGTGGAATAGTTTGGGAAACAATTTTTCTTTTGTTTTGTTAGTTTTAAGATTGAATTTCAATTTGAGTTTGTGGAATTATACCTGATATATGGTCTTGAAAGATCAGTTTACATGTATACATGCTTTGACAACATTACATAGCCCAAAACTTAGATTATTGAAAATCATGATTTGTGATTAAATATTATGGAAATTTAATTGACATTTGAATCTGATTCCAAATATTCTAAAAAAGGAATACTGACAGGTTGCTGATTATAGATGCCAACAGCCCTGTGAGGGTTATATATGTCAGTGTTGAGGTAGAGAGAGATGTCACAGAGGAGGGTTAAAAGGATACCTGTTTGGCAAAAACTGAGACAGCCCTTTTCTGACATATTCCTTAGTAGGACATCTCCTCTTATGGAGAATATGAAATAGAACTAAGACTAGTGGCTCATATTACTATTTTTCTCATACTTCTATCCCTCTTTTTCTTTGCTAGGGCAATATTCTTTAGGCATGGCAGATAGTAGTTAATTGTAATATTGTTTCCTCTGAAACATAATTTTATATATAGTGTGTCAGCTATTTCCAACATAAAGGGGTTGTTATCAGAAAATTGTTATAACTATATATATAGTGCAAGTATCTGTGTGTCTGTGCATGTCTTTGGAGAGAGGTGATTTACATAATATTTGGGTGATATTTAATATGTCCTTAAATAATTAACCTCACCATAAATCTTATACCTTGTTTGTTGTAACAGAATATACACCATTTTGGAAGGGTTTTTTTTTTTGTATTATCTTCAATTTTTGTACGTGCTTGCATGTAGTATTGGATCCTAAGCAGGATCTCATCCTGCTGAGGGGAAAATATAGAACTCTCTTAATGGTCCATAAACTAACAATTTTAAAAGCAATTTAGGGGAGGATATCATCAGTGACCTGGACCAGGAAAGCAGATCTTCTAGGGAAAAAGTTGTAAGAACTACCATGGTTCAAGATGGACTAAAAAGATGACAGCAAAAGAAGATGCCCCAAGAAATCAGATACTATAACATTAAACTCTGAGTGAGCTTTTGGTTATAATAAATGAATTGTGCGTGTTGGGCCATCCATACCCTTTGTTCTTCCCCATGTGCCAATCTTTTATTTTGAATGTAAAACAGTTGTGCCAAAAAAAAAGAAAATACTTCCTAATGCTTCCTGACAAGGAATATGTTAACAAACACCCAAATATAGTTAGATTCTCCCACCCTCCATTAATATATAATACCTTTGGAGTGTTATGTATTCTGATGAGACAATCCTGAAATGTATAGATATAATATATGGAATGATTCATGGGAGAAACTAAAGTGTTGCCCAACAAATCAAAAAGGGTGGGATTGTGGAAGTTTAAAACTAACCTGTACCCAATTTTTTGGTATCCCAAGATAATCTTTAGGTTTTAAAGTCCTTTTGAACAAGAATGATGACAATCCTTTTCCTTTATCTTAAGATAATGGGGTAGAGAAAGCTGTATATGCACACTGTGCAGCTCTGTACATTTCTAAATGTCTCTTTACTTTATCTGGAAAACCTTTGTCTCTTGTCTGAAACAACTTCCTAGTAAGAATGTTCTAATCAGAGGAGCTTGGGAAAGGGACATCACAAAGAGCATAAATTGGAGTCCTGGGAGGAAAGGAGGGCCCTTTTCCTGGGAATCCAGAGTGAATATGTGGGCCTAGTCCCATGATTGCAAACCTATGGCACATATTCCAAAGATGGCACACAGGGCCCTCTGTGTGGGCAAGAGCACTGTTGCCCACAAGAGTTAGCTATTAGAAAGGCAGTGAGACTTGGGTTGAGCTGCTCCCTTCTCACTCTCCATTATGCCTTTCTGTCCCACAATCTGGAAGCCCAGTGAAAGATCTTACTCTCTCCCCTAAGTGGATTTATAGGGCAATTCCCATCCCCCTCTCCATGGGCAGCTCTCCCTTCCCTGAGTAAAATTATGGGGTCACTCCCCTCCCTTTCTATCTCCCCTGTCTGGGGTAAGTGGGGGGCACTTGGTCTTGGAGTGGGTTGGGCATTGGCACTCAGTCTGAGGAATGGCACATGGTTTCTAAAAGGTTCACCATCAGTGACCTAGGCTGTGATCTCAGAATGGATAGCAAGGTAGATGGCCACATGTGGCTGATAATTTCTTTTATTTTTTCTTTTCAGCTTTATATTATTAAATAAGTAATAATAAATCAAGATACCTTGTCCAGAGAATTTAAATCATAACAATATGAAGAAATATAAGCAGGCTTGAGCAGAGCTATCTTCTGTCTTCCAGTTCCACTGCCTCCTTCCTCTGTGTCCAGATAATCTCTAATCATAGATAATGGCAGAGGCTTTCTGGGTAGTATGTTGATGGGATATTCTGGTAAAATTATAAAGCTGACAGAAGTAATTTTGCTTTCCCATTTACTTGAGTGATAGAGAGTAAATAGCTCAAATATTTAAATAATTATTTATATAATGGCAGAAAAATTATTTGCTCTTTAAGAATGTTTAGTTCAAGAGGAGAACTTGAAACTATTCCCCATTACTAAAAGCTCAAATATAGTTTTCTTTATAATCAGTATGTGCTTTAGTTGCTTATTATTATTATAACTTATTCACATATTATCCCGATTGAATGTGCTTAGAGATGATAAAGGCAGAAATTAGAGAAGTTTGGATCTCTGTAGCATAATGAGAGATACAGTATTGCTTTAGTGTGACTGAAGAATAAAGTGAGTGAAAAATGTGAGCTCCTATTGAAAGTCCCAATAAAATGGGGACAGTAAATTCTTATCATTAGGCAAGAAAGAACAGCTTCCCTTATACAAGAGAATTTATAAAGAGGGAGAGGTCATTCCTCTAGACTTAGTATTAAACTAATGAAACAGCTCATTCCCTTGTACTTAGGGAGTCAGTTAGATGGGTTCAGTGGATAGAGTGCCAGGACTGAATTCAGGAAGACTCATTTTTGTGAATTCAGATCTGGACTTAGACCCTGAGCAAGTCATTTGATCATGTTTGCATCAGTTCTTCATCTATAAATTGAGCTATTGAAGGAAATGGCAAACCATTTCAGTATCTGCCAAAAGAACTCCAAATAGAAATACAGAGTTGACTGAAAAATACTGTACATCCTTAGTGGATTGAAGCCCACAAGACAAAGACAATTTGAACAATGGAAAGTAGTATTTGTTTTTGAAGGAACTGTGCCCAAATAGTAGGCAAGTAAAGATGGGCTTGTGATTAGAGTTGTAATAGCTTTGGTTTCCAGGCATGATGCTCTGTCACTCCTTTTATCTTTTTTTTCCCAAATTACTATTGTGATATTCTTTAAAAGGAGACTCCACTCCAAATCCATACTCTGTGGAGCCTCACTGTTCAATTATATATATATATAAAATTTTCTGCCAGATTTATTTCAATTTATTTATTATTTCAATATAATTTTTAATATTATTTTTCTGACATTTTGAAATCCATGTTCCCTCCTCTCTCACCCTTTGCCTCTCCCCAAGAAGGCAGGTAATACGATATAGGTTGTACACATATTATATTATAATACTTTTCCATGTTTATTATGTTGTGAAATGAAAGCCATATTGCTTAAAATAGAGAAAACATTCATGAAGGAAATAAAGTGAGGAAAATATGTTTTAATATGTGCTTGAATTCTAGCTGTTACTTTTATGGGGATGGATACCTTTTTTATACAGTCCTTTGATTGCTTGGGGCTGACAAGCCACAATGTCTTGACATGGTCACACGTGGAGGCCAGGATGTCACAAAGTAGCTCCTTGGAAGGATGGAGACCTTCACTCAGTCCCCCTCTGTGTGGCTTCTCTCACCAGCATCCCTTATTATTAGAATTTCTATAATTATTGTTATCTACCTAGCTTCAGGAAAAATGATATAAGAGCACAATACTTGCACATTATCCCCCCCCCCCCCAGAATACCACGAAAAGTTCATACTCACAAAACCAAACCCAGAAGATTATCATGGGTTAACTTCTGCTTATGCATATAACTTCTAACAAAGCTGCGCTCATAAATTTCCCACTCCTATGCACAGAACACATTCTCCTAAACCAGTATATCAGTCATCATTGGGAGAGGCTTATATACCATGCCTTAGTACATCATACCTCAGTGACTTGATTTACCAACTAAAACTCATCTTGGGAACTTCCCATGAAACTCTGAAAAAATGATTATTTTAATATTAAAACTGAGTTGTGTTTCTATTTCCCTGCTGATCCCTGAACTTGGTTGCAATGTTTCTCGATTGTCTCTAGAACTTCTGATTGATTATCTATTTTTATTAAAAGTAACAAATGATTTACTTTGATTGCCTGTGAGCTGAAGCACCTCACAGGTTAATAAGAAAACTAACCTCTAGCTACTCCACCTGTGATGAAATAATTTCTTTTGCAAAAGCTGTGTGTATCCTGTCAGAATCAATAGTAACAATATAAATAAATAGTATATTCACAGAATGTTAATAAAATCATTTGTTAAAAGTTAATGTATCAGGGGCAGCTGGGTGGCTCAGTAGATTGAGAGCCAGGTCTAGAGATGGGAGGTCCTAGGTTCAAATCTGGCCTCAGACACTTCCCAGCTGTGTGACCCTGGGCAAGTCACTTAACCCCCCCATTGCCTAGCCCTTACCACTCTTCTGCCTTGGAGCCAATTCACAGTATTGACTCCAAGATGGAAGGTAAGGATTAAAAAAAAAAGTTAATGTATCACTTATGCAATTACCTGCATTTGAACATGTATATTGACTATGTATTCATTGGTGTATAAAAATGAAAGTCAATGCTGGGCCTGGGGGATCAGTTCCATGCAAAGCTTGGTCCCAGGCTGTCAAACATAGCTGTCTTCCATCATTCATTTACACCTTTTCCATCACACCTAGCTGACAACCCCAAAAACTGTGAGCAAGGCAGGCCCTGAGCTCTCAGCATTTGATGCTATAATATATAATATAATAAATATAAAACTTTAGGGCTTTTTGAAGATTGTTCCTTACATTAATCATAATTACTGAGGATGGAATTAGGTTCAGAGATGCTAAGGAATTTGCTAAAGGTCACACAATAATGATCAAGATTAGATCTTTGGCCTAGGCTTTCTGTATCCAAGACTATCATTTTTTTCCATTAAATTCCTCTTGATGCTTTCCTTGTAATCCAGTGTTAAGGGTAATACTTCTTTCCATTAACCTCTTGTATCTCTCTTAAATCTTTTCATGCATACTTATCCCATTTTAACTTGTATTATAACTATTTGCATTCCTATTTCATGATATATTAGATCATATGTTTTTGAATATAGGAACTAACCTTTATCATCTTTATATTTCCAATAGATTATTTTTTAGTATCCTCTACATATGAACAACTTGATGAATTTTGGTCAATTAAAGAGAGACTGTCCCCAGTTGATAAATGGGGAAGGGACATTTTAGATAAAGAAATCAAAACTATCAATAAACACATGAAATATGTTCTAAATCTCTTATAATTAGAGAAATGCAAATCAAAACAACTCTGTGGTATCACCTCATACCTAGCAGATTGGCTAATGTGACAAGAACAGAAAGTAATGAATGTTGGAGGGGATTTGGCAAAGTCAGGACATTAATTCATTCCTGGTGGAGTTGTGAATTGATCCAACCATTCTGGAGGGCAATTTGGAACTATGCCCAAAGGGCAATAAAAGACTGTCTGCCCTTTGATCCAGCCATAGCACTGCTGGGTTTGTACCCCAAAGAGATAATAAGGAAAAAGACTTGTACAAGAATATTCATAGCTGCACTCTTTGTGGTGGCAAAATCATGGTATATGTTGGGGATGGAATACTATTGTGCTCAAAGGAATAATGAACTGTAGGAATTCCATGCTAACTGTAATGATCTCCAGGAATTGATGCAGAGTGAAAGGAGCAGGACCAGGAAAACACTGTACACAGAGACTGATACACCATGGTAAAATTGAATGCAATGGACTTCTCTACTAGCAGCAATACAATGATCTAGTACAATTCTGAGGGACTTATGAGAAAGAACATTATCCACATTGAGAGAAAGAACTATGGGAATAGAAACACAGAAGAAAAACAATGCTTGATCATATGGGTTGATGGGGATATGATTGGGAATGTAGACTCTAAATGACCACTCAAGTGTAATTATCAATATTATGGAAATAGCTTTTGATCAATGATACATGTAAAACCCAGTAGAATTACGTGTTGGCGCATGGTGGGGAAGGGAGGAGGGGAAGGAAAGAACATGAATCATATAACCATGAAAAAATATTCTAAATTAATTAATTAAATCAAAATTTCCAATTCTAAAATAAAAATAAAGATAGCATGATTAAAATAAGCCATAAATCTGGGTAAAACAAGAACAACAATGATAATGATGACTCTTTAAAAAGAATTCATGTATTGACTTATGGAAATATATGCTATATGCTTCTGTTATAATATTTGGAAGATATTAAAACTTGTTAAAGGCCTTATGTTGAACATAAGTGACAGAGGAAATGTACTAAAGATTACCAAAAAATTAAATACTTTGGGTTCTCAAAAACAATTTATTTTATTTCCACATTCTTCCTCATATATTTCTACATTGTTCTATTCAAATAGTGCTGCTTAGATCAGGCCCTCATCGCATCTCTTTAGGGATATTCAATAACACCCTAGTTGCTTCTCACTCTCAACGTTTCTAGTTTCCCATGTCAACTCTAATTAATTTTCCACACAGCTAGCAAGGTGGCATTCTTTTTCTCTATCATATTTCATTTTCCCCAATTAAAAATTAAAAGAATTTGTAACATTATTTTTTTTAAAATTTTTAGTTCCAAATTCTCTCTTGCCCACCCTCCTCTTCTCTGAGATACTAAGGAATATGGTATATATTTCATAAGTAGCATCATGTAAAATATTTTCCCATATTACAATGTTTTCCTATTTCTGCTCACTTCACTCTGTATTATTTCATATCAGTATTTTCAGGTTTTTATGAAATCATCCTTCATATAATTTCTTATTGGATAAGAGTATCCCATCATAATCAAGTACCATAACTTGTTCAGCTATTCCCCATTGATGAGAATCCCTTCAATTTCCAATTATTTGCCATCACTAAATACAAATATTTTTTGGTAAAAATAGATTGTTTGCCTTTATAAAATCTCTTTGGTATACAGATGTAGAAGTGGTATTGCTGGATATGTCCAGGTTAGTCCCAGGCTTTGAAAGCCTAATATTCTTAAAACACAGATAAAAACATTCCCTCCCTTCAAAAATTTACAATGACTCTTCATTGCCTCTATGATAAAATACAACCTTACCTTGGTATGTAAGATCCATATAAATCTTGCATCCACTTATCTTTCATTTTTTGTTCATAAAATGAGGTTTAATTAATTAGCTCCATGATATCCAGAAGGGAGAAATAATTGTATCAACGAACCAACCTGAGACCAGACTCTACATCTTAACAAGAGGGAGGAAAATCAACAGAAATAGGGAATAATCATGAATCAAAACATGACATCCATATATTCACACAATAAACTACTTAAAAAATCCTTTTACATGCAGACTATACATATCCTCACACTTGTTTCATATCATCTCCACTAATATACTGTCTACTTCATTTGAACTTACTTGTTATTTATCTGCATTTCTAGCTCTCCTCCCTAAGAACTTACAGAGATTGTAGCTCAGGTCTAAAATATCCTTTCCCTCCAATTTTTTCTCTTAAAATTCCAATTATTTTGAGTACAGTTCAGATGCACCTCTTACATGAAGTATATGTTTATTAACTCACTCTACCGCCAAATTTCTTACCCTTTTTTCTTGAAATGACATTGTCTTGTTATTATTTTGCCTAACTATATTTCTCTAATTATAACAGAAATTCTTGGAGGGTATTAATTTCACTTTTGTCTTTGTATTCCAAACAATAAACATTGCCTTACACATAGTAGATGTTAAATAAATGCCAAATTAATTTGAATTGAAGCAGAAATATAATATACATGATATTAGATTTTGTGGAAGTATGTGGTATAATGAATGAGACCCATATAACAATTATTCTGTGTTTATCTTTCTTTTTTTTGTCTTCAGATACAAAGATATAGGACAGATGCATGTTCAAGTTATTTCTCTAGAAAATTATGAAGTAAGAGAACTTAGAACATACTTTATTGGAAAATTTCTACACTCAAGAAATTATATGTTATAGTTTCATGTAATTAGAACTTATCCAAAGGTCATTTATTTGGGCTCAGTGGATTGAGTCATATCTAGAGACAGGAGATCCTGGGTCCAAATATGGACTCAGATATTTTTTAACTATATGACCCTGGGCAAGTCACTTAAGCCTTATTGCCTAACCCTTACTGCTTTTCTGCCTTAGAGACAACACACAGGATTGATTCTAAGATGGGAAGTAAAGGTTCATTGTTAAAGGCTATTAGCTATAGGGAAACTGCTTTCTGTATGTGCATGGGTGGTTCCATATTTATTAGATGAGGGAAGCCTAATTCTGAATTTGCTGCTTCAGGAAGCCCTATCACTTTCCAGTCATAAAATGTTATAAATGTTGTTTCTCATCATGCATGCATGGTACTTTTCTCCTCTGACTCTAGTAAAGTCATAGATCTATAAATACATAGAATTTTAGAGCTAGACAGTATTCAGAAATGATAGAAAATACCTTATTTGTTTTATGTATGTATATATATATATGTATATATAATTTCACTTCTTTCTCATAACAACCCTTTCTTTTAGTTACTATTATCTCTTTTTTTAATAAATGGGAAAACTGGGGCAGAAAAAAATTTAAGAGAATTGTCCAGAGTTACATATGTAGTTAGTTTCTGAGTCAGTCTCTGAAATCAGGTCTTTCTTATTCCAATTCTAGTGCCTCTCTTTCTCTCTCTCTCTGTCTGTCAGTTTTTGCCTTATTTTTAAGCATAGCTAGGTGGTACAGACACAGAAAAAAAAGAGAGACATACGTTAGTTATTTTGACAAGATGCCACTTTTCATGCAATTATCTTAAATATGTGAACTACTAAACATTTAAACTTCATAATAAATAATAATCACTTAACAGTTCATTATTTCTTCTCCTATATTGTTTTTGCATTCAGCCTCTCTTTTGTACTGGCATTACAAATATCCCAATTCAGGCCCTGATTTCTTTTCACCTAAACTATTATAGCAGTTTGTGAACTGGTATTCCTTTCTCCATTCTACTCCTTTCATAAGAAATATTTTTGTAATTCTGTCCCTCTTATTCAATGAATAAAGTAAAAATTCTTTATCCTAGAATTCACAGTATTCCATATATTACTCCATATACCTATTGATATGTGTTCTGCACATTTTTCGATATTCTATAATTCAGTATAATAAAACTACTTTGTTCTATGATTTTTTATTGCTCCTTTGTTTCAAGGTGTTTTCTCATGCATAGGCAGATGCCTTCAAGAAATTTAACCCTTTTCTCTCTACATTCAGGTCCATGTTCAGATGCTACCTAATTCATAAAATGCTTTTGTTTTTTACATAAACATCTATCATGAGATAAAAATTGCTCAAGGTAAATTTGAAATTTTCTTCAAATTTCTCATAGCATTTTGCCTGAATACCAACTCTTCATTCATCTCTTTCTCTTTTATATTATAGTGTACTTCTCAGCAAGCACAGTCTTCTACCACACAAAAAATGTCTCACTTTTTGCATGACCCAGATCTTTCGGTGTCAGGAAGAGAGAGAAGAATGAAACTGGAATAGCTTAGAGGGAACATCTGATGGTTGTGAGGTTATGTTCTGATAGAACTTTAAAGTCAGATTTGAGTCTTTAGATTTTTTTCTGATTTCTGGTATTTGTCTGTTTTCCATAAGGAAAATAGCTATTTTATAACCATTCCAATAAGACACCTCGCTGCAGAGGCCCTAGTCTCCATGATCTCTAGCTGCTATCTAAGTTAGGCTATAGCCTCTTCAGGTATGACTCAGAAAAGAGAAAGTAACAACAGTCACTAAGAATGAAGGAAGATGAATAGTGGAGGATTGTTCTTCCCTACCCTTCTGCCCTTTTAATCTACTATCTGACAGTGATTTTTGACTCCCCACCTCTCTTGGGGCTCCATACTCTATTAATGTAATTGTAGTAGATCCAGACATCTGTATTCAATCAAAATCAACCATCAAAAATGCAAACTTGGTGTAAACAAGTCCTTCATTTGAAGACAAATTAAATGCTGTGGATAACTGTATAAAGTTAGATGATACAACTCAGGAAATAGCACGTGAATGGCTGAGTTGAACATTAGCCAACTATTACAACAGTAGGTGAGTCAAGGGGTCAAATCCAGGAGCAAGCCACTCTGTGAAGGAAATTACCTTGTGGAGAAAAAAGAAACCATATTCTTTCTTTTGTTCTCTCCCTCCCTTCCATTCTCTCTCTATCTGTCTGACTCATCTCTGTCTTTCTCTTTTACTGCCTTTATCTGTTTCTTTTTCTCTGACCATTTCTCTCTTCCTCTGATTCCATCTGTGTGTCTCTCTGTTTCTTTCTCTTTGTCTCTTTCTCTCTGTCCTGTCATCCCATCTCATTTCCTCAATTGACTAGGTTTGCAATGAACTTTTCAACTATTATCTCATTTTATTGTCACAATGACCTTGAAAGGTGTTTTTTTTATTATTATCATCCTTATTTTATACATAAGGATAGTGAGGCAGAAGTCAAGTGATGTCCCAAGATCACAGAGCTGTGTCTGATGTTGGATTTGAACTTGGATTTTTGTATCTTTTAGTCCCATACTACATTCACTGTTTTATCTATCTATGAAGAAAAAGGTCTAAGAAATACCTCCAATGCAGAACTTGCACTGTATTGTGAGTCTGGTATGTGAGTCTGATAGGGGCAATAATTACAATAGGTTTTCATGTACTTGTTCTTCCCTCCAATAAATACATTAAAAAATCCATGGAATCAGTTCTGCCTTTTATTTTGCTTTATAAGACTAGCACCTAACAACTACTGCAGTGCCTTATGTATAATAGTTATTTAATGAATATTTGAACTAAATTAAACTGAATAAAATAAATGATTTCTCACAAGCATGGTATCTTCACTTCATCAAAACAAATTTTTGAGGATATTTTATTCACATGAATCACTTACATACATAATATGTCCTTATATAATAGAAGAGAAAGGTGAAAGGATAAATTCAAAGAGAAGGAAAAGATATGGAAGTGGAATGAAAGGGGAAAAGGAGATTATATCAACTTATTCCTGACTTAAAATATTCTTGGTATTCTAATGAGACATGTATTCTTCAGCAAAAGTGAAAGTGCCTATCTAGCATGCAAAAACAAATGGTAAATCAAATAAAGAAAACACAAATCTTTGAAGAGGGACACATCTCCTTTTTGAACAGAAATGTTATATTTGCTTTGCTGTTAGACTTTAAAAAAGCAATATAAAAATGAAATGTTCTGCTTCTATATCAACCATCATCTAAGAAGGGGAACTACCTTTTCCCCAGTGTTTCCATAGTTCTTTTGCTGTCAAATTTCAGCTTTTTTGATAATTCTGAGGATATGGTAAAATAATAAGAAAAAAAGTCAGGTTTATCTTCTTTACCCTGGTACCTTCAAGAAGAGAGAGTTAACTGCTGAGCCCAGCAGTGAGCAAAGAATTCATGCTGTGAGCAGCTGCCTGCTTGGGAAAAAACATGTGTTTAAAAATACCTTCTGGTCCAGGTAATTTGGACTTTATAGTCCAATAAGCTTCAGCTGCTCTCAAGGACAAGACATAGGAAAGCACGTTGTCTAAATAGAGATTGTCTTAGATAACCAAAATGACCAAACTTAGACTTTGCTTGGATCTAACCAGGGTTATCAGATCAATGGGTTTTGACTGAACAAAAATGAATTTAGTCAAACAACCAGTTAGATGAATTTGCTTTCACTTTTACCTCCAAAATTGAAATGTTGTTTAACAAAATCTATCCTATTATCTATATAGATGCAACTTCTGTTTTCCTTTTTTAAATTAATTCTATATTTTAAAACTATGTCCCAACATATTATTTAAGTTGTTTTTAAACAGATGTCTTATGTATAAGAAACATAGAAATCTATTGCTGTCCTATTTGACCTTTGGCCCCCAGATGGAACTCCCAATGCATCCAACATCTGGAGTCACAGATGGAGATAAAAATATTCAAGACAAAATCCCTTTACAAAATATACTTGATTGCTAATTATTTTAGTTATATGTAATAAAAACTGGCAAAGTATATGATTACTTTTGTTTTCTTCATTTTACAAGTTTAATTGATACCTTTTACTTTATATCACTTTCATCCCCATATAATCCCTAATCCAGAAAGTGCTTTGTAATTTTGTTAGTTTTTAGTATTTCACCCCTCCACCCTCTTTTTTTGACAAGAGAAATATTCCTAAGTAAGGCATATCTTAGAGAATGATTTTATGTAAACAAAAGGCAACAATATGCATAAAATAATATATACACATATAGGAAATGTATCTATAAAAAACAAAAAATGCAACAAAATCACCCAAGGCATTAAATAAGCCTGGAAATCTATGAAATATGCTATATTTACAATTGCCTTTGACTATGAGAACTATTTTCCAGGGCCAAAATTGATCATTAAAATTAAAAATTGTCCAGATTTTGTTTTGTTTCATTTATTTTATTTTCTGTTGACATTGTTGTAGATATTGTCTATGTATATACATATGTATAAGGGGGGGAAGGGCTTCATTTTTAAAAGAATTGGACCTGATTGTTTAAGAGTGGTTGGCAGAAATGTAATTAATTCAAAAGAGATTTTTTTTTTACAATTTATTTACAAAATGTAGAAAGAGTGAAGTAAGAAATCAGAGAGAAGATAAGATAAAATATATAGCCTAAACACTAAGTAATTCATCTTAGGGCCCCTGGTTCAACCCATATAGTGGAGTTTAGTCCTCAACCAGATAGGCCTCGGCCCTTGTAACCCAGGACCTGGGGAAGTCTCTTTAGAAAAATCCAGCAGGTAAGAGTCAGCCTTTAACTTACCAAGTGTCAGTCTAAGGAACAGGGCCTCAGGTATAGTAAGCAGATGCTTCTGCCCCTCTTCAAAAGCCTCAACTTGAAAGCATAAAGAATTGAATCCCTTCAGGAAGTGATTACTCCCTTTTAAAGACATTTTCACTTGCATCACTTCATGTGTCTTCCCCTAATTTTACATCTACCAATCAGTTGATGCTCTGCTCTAGGACTGCCCAGAAGGTAGTCAGTGAATCCTGATTCATCACCCACTATCACACACATGGGTCACAGACCTCCCACTCAGTGATTAAGTGGGATGTTTATACTTTTAGTAATTAGATCTAAAAATGTACAGAACTCCATACTCAACTTTAAGTAGGGTGTTTTAAAAATAGTCAGGGATTACAATTTAATCTTCACAGAAACCAGAACCTAGCAGGGTCTAAGAGAGACAGAAGAAAGGCAGGTTTGGTAAAGCTGGGAGCTTGTTGAAAGAGGACCAGGGCCCTCCCTGCCAAGGCAAAGAGCCTGGCAGAGGCAGGGAAATGAACTTCCCTTCAGTGCTGAGCTGGAGCTACGGAAAGGGAAGCTTGTACACATCCACAAACAGCACTGAGGTAGGAGCAATAACAGGGTCAGTAGAGATGGCAGAAAGCATGGCAGTGGCCCAAGCAGCCACTGTAGACCATGGGGGATGAGCAAGCCTGCAGTTCAGCCTAGTTTGGCCAAGTTGTTAGCAGGAAACAAGCTGGGGGGGGTTTAGTTGCGTGAGCTAGCAGGAGCTGTGAGTCAGGCTAGAACTTGCTGTGACTACAAGCCCCAACAGCCACTTGTGAGGGGAGGGGAGGCGAGCTTGGCTGCAGCTGGGCTGCTGGCTTTAAAAAAAATGAAATCCAAAACTCCGATTTCTAAAGTCCCTTCTCAGATAAGCCAAATGTAAAGATTAAAATTAATAATACTGATATTTGATATTCTAAGTATTATTTTAATACTATTTATTAAAATCAACTTAGAACAAAGGGAAAGTAATGCCAGAGGAAGAAAAACTGCTTCCTTCCTCCATGCTGGTCCAAGCCGGAGTTTCTATGAGTCAGAGCCAGGAGGTCAAAATAGAAACTGAAACCTCCATCAAGACAGGAAAAGGAAAAGGGGATTGTGGAAAATGCAGTCTCTGGGGTTCAAGATTCTAAATCAATACAATCCTCTATTTGAAATGAGTACCTAGGCAATTTGATAACCCATTTCTTGCTTTACATTCTTTACTAGTCTTTATGAACTCCAGAAACTTTTCTTGAAAGTTGACACCAACTCTGAAAATAAAACTTCCTCAATGCTTCCTTTTCCAGATTCCCCCTTCCCTCTGATTAGTGAGTGTAAGGTGGATATTGGAGAGCTCTTCTGGAGTTCTCCACAATTTAAGGAGTATTTCCATGATGATGTCATACTTTCCCATCCATGTTCTCTCCTGAACTTCTTAAACTCCAGATTCTTACCATTTTGCAAGATGAAATCAACTCTGAAACTCACCTTATATCACCATTTCCCACTCAGAATTCAGGACTCCATATGTCTGGAGCCAGATACCATTCTGTTCCCTTCTCATCTTTTCAATTTCTGTTTTATATTTTGTCTTTATGTGTGTGTGTCTGTGTGGTTATAATCTCCATTAGACTGAGCTCCTTGAAGGCAAGGACTTCCTTTGTATCCTTAGTTAGTAGCATACTGCCTAGCAACTAGTCAGGGCTTTATATATATTTATAAGCTAGTTTTTCCAATGATGTAGCATGTTCCACCAAAAATAAGAAGAGAATAATAATAGTATCTTTTCTCTCTAAAGGAAGAGGAGAGAAAGAACCTATTCAGATTTCCCCCACTCAACAATTTCATTCCAGCTATATTGAAAGTGTTTAAAAGCTATACAAGGGGGCAGCTGAGTGGTTCAGGGGATTGAGAGCCAGGCACAGACAGAAGGTAAGGGTTAAAAAAATATAAGGTATACAAGGCCATACAATTAAGTTATCTACTTTGTATTTTATTTGACTTCAATCAGTCAAATTTTTTTATTACATATAAGGTTTTGGACATTGGGCTAAATGGTAAGAATACAAAATAAAAGAAAAAAAAACTCAACTTGTATTTGTTTGATAAAGCAGCCTCCCACAGACAACATCACTGTGGAAGTTATCTCCTTGTGTTTTCCTCAGATTTTTTTTCCCTACAACCAACTTGATGTACTTTTAGAGTATATATGATATATGATATCAATTTAAACCTTATTTTAAAAGAAATCAAACTAGTTTCCAGAATCCCTAGAGAAACTTTTCAAATAGAGCCCTTCTCTAAATAGTCTATATTCTCAGTTTTCTCAGATTAGTGAAGTCTATAGTTTTTTATTTATATTTTCACAGTCTAAACCTGCTGACCTATTTTTATATTTACTCAGCCCTATATTATTTTATAATGTTCTTTAGTATTATTTACTGTAATTAGAAACACTATTGGGAAAACCTTCATTTTTATAGAGCATTACAATTTGCAAACCACTTTTTAAAAAACTCTTACTTTCCATCTTAGAGCTAATACTATGTATTGGCTCCAAGGCAGAAGAGCAGTAAGGGCTAGGCAATGGGGGTTAATTGACTTTCACAGAATCATAGAGCTAGGAAATGTTTGAAGCCAGATTTACACCTGGGACCCCCCAACTCTAGAACTGGCTCTCCATCCACTGAGCCACACAGCTACACCTTTTGCAAAGCATTTTATGAAAGCTAACTCATTTGATCTTCACTATGATCCTGTGAGGTACATATTAGTATTCTCTGCATAAATTCAGTGTGGATATAGTGAAACTTAATTTTTTCTTTACAATATTATATATTTATAATTCTACAATAACATTAATAGTAATGTTGCAGAATTTTAAATTTAAATTGTTTTCATTAATTTTCATGAGGAATATTGATCTACATTTCCCTTTTCTATCTCTTCTTTTTAAAGTGGTATGGATTATATTTGTCTTGTGAATAGAGAATGATTATTTTTTGAAAATCATTTGATAAAATTCAGCTTTAAAGGAAGGAGGTAGAGTCAAGATGGTGGCATAGAGGCAGCGAAAGTTCAGATGTCTGAAAACCCTTCCTTACCAATTACAAACTAAATGCTTTTAGGGGACTGAAAATCAATCCTAACAACAAGACAGAGCCAAGGAACCCTCCTGATGGACTCAATTTAAAAGGAATTCCCCCACAAAAGTCAGAATTCAAGAACACTCAGGTTTAAGGGGAAGGGAGAAGGAAGGTCCAAGGACCCCCCAACCCCCAAATAGAGTGCAAAGCCTCCAGTGGCAGCTGGAACCTCTGAGTAGGCAAAGGCACTGGTCTGGAGGGAGAACCCTGCAGGCAAAGCTGTGCCAGGCTCAGAGCTTTGAACACAGGCATTGGGGAAGCAGATAGAGAAGAAACTCAGAGCCCAGTGCGGGCAGCAGTAACATCAGCAGAGACACTCCATATTTCTTCCCCCTTCTAGGAGATTTTGACCTCAGAGCACATCCAGTCCAACGCAGCTGGACTTAATCCCAACAAAAGTCTTCAGGGGGAAGGGAACCTCAAGCTCCAACAGCCCTCTCCCCACAGACTGCTAAACTTTAATCCAATCAAAACCCGAAGAAGTAAGGGAAGCAAAAGATCCAATGCCCATCCCCCACAGACTGCACTGAAAGACTTGCTGACAAAATTCCAAGAGGAAAGACTGACAGAAAAGCCCCCCAAAAAGCAAAACAAAACAAAACAAAATGAGAGGAGCAAGAGTAAGAGCACAGACAACTGCAGGGAGTAAAGAAGGGGTCAATATGTTCAACAGAAAAACAAACAACAGAAAAAGAAAAAAAGAAATTATAGTTGACAGCTTCTATATAGGTAATGAACAAAGAGCAAACAGAACAGAGAAAGAGGGAACACTGAGAAATAAAACAGAAAACCCAGCAAATTGGACACAGGATTTGGAAGAACTCAAAATACAACTCAAAACACAGTTAAAAGAGGCTTAAGACAATTGGGAAAAGACCTTAAAAACTAAGATAAATCATCTGGAAATAGAGGCACTTGAACTAAAATGAGAAAATAGTGTCTTGAAAGACAAAATCAAGCAGCTGGAAAATGAGGCAAAGAAGATGAAAGATGAGGTAAAGAGGATGAAAGATTGCCTCCAAAGAAAATCAGACCAGAAGGAGAAGGATGACCAAAAAGCCAAGGATGAAATCCAGTCTTTAAGAATGAGAATAAAACAACTAAAATCAGATGACTTCACAAGGCAGCAGGACATTATAAACAAAATATAAAGAATGAAAAAAAATTGAGGAAAGTATGAAGCATCTCATTCACAAAACAGAAGATTTAGAAAATCATTTCAGGAGAGACAACTTAAGAATCATTGGTCTACCAGAAGACCATGACCAAAGGAAAAACCTGGACATAATACTACAGGAAATTATGCAAAAAAACTGCCCTGATATTATATACCAAGAGGGAATAGTGGAGATTGAAAGAATCCATAGATCACCTCTTGTACTTAATGCCCAACTGACAATACCAAGGAGCGTTATAGCCAAATTCAGGAACTATCAGACCAAGGAAAAAATATTACAATCTGCTAAGAAGTAATTCAGATATCATGGAACCACAGAGAGGATAACATAGGATCTGACTGCATCTACACTGAAGGACCGAAAGACATGGAATATGATATTCTGGAAAGCACAAGAACTAGTTCTACAACCAAAAATAAACTACCCAGCAAAACTGACTATATGCTTACAGGGGAATGTATGATCATTTAAAAAATTAGAAGAATTCCAAGCATTTGTAAAGAAAAAGACCAGACCTCAACAGAAAATGTGATGCCCAAGCACAGAAATCAAGAAAATCATCAAAAGGTAATTTGAAAAGAGGGAAAAAAGAAAAACAAAACAAAAAAAGAAACTTTTTTTAAGTGACCCAATAAGCAAAAATGATATGTATCCCTATAAGAAAAGAGGTCATTGGTAACTCTTAAAAATTGTTATCATCACCTGGGCATCTAGAAGAAGTATAATTAGAGGGAACAGTGACAAATTGTATAGGATGAAAGGACAAGACATAAATATGTATATAGATATATGTATACATAAATATATATATATAGGTATGTAAATATATCTGTATATATGTATAGAACTAGAGCTAAAAAGAGGTTAATACTAAAATAAATGGGAAAAGTAAATGAATAGGGTAAGTTTATATGTCACAAAGAAGCACATGGCAGGTGGGGGGCTACATCAATACACTGGAAGGGAAAGGAGTTTGGAGATAGGAAATACTCAACTCTTTTGTGCATTTAAATTGATCCAAACAGGGAAGAACAATCCAATCCATTAGGGCAGAGAACTGATTTGCACCCTATATGGAAGTAGAAGAGTAACAAATGGACTGTTGGGGAGGGAGAGTATGGGGGGGGGCTTTAAAAGGCGAGTAAAGAAAATAAGGGGGGAATGAGAAGGGAGGGGGTTGAAAGGGAAGTAAAATAAAGGTGAGAATTAGGGGAACTGATTAAAAAACAAAACATTGGTGTAGAAGGAAATAGTGAAAGAAGAAAAGGCAGGACTAGGAGTACAAATCATCATAACTCTGAATGTCAATGGAATGAACTCACCCATAAAACACAAGTGAATAGCAGAGTGGATTAGACTCCAAAACCCTACCATGTGCTGTCTCCAAGAAACACACATGAGGAAGGTAGATACAAATAGAGTCAAAGTAAGAGGATGGAGTAAAATCTATTGGGCATACTGATTTAGAAAAAAAAAAAAACATAACAAAGTTCATTTGGAAAAACAAAATGTCAAGGATATCCAGGGAAATCATGAAAAAAATGCAAAGAAAGGAGGAATTGGAGTCCCAGACCACAAACTATACTATAAAGCAGCGGTCATCAAAACAGAAGGATAATGGCTAAGAGACAGAGAGGACGACCAGTGGAATAGACTTGGGGTAAGTGACCTCAGCAAGACAATCTATGATAAGCCCAAAGATCCCAGCTTTTGGGACAAAAATCCACTATTTGATAAAAACTGCTGGGAAAATTGGAAGGCAGTATAGGAGATATTGGGTATGGATCAACATTTTACATGCTACACCAAGATAAACTCAGAATGGGTGAATGACATGAATATAACGAAGGAAATTATAAACAAACTAGGTGAACACACAATAGTATACATGTCAGATCTTTGGGAAAGGAAAGATTTTAAAACCAGGCAAGACAGAAAAAAATCACAAAATATAAAATCAATAATTTTGATTGAATCAAATTAAAAAGGTTTTCTACAAATAAAACCAATGCAACCAAAATTAGAAGGGAAGCAACCAATTGGGAAACAATCTTCATTAAAAAAAACAACAACAAACCTCTGACAAATTTCTAATTACTCAAATTTACAGAGTTAAACCAATGGTGCAAAAATTCAAGCCATTCTCCAATTGATAAATTGGCAAGGGACATGAATAGGCAGTTTTCAGATAAGGAAATCAAAACTAGCAATAAGCACATGAAAAAGTGTTCTAAATCTCTTTTAATCCCAGAAATGCAAATCAAAAAAAACTCTGAGGTATCAGCTAACACCTAGCAGATTGGCTAACATAAATCAATTGAATGCTGGAGGGGATATTGCAAATTTGGGACTTTAATGCATTGCTGGTGGAGTTGTGAATTAATCCTACCATTCTAGAGGGCAATTTGGAACTATGCCCAAAGGGTATTAAAAGACCCTTTTCCCTTTGATCCAGATATAGTTGTACTGGGTTTGTACTCCAATGAGATAATAAGGAAAAAAGCTTTGTACAAGAATATTATAGCTGTGTTCTTTGTGATGGCACAAAGTTGGAAAATGAGGGGATGCCCTTCAATTGGGGAATGGCTGAACAAATTATGGTATATGTTGATGATGGAATACTATTGTGCTCAAAGGAATAATAAAGTGGAGGAATTCCATGGGAACTCTAACCTCCAGGAGTTGATACAGAGTTAAAAGAGAAGAACCAGGAGAACATTGTACATAGGGACTGATACACTGTGGTACAATCCAATGTAATGGACTTCTCCATTAGTGGCACCACAGTGATCCTGAACAACTTGGAGAGATCTGCGAGAAAAAACACTGTGCTCATTCAGAGGAAAAACAGTGTGAGTAGAAACACAGAAGAAAAACAATTGCTTCAATACATAGGTCAAGGGGATAGGGTTGGGGATATAGACTCTAAATAAACATCCTAATGCAAACACTAACAACATGGAAATAGATTTTGATCAAGGACGCATGAAATACCCAATGAAATTGTACCTCAGCTGCGGGAAGGGTGGGGTGAGGGGAGGGAGCAAAATAATAATAATGTTCTAAAATGAATAAATAATTTAACTTAAACTTTAAAAAAATTCACCTTTAAAGATGACTTGAACAGCCTTTCTTTTATATATTTACTTCATAACATTTAATTTCATTTTCTGGTATTGGTTTGATTAATATCTCTATTTCATACTCTTCACTTGGATTGTTTTATTTTTATTAATAATAATTCTATTTAATAAGCACTTAAAATCACCTATTATGTGCCAGTAACCACACTAACCACTGGAGATACAAATAAGAAAAGAGATAGGATCCTATCTTATAACTCAGTGGGGGAAAAACACAAAAGGATGCTGATGAGCCTGTAGCAGAGAAAAGGGAAGATACCAACAGGGAAAACCAAGAAAAGGTGGTAGTATTTTCTATGGAAGTGAAAACAAGCACAACTATTGGTTTAAAATGAATACTTATAATGTTCTGTATCAAAAACTGAGTCAGTCATTGTAGTAATGACTTATATTATTTATATTTCATTTTCAAAACAAAGCCATTTACTGAAATAGTAAGAGAACAGTCTGCTTTTAAACCTGGGACACATCCTTACACAAGTACACATAGTAACTACAGAAATAGTATCCAGAAAAATATTACATGCTTATAAAGTGGACACACATGGTTGTAGAAGCTAAGATCACTACAATTGCAATCCTTGTTATAATTTTTCTTCTTTTTTTCCCGTGGTGTCTTGCACTTAATGCTTACACTCCTTCTTTCTATTGCTCAAATTGAGGCCACCACAGCTAACTGAGAGAACTCCTCTCTCCCCTTTCTATACATGGTGATAGATTCCTTTTACATATTATTTAATGTTTAATTTTGAAAATAAAACCATTAAATAAAGCATTTCCATATATTTAGCAGAATTGAAAAATATTATATGACTGATTATTTTATATCATCTTTTTTGTTAAAGTGTATAATAAATTTCACACATCTGCTTTCAAAACTCTACTGCTTTTTTATTTGTTTTATCTTGTGACTGTGACTGTGTGTGTGAATACTAATTAAATTGTAAGTTCATTGAGGGTATGGACTCTTTCATTGTTGTTTTTATTTTTTGTATCGGTAGTGTTCAGTAAAGTTCCTGATAGGTAGTAGGTGCTTAATACATTTTTATTGAATTATAAATATGTGAAGATTGAATTTAGCTCTCCCCTGATTGTAACAATGAAGATACTTAGCTCTTCCTTTATTGGGAAGTTTGAATTGTAATCCCCAGTCTATTTTTAGATTTTAATCCCCAAAAGCCTTAACTCAGTATTTGAAGTAGATCTACCCATTTTAATCTACAAAAAAGTAACTAACCACTAAAGGTGTGAACTAACTACTAAAGTTGTGAACTAACTACAAAAGGTGTGATATAATCAAAAAAGGTACAATCTAACAAAAAAGGTGTGAACTAAAGAGTGGGCAGTCCTGTAGAGAGGGTCTGCTGTGATTGGTAGATGTGAAATTTAGGGGAGGTGACACAAGAGAAAAAGATCTTTAAATAAAGACCACAGAGGCCAGAAGATAGATCAAAGAACTCTGAGTTGGAGCTGGACTGGAGGATCAGTCTCTCAAGCTTGGAGTGAAGAAGAATCACACTGAGATGAGACTAGAAAACAGACATTCAGACCTTGCTGTGTAACTTGAGCCTGCAGGAGCTCCTGCAGGATACTTCAGAATGCTTTTCTCTTAGAAGGTCAACGTGGTGAGTTTAAAGGCTGAGGTAGTTTCCCTGCCTTTTTGCTGGTGTGAACCTCTGAGAAAGGCACATCTTCTTGAGACTCCTTTCCCTGATTAGGGCCTTGGAATTTCTACCTGGCTCAGAGGAAGCAGGGGTTTTCTCTCTCTCCCTTTATCTCATTCCTTAATATCTTCCCTCTATTGTAAATAAACTATCATAAATTCCATTTTACTTCAGTAATTCATTTTGGCATTTAGAAATAAACTTCCTGATGACCACCAATTTAATAATTCAAGTCAAACCATATAAATATAACAGAACACCAACATTTAAAATAAAATAAATTTTGTGAAAGAGATCTTACATCAACATTAGAAAATGAAATTAAATATGTTGTAAAATATCATATTATGTGTAAAATCACCATAGAAGAAACCATATCTATATAGAGATAGATTAGATATACAGAGATCTTTCTCAATCTTTCTTTGTCATGTCAGCAGTATTGCTGACACTTTAACCCCTCCCCAGCAAAATAAATAACCACAATAAAACAAAAAGATTAAATACAGTGGCCATGTGTGTGTATCTGTCTTCATATTCTCTGTCAGGAGGTGGTTAACTACTTCCCTTCTGTCATACCATTGCCCAGGGGTACCCAACCTATGGCCTGTGGGCCACATGTGATCCCCTGAGGCCATATATCTGATCCCCACCACACTTTTGGAAGGAGCACTTCTTTCATTGGTGGTCAATGAGAGGAACACTGGAGTTGCTCACATACAGTACTACTTCTGGTGACATAATCCTTTGCACGGCCCCCTTGTTATGAGAGTAACTGAATGAGAAAGAGGTGCTGCTCATAGGATTATATGGCAGCACAATGGAAGACATCAGTATGGTGAGTGGCATTCTGGGAGAGGGGATCCTGCACTGTGTATACTGCTGCCCAGTTAGGTTTAGGATTAGGGTTAGGTTTTATAGTTTGGCCCTCCAACAGTCTGAGGGACAGTGAACTGGCCCCCTGTGTAAAAAGTTTGAGCACCCCTGCTATTGCCCTTCCCAGAACCTGGGTCAACCTAATGAACTACATAGAAAATGTTATGGTTGTACCTGCAATGATAGAGGAAATATACAAATCATTGAGATAGAAAAATACATTGAAGTTTTCAGGTATCTTTATGCTACATGATTTACTGAGAATTAAGCTACATATACAGGGCATACATATTTATTTGTGTATACAAGTGTGACATGGACATCTACCAATCACTGTCCATGTCTTCCCTGTGCCAACGGTGGCTCTAGCTTAACCCAGGACCACCCAGAGGTCTGTGGCTTTGCACATGTCTGTTGAAGGTCATATTCTCAAATAATTAAATCTTGATCCTTTTGCTGAAGCCCTTCCTAAATCCTGTTACCCTGAGTAGGGTGGAGATTGGAAGTTCCAAAACCTGGTTATGTCATTTCAAGTATCTCTATTGTATCAATTCTAAAATCAATTATGACTCAAAGAACTTCCTGTTCTATGCTTAAGCAAAGGTCAAAGCCCTTTCCATTGTTTAGCAAAAGGATTCTGTCCTAAAGTAGTCTTAGGTAGGGAGGAGAAGGACCCTCCCTACCTAATGTTGGAAATGGGGAAATTTCCAACATTCATAAGTCTAAGAAATTTTAAGGTTTACACAGGCATATACATATGTATACAACATGCACACACATGCCTATCCTTATGCATACAGATATTAGAGAGGTTAAGTAATTTTTTCCAAGTTCACAAAGCAAATTTCATTCAATTCTTTTAGAAACTGAGACTGAGCTGAGGTTGATTCAATTAAATCATGACTTTCACAGGTTAACAGTCTGATAGGCTAAAGGCACATTTTGCTATTGTGGAAAGAATTATTCAAAAAAAGGCTTTTTTAAATGAGAAAGTGTTGTAGAATTACCCTAGATTTATAAAATGGGTAAATATACTAATGGTTATTGAGTCATATAAGCCTGACAGATAAGAAAACAAACTGAGAGGTGTAAACCTCAAAATTTCTTAGACTTATAAATGTTGGAAATTTCACCATTGGGAAATTTCATACTTGAAAAATTTCCTATTGATAGTGGGTCTTGGCTATTGGAATGTGAACCCCATTGGCATGAGAGTTTCCTCCTCCTCCCCTCTTAAGATTACTTTAGGACAGAAACCTTTTGCTGAACAATGGAAAGGACTTTGACCTATGCTTAAGCATAGAACAGGAATTTCTTTGAGTCATGATTGATTTTAGAATTGATACAATGGAGATACTTGGAATCAATCTCCACTCTACTCAGTCCTAACAGGATTGAGGAAGGGCTGCAGCATAGATCAAAATTTAATTATTCCAATCTCTACCCTACTCAGGTTAACAGGATTTAGGAAGGGCTGTAGCAAAGGATCAAAGATTTAATTATTTGAAAATATGACCTTCAACAGACATGTGCAAAGCCAGAGACCTCTGGGCAGTCCTGGGTTAAGCTAGAGCCTCCATTGGCACAGGGAAATTGATGGACAGTGATTGGTAGATGTGAGAACTGAGGGGAGGGAACTTGGATGGTTTCCTTAAAGATAGAGGGCTCTGAAGACTCAGGGTGGTGGTTGAGGAGTTTGTCTGAGTGGTTGGAGTGTGCTCTGAGAAGCTTGCTCTGAAGGAAGCTGAAGGTGGGGGCCTCTGAGACTGTTTCTTCATTTTGGTCATGTGAGTAATAGGGACTGATCTCTTTTCTTTGCTCCAGCTATCTAAGGGCTTGGGCCTTTTGGCCCAGCCTAAACAGAAGGGGTATTTAAGCCCTATTCCCTTCTCTCCCTTTTTCTCTCTCTCTATCTCTAATTCCATTCTTCCTCCTGTTGTAATTAAACTCCATAAAAGATTGACTGCTGACTTGAGTTTTCATTTAGGAATTACATAGCTGAATTCCTTGGCGACCTTAAATTAATATATATCAGTCTTTTAAAGTGATTTCCTTGTCACAGAGGGTTATACTACTTTTTCTTGGTTATGTAACTAATTTAGGGCTAAGGAGGGTTTTAACTCAGGTCTTCCTTACTCCAAGTCCAGTACTTACCCCTGTACATATTAGCTACTTCTAAACAATTATTTTTAGAATGAGTGGGGTCTGATCCTAGAAATTTACACTATGTCAGATATAAATTTATCCCTCTAACAATCCATTAATCAATCTATCAATCAATATAGATAGGCAGTTAGATAGATTAGTAGATTTTGAAGAAAATAAATACAAAGAAGCTGAGTACAAAGTGGGTAGGGAGGAAGAGAACTAATAATTCAGAGACTCAGGAAAGGTAAATGCATTAACAGAGGGGTATATTAACTCATAGTTACTCAGATAATCCTAAGAAAAATGAGAATTAGCAGTAAAGATCCATTGGAAAAAATTATTATTTCTATTGGGGCATAACAAATATGGACTTTGTCTATAAAAAGGATCTTAGAATGAGATAAGTAAGATGCAAATATAAATAAATGATACAATTAGAATATGAGAGTTGAAATTTAAAAAAAAAGAAGATAGTATACAGTGAAAACACACTGGTTGAGGAATCATAATGCTTAAAATAACTCCTGACTGCCACTTAGTTGAATTAGTCAATTAAAATTCTTTCAATCTATTTTCCCTCTGTAAGATAATAATATTTAACAGTTATATCATCTAATTTATGGTAAGGTTCATACAAAAGGAGTACTTTTTAAAGAAAATGTAAATGATCTATTTTTATTCAAGTGATGCAGAATGATCTTAGAGGGTATTGGAAATTGACCCATGATACTCACCTGAGTTATTCTGAGGAATTCATGGAATCTCACTTTCTTTATCTATAAAACGGGTTTATTAACACTTAAAATGAATTACCTTATTGCAATGTTATGAAGTATGTTGTGTATTGTGAGGGGTTTAATTTTGGAGGGGGTAGGAGTTTAAACAAAAGCCAGTGCACAGTTTATTAAACACAAAACATGTAGCTTATTATTAGGAAAATATGGATAGGAAATAGTAAGGAGAAAAGTAAAAGTAATCTTAGAATAGCTTGTAACTGTAAACCTGATCCCAATTCTACCTAAATTTCTCTAAAAAGTCCTAAATCTATCTGCATCAAAGGGCAGTATCTTCTGCTAGGCCGAAGTTCTCACATACTCTTGTACTCTCACTATCTGATAATATAATCACTATCTATCTACCTATCTACCCAAGTTCATAGATAATCAATAAGGCTATTTAGGCCTTAAATCTGTTTCTCAGTCTCCTCACAGTCCCAGGGAGAGAAAGACGCACACAATCCTCTCTCCAGGGCACCCAGAGATAAAAACCTCTTTTCAACAGTCTGCAACTAACCATACTTGGCACACTCTTCTAACTGTCACTAACTGAAAAACTGCAAAGCAGGGGGTCACCAGCTGACAACTTGAACATCAGGCGTACTCTTACTGAAAAAAAAATATTCCTTCTTTTCCTCTTAAATATATAAAATATATAAAAAGAGAAATTAATAAAAAGAAGCTTAATACTCTTAAAAGTATCTATTGCACTAGATGAAGGGTATTTTTATAAGAGGAGTAGAAAGAGGTATGAGTTCAGATGAAGCAAGCTATTCTGTGGACTATAATAACATAGATTCATTCTGTCTAGGTTTGAGCAGTTTTTCCTCCAGTCTAGGAGTGAAATAGATCAGTTGTAACTTCGACTTTAGATGAACTGGCACTAAAGATTTGTCATCTCCCACTTTCAGTAAATTGCAGTGATGAAACTTCAGCTGCAGGTGTTTATTAATAATTCAGGGAGAGAATTAAGTACCTTTTTTTTCCCTCCAGACTGAAGCTAACAAGGTCCTTGTTTGGTCTATTTGCATCTTTATTTCAATTCTCTGAACATACATTCCTCACTTAACCCAGGATGTGCCACTCAGTTTTTAATGACATTTTTTACTACAGTATGATTAACAAATTTCCAGTATAACAACCAATAAAGACTTGGTCAGATATGAGTTATTGACTTTTTCTAGGTTCTAATTAAAATGTACTAAACAGGTAAGGAAGTTTTCTTTAACAGGAAGGGGATGCCATTGCAGTTATACCCTCATAGCAGTTCCCAGCAATGGGGAAAATATTTATGTCATAGACTTTAGTAGTTGGTGACATTTCCCATATCTTCTCTGCTTCCTATACACTTACATTTAAATGTTTATACCCATCATATTTACATGAATATTGGTGTTTTCTTTTAATGATGATGTCTAAGAAATCATGTTGAAGGAGCAGTTAGATAGCACAATGAATAGAGCTCCACTCAGGAGTTAGAAGGACCTGGTTTCAAATCTTAACTAAGATCGTTCCTAGCTGTGTGACCCTAGGTAAGTCTCCTAACCTTCATTGTCAAGCCCTTGCCACTCATCTGTCTTTGAATTAATACTAACAACTGAAACTTAAAAAAAGTCATTTGGAGCAATTTTCATGTTTATTGTGATTTAGAAATTACTATCCAAACCCATGTCAATCTTGTATAAAATTCCTGTTCTCTTTTATTAATAAACAAATTTATATTTTTATTCAGTATAGTTTAATTTGTCAGGTATCCCATTGTCTATTACCCAATAGATTATTTTATTTTGTCATAATATTTTATTTTTCATAAATTATATGTAATAACAATTTTTAATATTTTTTATCTTGAGGCCCAAATTCTCTCCCTCCATTCTTTCCTTTCCCCCTTGTAGAGACAGTAATTAACCTGATACTTATTTTGTATGTGAAATCATGTAAAACAGTTTTCTATACCCATACTTTTGTGGAAGAAAACTTGAACAAAATCAAGTGATATATAGTGTGCTTTGATATGGATTCAGATTCCAACAGTGTTTTTTCTGGAAGCATTTTTTTCATGAGTTCTTTGGTATTGTTTTTATCAATATATTCCTGAGAATTGCTATGTTATTCACAGTTGTTTATCTTACAATTGCTGTTACTGGGGACAATGTTCTGGTTCTACTTATTCAGTCTTCATCAATTCATGTAAGTCATTCCAGGATTTTCTGAAAACTTCCCACTTGTCATTTCTTATAGTATAATAGTATTTCATTACACTCATTGTAAAACTTTTTTCAGTCATTTCCAAATTACTCCCTTCACTTTAAATTGTTTGCCACCAGATCTGCTATAAGACCTGCTATACATTTTTGTTCATATAAGTCTTTTTTGGGGGGATACAGACCTATGTATTGCTGAATCAAAGGGATTTATGGTTCTTTGTGCATAGGTCCAAATTGCTCTCCAGAAGGGTTGAATCAGTTCATAACTCCCCCCAAGAGTGGATTAGTGACTCAATTTTCCCCAAACCATTCCAAGTGTTTTAATTTTCCTTTTTTTAATTTTATAATATTTTATTTGATCATTTCCAAGTATTATTCATTAAAGACATAGATCATTTTCTATTTCTCCCCTCCACCCCCCGTAGCTGACACTTGATTCCACTGGGTATTACCTGTGTTCTTGATTTGAACCCATTGCTATGTTATTAATATTTGCATTAGGGTTTCCTTTAGAGTCTGTCCTATGTCAGGTCCCCTCAACCTCTGTAGTCAGGCATTTGCTCTTCCTCAGTGTTTCTACTCCCACAGTTTATCCTCTGTTTATGAATGGTGTTTTTTCTGCTGGATCCCTGCAGATTGTTAAGGGACATTACACAGCCACTAATGGAGAAGTCCATTACGTTTGATTATACCACAGTGTATTAGTTTCTGTGTACAATGTTTTCCTGGTTCTGCTCCTTTCACTCTGCATCACTTCCTGGAGGTCGTTCCAGTCTCCATGGAACTCCTCCAATTTATTATTCCTTTTAGCACAATAGTATTCCATCACCAACATATACCACAATTTGCTCAGCCATTCCCAAATTGATGGGCATCCCCTTGTTTTCCAGTTTTTGGCCACCACAAAGAGTGCAGCTATGAATATTTTTGTACAAGTCTTTTTGTCCATTATCTCTTTGGGGTACAGACCCAGCAGTGCTATGGCTGGATGAAAGGGTAGATATTCTTTTGTCGCCCTTTGGGCATAGTTCCAAATTGCCCTCCAGAATGGTTGGATCAGTTCACAACTCCACCAGCAATGAATTAATGTCCCTACTTTGCCACATCCCCTCCAGGTTTCATTAATTTCCTTTGCTAACATATTAGCCAATCTGCTTGGTGTGAGGTGATACCTCAGAGTTGTTTTGATTTGCATCTCTCTGATTATAGAGATTTAGAACAGTTCTTCATGTGCTTATTAATAGTTTTGATTTCTTTATTTGAGAACTGCCTATCCATGTCCCTTGCCCATTTATCAATTGAAGAATGGCTTGATTTTTTGTACAATTGATTTAGCTCTTTGTAAATTTGAGTAATTAAACCTTTGTCAGGAGTTTCTATGAAGATTTTTTTCCCAATTTGTTGTTTTCCTTCTGGTTTTAGTTATATTTGTTTTGTTTGTACTAAAGCTTTTTAATTTGATGTAGTCAAAATTATTTATTTTACATTTTGTGATTCTTTCTATGTTTTGCTTGGTTTTAATGTCTTTGCATTCCCAAAGGTCTGACATATATACTATTCTGTGTTTACCCAATTTACTTATGGTTTCCTTCTTTATGTTTAAGTCATTCACCCATTTTGAATTTATCTTGGTATAGGGTGTGAGGTGTTGATCCAAACCTAATCTCTCCCACACTGTCTTCCAGTTTTCCCAGCAGTTTTTATGGAATAGTGGATTTTTGTCCCAAAAGCTGGGATCTTTGGGTTTATTGTATACTGTCTTGCTGAGGTCGCTTTCCCCCAGTCTATTCCACTGATTTTCCTTTCTGTCTCTTAGCCAATACCAAATTGTTTTGATGACAGCTGCTTTATAATATAGTCTGAGATCTACATTTGTGTGCTATGTTTCTGTGACCTAATGTATGGTCAATTTTTGTGAATGTGCCATGTGGTGCTGAGAAGAAGGTGTATTCCTTTTTATCCCTATTTATTTTTCTCCATATGTCTATTAATTCTAATTTTTCTAAGATTTCATTCACGTCTTTCACCTCTTTCTTATTTATTTTTTGGTTTGATTCATTTAAATTTGAGAATGGTTGGTTCAAGTCTCCCACTAATATGGTTTTACTGTCTATTTCTTCCTTCAATTCTCCTAGTTTCTCCATTAGAAATTTGGGTGCTATATTATTTGGTGCATACTTGTTGATTAGTGATAGTTCCTCATTATCTAAAGTCCCTTTTAACAAAATATAATTACCTTCCCTATCCCTTTTGATCAGGTCTATTTTTGCTTTGGCTTTATCAGATATCATGATTACCACTCCTGCCTTCTTTCTGTCAGTTGAGGCCCAGAAGGTCTTACTCCATCCTTTAATTCTGACCTTGTGGGTATCAACCCAGCTCATGTGTGTTTCTTGAAGACAACAAATGGTAGGGTTTTGGATTCAAATCCATTTTGCTATTAGTCTACGTTTCATAGGTGAGTTCATCCCATTCACATTCAAAGTTATGACTGTCATTTGTGGATTCCCTGGCATTATGATATCCTTCCCTAATTCTAACCTTTTGTTCTTCATCTCTACTTTTTAGGCATGTGATTTACTTTAAATCAGTCCCCCTTGTCCCCTCCCTTGATAATTTTCTTTTTTTTAGTCCCTCCCTTTCTCTTTTTCCCTCCCCTTTTGTTTCCCCCCCTTACCCCCTTGGTTTTCCCTTCTCCCTAACCTTGTTGGGTAAGATAGAATTCAAGATCCCAATGGATCTGTGTGTTTTTCCCTCTCAGAGTTGATTTCCCTGAGATTAAGTTTTAAGTAAAAACCCTCTCTTCCTCTCCTTCTCATAGGAGTTTTCTTCCCCTCCCCTTCCCATGTGAATCTTTTTGTGAGAAAGATTATTCTATTTTTTCTTTCTTTTCCCCCTATTTACACATTATATTTTCCCCACGTTAGTATACATAGATTGATAGAAATGTAATCCTTATAGAAGAGAGTTTGAGTAAAAGAAGAATATGACATTTTTCTCCTTTTCCCTTTCCTTCATATTTACCTTTTCAGGTATTCCATGCTCTTTGTTTTTCGGTGTTGAACTTTCCATAGAGCTCTAGTCTTTTCTTTGCATAAACTTGGAAATCTTCTTTTTTGTTGAATGCCCATACTTTCCCTTGGAAGTATATAGTCAGTTTTGCTGGGTAGCTGATTCTTGGTTGAAGACCCAGCTCTCTTGCCTTTCTGAAGATCATGTTCCATGTCTTACGATCATTCAGAGTAGAAACTGCAAGTTCTTGTGTGACCCTGATTGGCATTCCTTTATATCTAAATTGTCTTTTTCTGGCTTCCTGTAGGATTTTTTCTTTTGTTGGGAGCTTTGGAATTTGGCAATTACATTCCTGGGGATTGTCTTTTGGGGGTTTAGTGTAGAAGGTGTTCTGTGAGCTCTGTCAGTGGCTGTATTGCCCCCTTTTTCTAGAATCTCTGGGCAATTTTCTTTGATTATATCTTGTATTATGATGTCGGGTTTGCTGTTTATTTCTGGCTTTTCTGGAAGTCCAATTATTCTTAAATTATCTCCTCTCCCTCCATTTTCCAAATCTATCACCTTGTTGGTGAGATATTTTATGTTCTCTTCTATTTTCTTGATCTTTTGGCTTTGCTTTATTAATTCTTGCTCTTTTACATGATCGTTGTCTTCCAGTTGCCTGATTCTGGCCTTTAAAGCCTGGTTTTCCTTTTCAGTTTGGTCACATTGGTTTTGTAGATGCATGAATTTCTTTTGCATTATTTTCCACTTTTCCTCCCAGAAGGCTTCCATCTTTTTGGTCATTTCTGATTCAAATTATTCCTGGGTTTGTGGAGAGTTTCCATTTCCTTTGGAAGGTTTCGGGGCATTTTCTTGTGTATCGTCTTCTATCTCCTCTGTATTTTGTATTTTGGCTCCATAGAATGTGTCAAAGATGCCCCTTTCTTCTTATTTTTCATGGGATTTTGGGGCTTCTGTGCTTCTGTGGAGTTTGCCATCTCTAAATGGGGAGGATTAGCTTTTCTTATCTCTGTCTGGTGTTCAGAGGCTTTAGTCCTGGGCAGATTGTCTGTTTTATGAGCTTTCCTTGAGTTGAACTGAGTATGCCTTAAGGCAGTGACTTTCACTGGAACTGGAATGGAAGGATCCGGCCAGGGGTTTACACTTTCCCCCAGCTCTCTCTGTTTCTCTGCTGCTTGGGTGCCCCTTTGACTGGGTCGGGTTGCTTTCTGGAAGTTGCCTTCAGAATAGCTGGCCTTGAGGCTGTCTTGTTGGCCCTGAGGGTTACTGTTGTTTCAGAGGACCCTGCTCTCTGAGGGGGGAGGGGCCACGACTTCCCAGAGCGCCGAGGGCAGTGACTTTCACTGAGACTTGGATAGAAGTATCTAGCCTGTGATGCTGTCTTGCCGGCCCTGAGGGTTGCTGTTGTTTCAGACGACCCTGCTCTCTGAGGGTAAACAATTTAATCTTATTGAACTCTCATGATTTCTCTTTCCTGTTTCCCTTTTTATGCTTCTCTTGTCTTTTATTTAAGTCAAATTTTCTATTCCTATCTGATCTTTTCTTCATGAATATTTTATTCATATCAGTGATATCATAATCTAAGTCTTCCTGTTATTAAAATTAAAAGGTGTTAAGTCTTGAAATATACTGACTGTTGCTTGGCAATATTTAAATTGTTTCTTTTGGCTGCTTGCAAAATTTTCTCCTTGACCTTGGAGTCCCAGAATTTGGATATGATGTTCATGTGCGTTTTCCTTTTGGGATCTCTTTCAGGAGGTTTTTGATGGATTATTTTAATTTCTATTTTGCCCACTGGTCCTCAAATATCAGGGCAATTTCCTTTGACAATTTCTTGAAAGATGATGTCTTGGCTTTTTTGGGGAGATCATAGCTTTCAGCTATTCAAGTAATTCCTTTGACAATTTCTTGAAGGATGATGTCTTGGCTTTTTTGGGGGGGGATCATAGCTTTCAGGTATTCAAGTAATTCTTGCATTAGTTCTCTTGGATATATTTTCTAGGTCAGTCTTTCCAATTAGATATTTCATATTTTCTTTTTTAAATTCATTGTTCTGTTTTTATTTTGTTGTTTCTTAATTAGATTCTACTTTCTATTTTTATTTTTAAGAACTTTTTATTTTCGGAAAATTTTTTTTGTTTCTTTAACCAGTCCTGTTTTTTTTTTTTTTTAATAAACGCTTACCTTCCATCTTGGAGTCAATACTGTATATTGGCTCCAAGGTAGAATGGTGGTAAGGGCTAGGCAATGGGGGTTAAGTGACTTGCCCAGGGTCACACAGCTGGGAAGTGTCTGAGGCCAGATTTGAACCTAGGACCTCCCATCTCTAGGCCTGGCTCTCAATCCACTGAGCTACCCAGCCGCCCCCAGTCCTGTTTTTTTAAGGTATTATTTTTCAGTATTTCTTTGTGTTTCCTTTACCTAATTGGTGACTCTTTTTTCATGAGTTTCCCTCTTCATTTCAATTTCTTTCCCAAATTTTTCTTTTATCTCTTATATTTACTTTTAAAAATAATTTTAGCTCCTCAATAAGTTCTTTTTTAGGCTTGATACCAATTCATATTTTTTTCTTTGAGGCTTTGAATACAGTAATATTGACTTTTGTGGCCTTCTTAGTTTATGTTTTGGACTTCCCTGTCACCAAAAAAAACCTTTCAATGTTGTTTTCTTTTTTTGTTGTTGTTGTTTGCTCATTTTCTATCCCTTTCCTTGTCTCTTACCTTCTTTTACAGATAGATTCCTTTCTTGTGGTCAAGGGGGACCTGCCCCAAGATTTAAGTTCTTTGTACAGCTCCCTTCAGAGCTATCTCTGGGGATATATAAATTTTCAGTTCTTCCAAGGGGTATGGTCTAAGGAGAGGTGTGCTTAATTCTCTCATATGCTGTGTTCTAAACTGTGAGTATTCTTTTTTGCCCTGGGACTGTAACCAGGTCTCCTATTGCCCAGTGTTTGTAAGCACATAGTTATGTGCTGCGGTTGTTTTTTTTTTCTACCTTAAGACTGCACCCATGGACTATGACCTGGATCTGAGTATGGGTAATGCAACAAAGTCATATACTCTGAACTAGGAAAGAGATTCGTGTAATTCCCTTCTGGCCAGCTGTTTGAATACCTTACCCTCTATGGCTCAGAACTGTGAAATCTTTAGCTACTGATTCAGCCACCCCAAGGCCTGTGCTGGTGTGCTGAGGTGGGGGCCTGCCTTGACATACTGCTCTGTACCTTCTCCTACTGGAGTGTGACAGACCCTCCTGATGACTTTCTAAGTTCTCTGGCCCAGAAAAAAATGTTTCACTCCATTCTTTTGTAAATTTGTTCACTCTATAATTTGTTTTCTGACATTGCTGTTTAGATGGTAATTTGGTAGAGATCAGGCAGGTCTGTGTACATTTTCTACCATCTTGGATTCCCACACAACACACACATGATAGATTACTTTAAATCAGCATTGGCCTTTTAACAAATATTGCTGAATCAGAATAGATAGGGCTTCTAATGCATTTTTCTTTCTGCTCCACTGAACTATTTTATATCACTTTCATTAGATACCTGTTCCTCTTTTAGGCTATATAGTTTTTGTTCAGATAAATATTGGACCCTGAATTCTTTTTTCATAAATCATTTCCTGAATCACTTTTATTTAGTTTTTTGCATGTTCTTATTTATCTACAATACTTTAGTCCTCAGCCTGGAATTCCTTTTCATCCATTTATGGATTAGGTCTATATACTAAATCCTAGCCTACTCTTTGAATCCTACAAATTTAACATTTTTATAATGAGCTTTCCTATATTTTAAACACTTTTATTGAATGCTTTGAAGTATCTTCTAACAATATTTAATGCTTTAACTCCTGTTAAAGTTATTTGACAAAGTATATTTGGAAACTGTGCATTGAAATGGAGAATTTTTTTTAATGACTGATAAACAACCACCAATCCCTATTTTTCCTGGCTTACCAAATTAAAAGAAAGATTGGAAATACTCTCTCTCAGATTGGTTGTGGAAAGGAATCTTCAACTGAAAAAAAGTTGTTTAGGGTTTGTTTTTTGCATGTATGTGTCTGCCTATGTATTTTATCTACAGCTATAGACAATATCTGTATAATTATATATATTATATCTTCATAAACAACTCCATATCTATATCTTCATCTGTATCTGTATTTATATTATTTATCCATGTCTATCTCTATGTATTTTCTATTTCAATCAGTCAATCAATAAACATTCATTAAGTGCCTACTACATGTCAGTCAATGTGCTAAGCTCTGTAGACACAAGAGTCAATAAATAGTACCTGTCTCCCAGGAACTTACAATCTATCTGTCTGTTTACCAATCTATCTAAAGATTTATATATAGCTTTTTAGCTATCTATCAATTTGCCTGTCTAGTCCTATAATCTCACCATTGTGGAATTTCCTCCAGTAATGAAAATTGACTTAGAATATTATTTGAAGAATGAAGAGGTTATGTGACTTGTCATAATTACAAGGTAATTAGAATCCAGGTCATCTTGGTTCCATTGATAGGTTCTATTTACTATGTCATACTTTCTCAGGTGCAATATCAAGTTGGATAAATACAAATCATTAAGCTTAAATTCATAATACTCTTGTAAGAATTTAAATTTAGGTTTTATGCTGAATATCACTTATAAAGTAATATTGTGGTCTCCAATTTTAAAATATTATAGCTTAAGTCAAAATGATTTTTACCAGCTTTTATTTAGAAAGAGGAGAGAAGAATGAAAGTGCAAATGTAGATAAAGAGACAGATTCATACCAAGTCTACCAGCCTTTCTCTGGTGAAGTCTTGCAGGGGCTTCCCCAAGACTCTGTCTCCACATGGATTTCCCAGTAATCCTCAGCCAGGAGTCCCAATGGTGTCTTCAGTCAGGGTTCCACCAAGGCATCCTTCTCCAAAGCCAAGGTAGGATTCTCAGCCACTAACCCAGCAAGCCAATTCAGGATCCTGGGGAAAAGTCTCCTTCAAGACAGGAAGGGAATCTATGGAACCAATCAATCAAAATGCCAGGAAGGGAGTGAATGATAGTCTAAGCTGGTCTCTTATTTTATGCTTTCTTTTCTTTGTCATTTCCTGTCACTTCTTGTCACTCCCCCTTCTTCACAAAAACTAATGGCAGTCTTTCAAATTGCCTAGCCCTGCCTGGGGTTGGAGGAGGGGAGGGCAGTGACCTTTGCAGGTATGAGTTTACTCTAGTAAGTGACTTGTTAACTCTCATTTTTAATGTGAGTAGGAGAACTTTTAGTTCTTGATTTGATTAGCTAAAAATAGACAAGGGGAGAGAATCCTATCTTCAAACCCTGAAAAAGTATTTTCAATATCATTTTTTTTAATTTTAAATATTATTTTATTTGGACATTTCCAAACATTATTTACTGGAAACAAACATCATTTTCTCTTCGTTCCCGTACCCCCTCCCACGACCTTTCCCTCTCCCATAGTCGACACACAATTCCACTGGTTATCACATGTGTTATTCACTCAAACCCATTTCCCTGTTGTTGGTATTTGCATTAGAGTGTTCATTTAGAGTCTCTCCTCAGTCTTATCTCCTCCAACCCTGTATTCAAGCATTTGCTTTTCATTGGTACTTTTACTCCCACAGTTTATCCTCTGCTTGTGGATAGTATTTTTTAGATCCCTGCAGATTGTTCAGGGACATTGCATTGACACTAATGGAGAAGTCCATCACCTTCAATTGTACCACAATGTATCAGTCTCTGTGTATAATGTTTTCCTGGTTCTGCTAATTTCGCTCTGCATCACTTCGTGGAGGTTGTTCCAGTCTCCATGGAATTCCTCTACTTTATTATTCCTTTTAGCACAATAGTATTTCATCACCAACATATACCACAATTTGTTCAGCCATTCCCCAATTGAAGGGCATCCCCTCAATTTCCAATTTTTGGCCACCACAAAGAGTGCAGCTATGAATATTCTTGTACAAGTCTTTTTCCTTATTATCTCTTTGGGGTACAAACCCAGCAGTGCTATAGCTGGATCAAAGGACAGACAATCATTTATCACCCTTTGGGCATAGTTCCAAATTGCCCTCCAGAATGGCTGGATCAATTCACAACTCCACCAGCAATGAATTATTGTCCCCACTTTGCCACATCCCCTCCAGTATTCATTACTTTCCATAGCTGTCATGTTAGCCAATCTGCTAAGTGTGAGGTGATACCTCAGAGTTGTTTTGATTTGCATCTCTCTGATTATAAGAGATTTAGTACACCTCTTTATGTGCTTATTAATAGTTTTGATTTCTTTATCTGAAAACTGCCTATCCATGTCCCTTGCCCATTTATCAATTGGAGAATGGCTTGGATTTTTGTACAATTGATTTAGTTCTTTATAAATTTGAGTAATTAAACCTCTGTCAGAGGTTTTTATGAAGATTGTTTCCCAGTTTGTTGCTACCCTTATGATTTTGGTTACATTGGTTTTGTTTGTACAAAATATTTTTTAATTTGATGTATTCCAGATTATTTATTAAGTCTTGCTTGGTTTTGAAGTCTTTCCCTTCCCAAAGGTCTGACATGTATGCTATTCTGTGTTCGCCTAAATTTCTTATAGTTTCCTTCTTTATGTTCAAGTCATTCACCCATTTTGAATTTATCTTGGTGTAGGGTGTGAGGTGTATATCTAAACCTAATCTTTCCCACACTATCCTCCAGTTTTCCCAGCAGTTTTTATGATATAGTGGATTGTTGTCCCAAAATCTGGGATCTTTGGGTTTGTCATATCCTGTCTTGCTGAGGTCGCTTTCCCCCAGTCTATTCCCCTTTCCTTTTTGGTCTGGGGTCTGGGTGATGTGGGCGGGTTTTCTGTGAATTTAGGTTACCTCAGACTAGTTCTTCTTAGCCTCTGAGGTTTCTTAGAGCGCTGGGCCCCTGATCACAGCCAAACTGCCCAGGTGTTCAGCTCCACCCAGATAATCAGTGTGTGATCTGCCCCTGGTGTTTAGCTCTGCCCAGATTCTCTGTGAAACCTCCCCAAGTACGGCTCCCTGGGCCCCCTGTGCTCAGCACAGGACTCTCCCGTGAAACCTCCCTGAGACATTTTTCCTGGCAGTCCCCAGATCCCTAGGACCCTGGAGTGCCCCCCTAGATGGAGACATTCCCCACTCACTCCCTGTCCCAGTGAGCGCTCTGGTTGCTCACTCTGGTTTGGTGGGGGAGGTTGGGGGGGGGGGAAGGGCGGCTCAGTTCAAGTTTCTGTGCAAGCTTTTCCTCCTTCTTATTATAGTGTGGAAATGTTCACATCCCACGTACCTTCGCCTCTGTGGGGTACTGGGGAGTACTGGGGAGTCCTTCTGTTCCTCCAAAGGTGATTTTCATGCTCCTTTGATGTAGTCTATTTCATTCGGTGCTGGGGAGAGGAAGTGTGTGGTGTCTAGATTGCAGCCATGATTACCCGGAAGTCCTCTGATTTCTAATATTAACTTGTATTTTTGCTTTTTCTGAAGGAGCTGAAAGTTTTAAAACCTAGAATTCAATCCTTGAAATAACCTTGCATTTCTTTCCCTAAAACATCTTCTAAAATTGAGATAATTGTGTTAAGAATGTCTTTTCCACTATCTTTATTTTAAGAAAAAACTAGCTCCAGTCAAATATGCCCAGGTACATATGTTCTCATTCTCCTCCATTAAAATGAACTATGGAGTTAAAAACTTAAACAGACCTAATTTTGATCTGTCTATATAACTCTCTAGGGATAGAGATTTTAGAATTTTGTGACCAGGCATATGATTCCTCCAGTGCTATGGGGTTCTGGAAAATTAGAGATAAGTTTTGCTACTCAAGAGAGGGATGAATAATTAGTTTTTAGAACTGTATTTAAATGATTGAAGGTTCCCAATGATTGATCTCTTTACAGAGAAATTACTTATCATTTATTGATTATGGCTGAACTAGTCAATAAACTGATTTTTCTTACCTAGTATCCCAGGCCCTCTGTATTTTAGCTGTCACAATACCAATTTGAAAAGAGTTTTTAAATATTTTTTTTTCTGACTGATACTTTTAGTTTCGCTTATATACTCTGAAAGATAATTTAGAAGTGACAGTGAACTCAGTTTATGCAGTCTGATGCCTTCTTAAAAGGAGATAAGCAAACTGAGTCATAGGGATGTTGTTACTTACTAAAGGTTGACAGGTAGCAAGTGTCAGAGGCAGAATTCGAACATCATGGTCCTTTGACCAAATACAGGGATTTTTCCATTTTGTTTAGCCTCTTCTGAGGCCTGTTGGTACAATTTGATGATATGAGTTACTTATGAATTGAGTTAAGTTGCTGTCTCAGCCAATCCCTCTTCTATACAGAACATTAAAGCTTGGATCCCACAAATATAGTCTTATTAATATAGTTTCCATCTTAATTTGCATATCACTTTATCCTGGAAGTCATTACTATTTTTTAATGTTAGCAAATAGGTAGAAAATGTCATCTAAATAAAATTCATGTTGTATATCACTGCAAAGAATTTGATACTTATAGTTAGAATTTATAAGCAATTTGGAGATTAATTATAACACTTTAAAGAAAAAAGAAATTTAGTAGAAAACACTGAGATAATTATTTTGCTTTCATATGAAGTCTCACACTTAAATGAGTCATATTTTTTCATAAGGCATTTGCAATTTTACATTCTATGACTTATAAGATATATTAATCCAAAATGACTCAATTTTGCAGAACCAGACCTTCTAAATATTATCCTAGAGATTTTCATGTCAGTGAGCCTGGATAGTTTATTAGAAAGGTGGTGGACTTGAAAGCAGGGATACCTCAATTTTCAAATACTTTTCCTACACTTTCTAGCCATGTAAACATCTAAAAGTCACTCAATTTCTTGGGCCTTTGTTTCTTCATCTGCAAAACAGAGATAATAATAACTTTAGTCATTACCTCACAAGATGGTTGTATAAATGAAATAGAACTCATTTAAAGTGCTTTGGTAGTTACTTTATTATTCAGAATAACAACTAATATATATATATATATATATATATATATATATATTTATAGTTCCTACCATGTGCCATATATTGTGCCAAATGCTTTAAAAATCCTATTGATATTTGATCCTCACAAGAACCTTGTTAATAATTTCTAGTAATAGGTGATATTATATCCCCATTTTATAGTCAGTATAACTGAGTCATATATAATTGCCCAGGGTCACGCAGCAAGGCCAGACTGGAACAACCCAGCTCTTTCTTTCTAGTGCTTAGCATGGGGTCTGAAACATAGTAGGCACTTAAGGTTTCTTGATTCATTAATTGACTGATACTTTATTCCAAGCCCACTACTTAATCTTCTATGCCTTCTAGATGCTACAATTCATTTTTTAAATACCAAAGGAAAGTATTGACCATTGTTAGGTATTGGGAATCTGATTATTTCTGTACTTTTGTTAATATAGAAAATGTTCAGCTGAGGAAACCCCCTCTGCCAATACAGGTTAGAATCTTCTCTTCAATTTGTGGTATTGAAGGGTTGTCTAGGGAATGGAGAGGATAAGTGACTTGTCAAAGGTCTCCCACCTAGTTCTTGTTAGTATCAGGTCCTAAACTCTGGGGTTCTATGCTCTAAGCCCTGTTACCTAGCCATTTTCCCACACTGTCCTCATTCAGCCATTCTTATTGAAGCAGGTCAATTACTGATGCTATTTTTTTTATGTCTGATATATACAATCTGAGTTCCAACTCTTTCCCCACCAAAAGATACTCATTTGTTATTATCTGTAATGCAATATTCTGAACATTTTTCTTCATCTCACACTAATTATCATCTTCAAATTGCCAGAGGGATGCAAAGTGTATCTTTATCATGATACAAAGGCCACTTGGCAAAAAAAAATACCAAAAACAAAAAAAGAAACTATGTCATGTTGAGACAGAAAAAAGAATTATTTATTCGTCCCGTGAAACTAAGAATGAATGAAGACATATTCTAAATGTTTCCAGAGATTTGTGATTTCCGGATGAGTTACCAGTCGTCTGCTAATGCCAAATCTAAGCACGTCATCAATATAACTCTTTTGTCAATCACTATTGTTAGCATTCATTTCTTTTTCCATTAAGCCATCCTTACACTGGTAGCATAATGACCTGAGACAGACAAAATGAGCAGGGGCATAATTCTGTATTCTTGAACTTCACGAGTGCTTTGAACTTTCAGAAAGGAAAGTGCTCTAAAATATATTCATCATTACCACCATTATTGTTATTCAAAGCTGATGTGACTGACAAGATCATTTCCAAAGCTGTCTTCTCTTTACATTAGATACTCTCGTTCATGACCTGTGGGGGCAATGGCATGCAAAGTGAGGTGACCAGAATGGGAAGAGGATCACTTGATTGCCTTTGATAGCTCCTCTAACTTTGGCATCTCAAACAAAATGATATATCACTTTGGTACTGCAGGTGTACCAATAGCAATAGAGACTAAAGAGGTCTATGTATTTTTTTCCTCCAGGGTTTTAGAGAGAACTGTTGTGAGGAGACTTTGGCCTGAATCCTATATTACCTAAGTTGTTATTTATTTCAAAGGGTAAATAATTAAGCATTATGTCACATTATATGCCATGTTATGAAAACATAAAATTTTATCAGTTGTACTTATATAAAGCAAAAACATTTTGCTCTAAAGAAGTTGAAAAAATAGTGATCAAGTGTAATGTATTCCAGGAAATCAATTTTTCACAGAATTATAGAATATATTTTTGTGGAAGAAATCTTAGACATTACCTAATCCAACAGCTTCATTTCAAAAATGAGGAAACTGAGGTCTGGTCAGAATACATAAATGACTTGCTTTATTTATTATTTTTTAATGATCATGTTTACTGGGAAGAAAGAAATCACTTAATTTGTTGTCTAAATCTCAGAATAAAACAGTTCTGTAACACTTTCTTTTGGGAATTCGTGGGCTTAATTTCCTCCTCTTTCAAAAACTGGGCTGAAATCCATGGTTTTCCTTGTGTCTCAGGACTCAAGTTGTAATTTCAAATGAGAGACTTACACCCAGGTATTACTAGAAATGCCATGATTTTTGTTATAGATGTAAAAGGCCACATTGTAAATAAATTAGAGGTATAGGAAGGATATTGCCTTTAAATCTTTGAATAAGCAAAGAGAATGAAATATATAAATAAAAAGATGAAATATAATAGAAAATTTTCTAATCTAAAACTGCAAAGGTTCTGAACAAATGATATCAATGCAGATAAAATTAAAAAGTTGGAGTAAGAGAAAAAACCTTACAGCAAATTTCTGATAATTACACGATATTCAATATCAGCAAACTCATTCAAATATTGAATGAAAAAGCCATTCACCAAAATTTAAACTGTTGATGGACATGAATAAGGAGTTCTGAAAAGAACCAAAGCAACTATTAATAATCATATAAAATTATTCTAACTTCTAACAATATGACAAATGAAATAAGAACAACTATCAGTTTCACCTTGTACCATTAGATTGAAGAGATGGTAAAAATAAAAAAAAATTATTTTGGGGAAAATATGTTTTAATTTATAGACACACTAACTTATAGAGAAGAAATAAATGGTCCAACCCCACAAAGATCAGCTCAATATTAGCACTAGGCATAGTTATCAAGGGGATAAAAGGAAGAGAAAGTACATGTAAGATTATTTAGAATCTCTTTTCATTAATTATTATTTTTATTAATTATTTCAACATATATTTTAATGAATTACATTTCATGTGTTTCATATGTTTCAACTAAAATTTGAAATTATATCAATTATTTCAATTAATTATTGCAAATTAAAGCAACTAGATTTTAGCTGATTCTCTAGGATTCTTTAGTATTCCATCATATCATCTGCAAAGAGTGAAGGTTTAATTTCCTCATTGTCCACTTTAATTCCTTTATATTTCTTTTCTTATTGCTAAAGCTAGTATGTTTTATATAATATTAAATAATAGTGGTAATAATGAACATCACTGCTTTGTTCTGATCTTCTTGGGAAGGCTTCTAACTTATCCCCATTATAAATGATACTTGCTAATGTTTTTAGATAGATGCTATTTATCATTTTAATGAATGGCCCATTTATTCCTATGCTTTCTAATGTTTTAATAAGAATAGATTTTGTACTTTGTCAAAGGCTTTTTCTGCATCTATTAAGATATTCAAGTGATTTCTGTTATTTGGTTATTGATATGGTCAATTATGCTGAGATTTTGAACCTCAATAAAAATTTGGGAAAGGGCTCTGAGCCTCCCCTTGGGCTTGTACCAGCTGGGCACCTTTGTCCACTGCCTTGCTGGGGTTTAGGGCCTTGGTTTAGTCTCAGGCAGGGGTTCAGAGCCTCCCTTTGGTCCTGCATCATACAGACACATCATGTACCAGGGATTGGGGCATCACTGCAGGCTTTGGCTGGGGCTTAGAAATTTCACAGATGGATGTGGGTTTGTACCAATGTTGGCTGAGGTAGGGTCGTTGTTGGCTTTGGCCTGAATTCAGAAGCTGGAACAGATGTGGGATGGGAGGTTTGCTATTCACCCATAATCCTTGGTGTGACCTCCTGTAGGCTGTCACCCCCTCTCACTCCAGGGAATCAGTGGGTCTCTGCCTACCTTCCAAGTTTTTCTCTGCATGAAAATTGCTTCACTCCATCTACTTACTGGTTCCTTCATTCCAGTATTCATTTTTAAGCATTATTTTAAGGATAGTTGAAGCAGATTCTCCTAGTGATTCGAGCTTTCCTTGCTTCTACTCCAACATCTTGGCCCCACATCTATATGTCTTTGACTACAGCTTTTTATTTCCCTCAAGAAATATGAGCATTCTGGAAGCCCCATGAATTTCCTATAACACATGCATTTATTTTGGGTGCTATATTTGTTTTTCAGTACAGATGAACTTACCTTTTTTTTTCTTTCTCAAAATAACAGCTCTTTAATTTTTCCTACAAATTATGCTTATTTTGGGGAAGATTGGGCTGATATTTTTAGCATGATTGTTTTACTCTTATTAGCAGGAAATTGTGATTCATTAAGTTAATTCAGCTTAAATGGGTACATATTTATTTACTTAAAATAACCAATGGAAAACACATATTTTCAGAACAATGTAATTAAGTTACTGGTCACTTACAATATATTTCAATGTCTAAAAATGATAGGTCAATTTTAGCCATATCTCATGTGATTAAAATCACTGTCACAAAAAGTATTGACTTTCTGAAGTGTGAAATTATTCTACTTACTTTAATAATGTATCAATATTTCATTTCCTGTTATTTTAGTTATGTGATAAGCAATATAAAATGTTACCTAAATCATTATAGATATGCTTCTCTCTGTCTAAATATGAATTTTCTTTTCTTTTTTTTTAACCCTTCCTTCTGTCTTGGAATCATTACTATGTGTTGGTTTCAAGGCCACTTGCTCAGGATGACACAGCTAGGAAGTGTCTGAAGCCAGATTTGAAGGCAGAATTTCCTGTCTCTAGACTTGAATTTCAATCTACTGAGCCACCTCACTGCCCCATCTAAGAGTTTCTAATAATGATAAGAACCATAGGACACAGGACCATATACAGGGACTGAAAAATGCTTCTTCCAGGTGTCTTACATATCAAATCTTTTTGACAACAGGACTAGACAAGGATACCAGAAATATTAATGATGAAATAATCTTTGTAAAGGACTAAAGGTAAATGGTGAATCTGTGCTCTAGGGAAGAGAAATACCATAGACTTCTAGGAAGGAAAGAAACAAAGGGTGTGTCTATCTATTGAAGTAAAGCTGCTGAAAATATGTTCATTTGATGAACAGTTCAAGACTAAAGAAAGAGTCAAAAACAACAGGAGGAAACAGGTCATCAGAAGACAAATCTGTGTTGGTGCCAAGTTTGCCACAGAGTCTTACCTTTTAAATTGGACTGTATACAATTGACCTTCCAGATCTGACACAACTAAAAATAAATTTCTCTTTACCTTACCTTTGCATCATCCTAATAGTATGAGGAGGGATATCCCCTTTGAAGGATACTGACAGATAGGGAGTAATTCAAGAAATCCAGCTTTTTCACGAAGAGACTCAAAGCCAGTCTGTGTAATATTGTGGCTATGCGACCCTGGGTTAGTCATCTCTAAGTACATTTAGGCAAGACTTTAAGACTTAAGTGGTAAACAGTTACCAATCTGCATCTGTGAGAGGATTTTCCTCTTTAGAAAGACTCCATACCAGTGAAAATTGGTTGAAGGAATCTCTTTATTGCAATTTCCTATACTAATAGAATTAAAGTTAGAAACAGATACATGAATAAAGGTGTCAATATTTGGTCTCAAAAGGTTTCAATGCTCTAATAAGTAGCAATGATATTTTTCCCTTAGGGAAAATGAAATTTTGTGGATTGCGCATGGAAGTCTTTATCTCAAAAAAAAAAATTTGAATTTGAATAGTCTGAAAGGGCTTTCCAAGCTTTAAAATTCAGTTTCATTAGTCATAATTATCATTTCATAGGTAGAAAGTAAAGAAACTTTAAAGATCACCTAATCCAAACCTCTGCATGCTACACGTGAGGAATCACACATCCAGAGGTTAAATGAAATGTCAATGGTTATACTGCATTTAGTGACAAATCAAATTTATTGAAGGTGTGATTATACCACACTGCCTTCCTTTGCTTATAAAACTTAGTGTTAAGAAAATCAAAGGAGAACACATATATGAAAATGCTTTGAATTATTATGGATTATTAATATAGTATATTATGAAAATTATGTATGCAATTGAAATGTGAATGTCTTAATAGAAAAACCAGACTTCCTTTGTGTTCCAGATGTTTACTATTGTGCTGAACAACTAACAGAAAATATTCCCCAAATATATTAATGTCATACCTTTGTATGCATATGAAGTTTTTGGGATGTTTCTGCAGACAATATGATATATAAGGAATGAGAAAGGTTTCCCATATATTGAACACATAAACTCCCTCAATTTGTAGGGTTCCCCTTCCAAAATCCCTGAATTCCATGTTTCAGAAGATGGAGAGACCCTTCAGAGTTTGGAAATATTGTTACTTATTTGTTGAATATATCAATTTAGCCAGGATTTATTTTTCTTTCAAGGAAAATTATTTTCTTAGAAAATACCAGGAAGTATTAGATATGGCAGTTCTCTTTAAAGTTTGTATCAAAGAAATATATTTTTATAGGTTACAGCAAGGCACAAGTTCCAAAGAAAAGATAAAAGTTAGAATTACTGATTATTATAGAATCTTGGAGTTGAAATTGATAACCTTAGAGGTGGTTCCCCTAGAAGAATGGTTATGAACTAGATGAGAAGTAAGGCCCATGTTCTTGGGGATACCAGGTACCAGGTTGGACTAGATGCCCATAATGTGACTCTCCAGTGTGTAAGAAAGTCAACTGATGGTCTTAGGTTTTGGGAGTCACTTGCTGTGCCTTTGGTGATTAAAATATTGTTTTTATGTTTACGTATTTTGTGCATATTTATACTAGCATTTTGTCTTCTTTGATAATAATCTCTTTGAGGGTAAGTTATGTTCCATTTTCATCTTTGTACACAGCGAATATCTTCACATAGTAGACATTTAATAAATGCTTGTTGGTCATCTCATCATCATTGTTAAAGAAGTGGGATCACAATTTTATGGATGAATTATGTGTATACTATGTGAAAAGAATTTTTCTAAGATATTGAAATAAAAATAGAAAAAGTAGTATAGCCCTCTACCTTTGGAGTTCACATTCTAATGAGGATTAGATTAAATTTGATCTCATAGAGATGATATTCCTTACTTTAGGTACTTTGATTCTTTGTTTTCAGTGGGATTTCATCATTCTCACCAATCTTTGAGAAAGACCTGAAGACGTGCTTTTATTCCATGTTTTTGAATAGATTGACTTCTCTATATCATTATAAAAGGACTGGATAGAGAGCCAGTAGGCCTAGACTCAGATTTTGATGCGTCTATTTATTCTCTTTACGATTTGGGGCAAAAATCCCCTAATATCTCTCGGCCTCATTTTTCTTATATGTAGAATGAGGAAATTGAACTAAATGATTTCAAAGCTTCCTTCTGGATAGCTATCCCATGATATAAATGTTCTTTTTTTTCAAAACTTTTAACATAAATAATCTCCCGGTCATACTAATGCTACACACATTTTCTTATTCATAAGCATGGCAGAATCAAATCTTTTCCACAAATAAGTTTGTAAGCTCTGCTCTTTCTGCTGACATTTTCATATATAGCTATCCTATAGCAGATGGCTGACAAACCTAATCAAGAGATTTTTGAACAAATCAACAAAAATCTTTGGCCAAGATCTGGAGTTATTGAAGAAGAAAAAAAGACATAACCATATGTCCCAGTATACTGAATCACATTCTGATGGAAATCTTGCACAACGTTTAATCATCTTTTTCCATATTACTGTATAATCCTTCAATGTGTCAGCAGCTCTGTACCTAACACTGCTAAATGCGACTTTCAATGAACTCCCTCCCAATTGTGGTATAATTTGGTCCCTGAATTAAGGAGCAGAAAGTTTTCACTCTTACTCTGCCATTGGTTTTACATTTGTGAACTGTAACATGCCTTTTTGTCATAGATATCAAAAACAATGTGTTACTATTAGCTTCCAAAAATATGCTTCAGGACAGATTCTAATGTAAGATGACCCATGCATGATTACAGTTCTGTCAAAAAATGTGGTTATAAAGTTTCAGCCAATATGTCAGAGGACATATTGGTAGCATGAGAACATGATATATATCCATTAACCAATACCTTAAATGAATTTGACTTGCTGAGCAAAGACTTAAATGCAGTTAAAAGGATATGTCCATGATTATAACTTAATTTGCATATGTAATTATGTAATTCTAATTTGCAATGGCAGTAAAGAGAGAAATAAAAATATGGTTATTATTTTCAGCAGATTGCATTTGATCTTTTGTGGCATCCCAAATGAATTAAATATGAAACTGATAATAATTTGGAAAATGACACTACTATTTTCCACCGTATTGGGTATTTTTTTTATTTCAAGGTAATATAACTAAATATCCTTAAGTAAAGGTCAATGACAAAGCAAATACACATTAAGAGACAGAATATCACAGTAGAAAGAGCCCTAACTTTATACTTAGAAAACCGAGGCTGATAGTTTTGTACAGTAGGAAGCTTCAAATCTTGCCTCTAGGTTACTGTCTGTGAGACTTTGAACAAGTCACAGAGCTTCTCAGGGCCTCAGTTTCCTCATCTGTAAAATGAAGGTATTGAACTATATGGTCTTAGGTCTCTGAATTCTAGAACTATGATCCTATAGTATAAAGTAAATTAGTAGTGATATTGGTATAAAAATTATTAATATTCTATATTAATTTACATGACAGAATAGTGGTTAAGTAGTCCACTCAGAGAAAATTCATATCAATTTGGTTTCAAGCACTAACTAGCACACACTGCCTGTGTGATTATCAATTTTAGGAGTATAAAAGATAGAAAAGTAGCCTTTCTGTAACCAACTTGCAAATCCTATCAGGAGTTCATAATCACAGTTGAAATCATAAGTTAAAAGCTTTCTGTTCCTTACACCCAGGGCCAAACTAGAAATTGGCAAAGAAACAAACACTTGGCACAGAATTTAACTTAAAGGCTTATCCCATTTCATAACCCAATGGATTTCTAGAAATCTATGTGGTTCAATGGAAAGGCTTTTGGAGCAGTAGACCAGGCTTCTTATTACTTGTGTGAATTTGGGCAATTTACTTGACATCTCGACTTAAAATCTTCATCAGCAAAACAATGGAGTTGAAGGAGATATCCTTTTGTGTAATCAAAATCTGCTCCCCAGAACTCTCTCCCAGCATTTCATGTTCCTTGTCACATTACTTGCTAACATAGGGAGGGTGTAAGTTCTGTGTAGCCCCACCCCTCTCTCTTTTTTCCTTGATCACAGGGGAAGAAGCAGGCTTTTTGGGCAGGCAGGAGAACTTACTCACATAGGTTAACCATTTGTTAGATAATTAGTTTGAATTTCTATTTCTTTTAGTTTATTTTTTTTTACTTCAAGTGATTACTAATAAACTTTATAAATATAATACTTGGAGTTATTGCATATTAATTTAAATCTTCAATTTTTAGGTCCTTTATAACTCCAAATTATGATTGATTACATTTTTCCAGAAGGAGGAAAATGTTAGAATTATGGGATTTGTGTTAAATCCCAAAGATCAGAATAATCATTAAAAATAATATAATGAATTAATAATATAATGAATAAATGGATGAACAAAAAAAGCAAAATATAGGAACAACTCATCACTAATTTACCTATAGATTATTGCTTTTTTAAGCCAAAGTATTTCTGTAAGATTGTAAACAAATATATATATATATATATATATATGTATATATATATAAAATCTTACCATCTGTCTTGGAACCAATAGACAGAAGAGAGGTAAAGAACAGGCAATGGTAGTTAAGCCCCACAGCTAGGAAATGTCTGAGACAAGATTTAAAACCCAAACCTCCCATATCTAGGCTTGGTTTTTAATCTGCTGAGCCACCTAGCTGTCTCTCAACAAAATTATATAAAAATTATATTCCATAATGTCTAGAGTGATGATACTGATGAAACCACATGTCCTGGAAGCATGGAATCATTTACATGGCATGTTCCAGCTAACAAAATATATTCCTTACAACAGCCTTAGAGGATAGAGAGTACAAACATTATAATGTCTATTTTACAGATGAAAAAACAGATATATATGAAATAATTTAACAATAGCCATATAGTTTAAACAAAAGGATGACTACCAAAAACTTAATTCTTTGAATACAATGCCAGTAGTTGTTCCTTCCTCTCATATTGCTTCACTTTCAGTATCAAATGCAGAACAGAAATGCAAGAGTGATAAACTTCACTAATAATTTAAAGTAGTAAAATAATAATTCACAGCCTATAAATAGGCATAAATACTTTACATATTGATTATAAAATGGTCCTCAAACTGCTATAAATTGTATTTGCAGCACATAAAAATATCACTCTATTCCATCATAAATTTAACATAAAAGTAATTTTCTGGCTAGGATAAACATTAATTAAACCCTCAATTTAACAGTTGCCTGCCTTATGAAAATTTGGATGGGATTTAATAGGATAATATAAGTGATCCAAGGAACTAAAAAAATTTACTTAATTGATGCCTTTTTTTCTTTTCAAAATTTCTCAACAGCATGTGAAGAATTTTGAGGTCTTTTCTCTGACAATAAAAGTACACCATTTTTTCAGAGGTAGACATGCAAAATAAGTTGTTGCTGTCAGTGTTTTTTTGTTGTTGATCCAATGCTGGTATTTCTCTCACAGAAACAGATCTTTAGCAGAAAATGCCCAATCCAGAATTTCTACTTTTCATCCCCTATTACTGAATCAGTCCATTTTAACTTTATTGAATCCCTGATAAGTTCTCCTTTTCATGAAACAGTGTCAGCTGTCAGAACAAGTTTTATTTCACTGTAAAGTCATGAAGTAATTATAAAGCCATTAGGAACCTTTGAAAGAATGCCTTGAAACAATGCTTATTGATTTCTGAATTTAGCATGAGATCATACACATGTAAGCTTTGTACCACATAGGCTGAAAACTCTGAGTATTGGGGAGGGAAGGATGGATAGTGAAGTCTAAGGAATTCCACTGTACCAATTCAATTGAACATCTTCTCTCTATTAAATAGTTGAACGGGCACAGAGAAGTCAGATAATTTGTCCAGGTTCACAGAACCAGCATATGTCAGAATTGAGATTTGAACTCAAGTCTTTCTGACATAAAAATCTATTTATTAGCTATATCATACTACCTCATGATTATTAAAAAATGGCTATTAAACAGGCGTCCTGAAAAAAAGGTTGATATCAGAAGTAGTAAATAGTAGCTATTGATTATTTTAATCATTATCAGCAAGTTTAATTTCTTATAATTCCTCATTTTACAATCATCTTATAGAGAGGCAGAATGGAGTGGAGGATTAATTACCAGACATTCAGCCAGGAAGAAGTAGATTGAAATAGCACATCTGGCCATTTCTAGTTATATGACCACAGGGAAATCACTTAAACTTTCTGAGCCTCAATTTCCTCAGCTAATAAAAGAGGAATAATTATCCTTATAGGATGTATGCCATAAAGTTATTTAAGATCCAAATGACATAATATTTATATGTAAGAAACTTTGTAAACTTTTAAAATTCTATTGAAAAGTCAGCAATTGTTATGATGGAGAGTTCATGGTTCTATTTAGCTCTAGTCTTTAGGAATTAAAGGTACAACTTACATTTACCTCATCAGGTATTGGTCAAGAAATTATTTATAAATAATGCTAAAAGAAAGATGAAGTCAAAAGGTTATTAAACCTCCCTGTGACTCTTTTTCAGAATTGATAAACTATACAGATTTGTGCTAGAGTTAGCTCTAATTGACTTGGAAGTTGATTACAAAATTTTCAATATACTAATTTTTTCAGAAATCATCAAACACTACAAAAATTGACTTGAATTAAAAAAAATATTTGTCTGGGCTCAAGAGGGAGTTGATAATAGAGATTAAAGTGAAAAATCTGTGTACATATTGAAGAATCATCAAACAAGTTGTGTTTGTAATGTTTGTAATGGAATACTATAATGACATACAGCATCATCACAAAAAACACAAACAAACAAATGACCTGAAAAGACTCCTATGAAGTGATGCAACGTGAAGAGAGAAGAACAAAGAAATGTTATACATAGTAACAACAATAATGTATGATCATCTACTATGAGGAAAATTTCAAGAGATTCATGATCAAAAAAGTATATCTACTGCCACAGAAGGAACAGAGGGAATATGAATGAAAATTTAATCATACTATTCTTTATTTCCATCACAAATTTTCCCTAGTATAAACAATATGTCTTCATTCACAATTTGACAAACATGGAAATATATTTTATGTTATAATACATGTATAACCTATATCATAAAATGTATGTGGACATTCATTTTCACACCCTTTCCCCCAAAATCCAGTTGTTAAACACTTAACAACACCCTCTTGTATTACTCCAAATCCATTTACCTATTTCTTGATCTAAGCCAGTGTGTTACAGAAATCTCAAGACATGAAATTGTGATCAAACTGGGAGCTTGACAATTGAAGAATAATGATAAATATAATGATGATGGTGATACTACTAAGCATTTTATAGTATTTATGATCTTCAAAGTTTTATAGCAGTATAAATCTCTGAAATTACACCAATATTATGTAGAAATATGCTTGGCAATAGCCAACTTATTTAACTTCTTTTTACCTTCTCAACTTTCTAACACTAAGTTTGAAATATGTTCATTTGCATTGGTATGGGAGAATTCCTTAAACTTCATTATCCATTCTTTCAAGTATTCAGAGTTTCAGTCAATGCAGGACAAAGATTACATGTGTGTGATCTCATGGTATGATAAACATTGTGATGAATACCATAGAGTGCTGGACCTAAGATCAAGACAAACTGAGTTTCTTTGCTGAATTTATGATAAACAAGTCAATTAACCTTCAGTGAGATTCAGTTTCCTTCCTCATTTGAAAATGGGAATTATAATAAATACAGTATTAGCTATCTCAAGCCATATTTGAGAATAGAATAGAATAATGTAAGTAAAATGATTTGCATATCTTAAATATTATATAAATATTAAACACCATTATTTTTAATCATGAAAAAGACACCATGTTAAAAATGGATTTTACTATTCCAAAATTTAACCTTTATCATTCTATCTTTGATAGTTTATCTCATTTCACATAATGAAGTTCCAATTCAATTAATCTCATTATTAAGCAATTACATTAATCCAGTCACTGTGGTGACAACACAAAGATAAAAATGAGACAATTTCTACCCTTGAGGGTCTAATGCTCTATTACAAAAATACATTTATAGAGGTTAGCAAATTATCTTTATGTAGTCAAATGGCCCAGTGGACCCAGCACTGCACCTGGACTCAGGAAGACCTGAGTTCAAATTTCACCTCAAACACTATCTAGCTTTGTGACCTTAAGCAGGCCACTTAACCCCTATTTGACTCATTTTCCCCATATGTAAAATGGGGGTAATAATAGCACCTACCTCTCAGGGTTATTGTGAGAAAAAAGTGAAAAAAAACAATTATAAAATGTTTAGCAAAGCCCCTGCCTCATAGTAAGTGCTATATAAGTTTTGATGGTGATGATGATGATGATGATTTAAGTTAAATAAAGATAAATAAAAATTAACTTAGTATTTGCTCTCTGAATTGAGAAGATTTCTGGTAGAAGTTAGCTACTGATGTGATCATTGAAAGTAGCTAGAAGGCAGAATCTGGTAGAAATAGGAAGAACTTTGTAGAGGCACAGAACAAATATAGACTATTCCATACTAAGACATCAAGTAGGCTGGCCAGATTCTAAAGTATGTGAAGGAAAGCAATGCATAGCCAGTTCAGAAAGAAACTTTAAAGTCAGATTATGAAGGCCTTTCAGTGCCAAATAGAGAATCAAACTGAAAAGAAATGTGATAGGCAAAGGGTAATAATAACCTCCTTATAGCCAGTATTTTATTTTTAGGTCAAAGATACCTTGGCTAGTATTCTTTTTCCTGTCAGATGTAATACTTCTAGTAGAAAAAGAAAAAAGAAAATTCAATCAGTTTTAATAATCCAGGCCCATTTAAATCAGATTGTCTATCTTGCTGAGACTCTTCAGATCTTGCCTGCTGTGAGTCAATCAAATTTCTACATTTAGCTTAAAATAAAATCTAATCAAGCTATAACCGATTCTTTTTTTATGCTACAAATGTAATAAACACTTTTACTTAATGAAAAGGAATATATTATGTAATTCATACAAATTCCAATAAGTATGGGAAGATGCTTTTTAAAAAATCTTCTAAAGAATCTTGCTCTGAACTTTCATTTTTGTCTGATGATGCCACAAATGTACATAATGAGTATGAAATTATATATACACATATAGTAGTAGTCTCTCGGTAACCGAGGATGATGATTGTCTTTGTGCGTTTTCATCTATGGTGCATAGATGAGTGTGCACAAAGATAATTGTGCATAAAGGAGATTTAAGTGGAAAAAGTAGATGCACAGAGACAGTCCCACTCTCTCGGCGTTGGAAGCCTGGGTCCAGTGGCACGAAAAGTCTTTATATCTGGAGACTTCCTCAGCTGCATTGGATGGTGGTGTTGTCTTTTGTGCTCCAACATTTCCTAAGCACTCCACAGTGCTTTACTGTATCGCCATCTCAGCCATTGAACCTTTTTATTGGTTTCTTCCATCTGTTCAGCCGAACCAGTCTTCACATGCTAGGTGAGCAAGGCCCTGGTTCACCAGGGGTCTACGACCCGATGGCTACCCTCACAAGGTTTAGCCAGTCTGTTGAAGCCATTGCCCAGGATGTGGCCGCTGCCACATGCTAGCAGCTACTAGGAGCCACAAGTGAGAGCTGGGTGTCAGGTGTATATATATATATATATATATATATATATATATATATATACACACCCAAGGTAAATAGCATGTTGTATATTACAGTTTGTTATGGTAAAGTCCTCTGAGCTAAGCCAAAGCATGCAAGGGTTCAAGCATTCTAGGATTAAATTAAATTTCCTACTTTCTTTACATGACAATATAATTTATAAATATTTGCTTTCTGATTTATCACAATCCATACTCTCCTTCTATTCTCTCCTATGTCCCCAAGAAGGCGGGAGATTTAATATAGGTATTATTTTATTTATACAATATATATTCCCATATTTTTCATGTTGTGAAAGAAGACACATATTGTTTATGTTAGAAAAAATTCATGGAGGAAATAAAGTAAAAATGGTATGTTTCAATTTGCATTCAGACTTAGTCTATGCCTTCTAGTGTGATGGATACCATGTTTGCATCATTGGTCTTTTGGAGTTGTCCTGAGTGCTTGCCTTGTTAATAATAATTGTCATTCCCAGGTGACTGTCATACATTATTGTTACTATGTGCAACTGTTTCCTTGTTCTGCTCACTTCATTTTGCATCATTTCATATAAATCTTTCCATGTCTGTTTTTTTTTTTTTGGTGATTAGCATGTATGCTATTTCCTTTGGCCCAATAGTTTTTCATTATAAGCATATACTACAACTTGTTCAATCCTTCCCCAATTGATGAACATCTATTCATTTTCTACTTCCTTGACATGACAAAAGAAACTGCTATTAAAAAATGTACAACTAGGTTCATTCCCTCCATCTTTTATCTACTTGGGATACAGTCCTAATATTGGTATTGCTGGGTCAATTGGGATGTTCAGTTTGATGTCCCTTTGGTCATGATTCCACTTTTCTCTCCTAAATGGTCATATTAGTTTGTAGCTCCACTGCTACTACATTAGTTTCCCAATTTTTCCACATCCCCTCCAACATTTATTACTTTCCATTGTTGTGCTGTTAGCCAATCTGATAGTATGAGGTTGTAACTCAGAGTTATTTTAGTATAAATTTCTCTAAGTTATTGTGTTTTGTAGAATTTTTTCATGTGACTAAATATAATTTTGATTTCTCTATTTGAGAATTGCCCATGTGTAAACTCTGATCATTTATTTAATTGAGAAATGGTTTGCATTCTTATAAATTTGAGTCAGTTCTCTGAATCATATTGAAATGAAGCTTTTCTCAGAGGCTTCCTGCAAAGATTTTTCCTAGTTTATTGTAAGACATATCCTAACTGGTGTGGATATAACTTCCACATTGTGGCAATTCTGATGAGACTAGGGATTAAATAGCCTTCCCACCTGCTCTCTTCCCTCTCCCTTCCACTACATGGATTCTTATATACCTCCTCATTTGAAATAATTTACACCCAAATTTCCCTCCTTTCTTTTCCCAATATATTATTCTTTCTTATCCCTTTATTTTTTAATTTCATACCATCATATTCAATTTATGTCCTATTCTCTGTCTACATATGCTACCATTTATAACCCTAATGGTCATATAGTTCTTAAATATTGTCAGCACCTTAAATATTCTAAGTCATTTAGATATTTTAGGTACCTAACATATATACATCGTAAGCCTCTTAGTTATCAACCTATTACTATTAATGTAATCAGTTTAATCCCATAGTTTCCCCTGATTACTTCAAGTATAATAAATATTAAAGGTATCTCTTATACTATAAAAATCATAAATATATTACTACTCTTTCCAGTGCAGGGATGTGATTGGTTTATCCCCACTGATTGGCTAAAGTTGTTACTTTTTGCCCTGTTTATCATTTTATACTTCTTTTAAGTATTAAATTTGATCATCAAATTTTATTTTTAGATCTGATCATTTCATCAGGAAAACTTCAAATTCCTCTAATTCATTAAATATACATTTTCCCTCTAAAGTATAATGCTTATTTTGCTGGGTAAATAATTTTTTGTTGTAGGCCTAGGTTCCTTGCCTTGTGTAATGTCATATCCCATTTTTTCTGATGCTTTAATGTAAAAGTTGCTAAGTCTTATGAAATTATGATTATGATTACATAATATTTGTTGGGTTGTTTTCTGGCTGCTTATTGTATCTTGTTTTCTCCTTGGCTTAGCATACCTGGAACTTGGCTATAATAGTCCTGTGATTTTTAAATTTTGGATTTATTTCAGAAGGTGATTGGTGAATTCTTTCAAATTCTATTTTTCTCTTGTTCAAGAAAACTAGGGAAGTTTTCCCTGATAACTTCTTTCAGTGTGGGGTCCAAATTCTTCTTTTGATTATGACTTTCAGAAAATCCAGTGAATCTTAGATTATCTCTCCCAGATCTATATTCCAGGTCAGTTATTTTTCAAATCAGTGATTTCAAATTGCCTTCCTTTTCTTTCATTCTTTTGAATTTATCTGATTATTTTCTGCTGTTTTATGAAGTTGCTTGCTTATGTTTGTCCAATTCTAATTTTTATAGAACTACTTTATTCTTTGAGGCTTTGTACTTCCTTAGAAGGAGTTATTTTTCTGTTTGAGGTATTGTATTTCTTTTTATAGGGAACTGTTCTTAAGTAAGTTTTTGTCCTTTGTTGATTTTTTCTAACTTTTTCTTTTCTAAACTTTCTCATTATTTGTTTTTCAATCCTTTATTGGTTTTTTTTTTCCAAAGGTTAACTTTGGGCTAGACATCTTTACACATTTTCCTTTGAGGATTCACCTTTTTTTTCATTTTTCTATTGCTGCCCTTTTCTGAGCTTGTGTTTTAGTCATCTCTCTTATTGAAAGTTTTTTGAATGTCAGACTTTTTCCTCCATCTTTTGCTCATTTAGGGGTTATTGTTTTCCCCTTAATTGGAAATATGCTAAATTTTAGCTCCCTTCTTGGGGTGGAGGGAGTATCACCCCACACCTATGCTATTCCTAGGATTGACTCAGCTGTCTTATTCTTAGATTGAGCACTCTGCAGAGGCAGCCTACTTGGCTTGCCATGTAAAGGTTTGTAGATATTCAGTTTCACTGATTCATATGAGTTCTCTCCAGCCCTGTCATAGTTGCACTTTGTTGGTCTGAGTTTCTCCCACTGCTATTTGCACTAGGTTATGGCCAGACTCTGTTCTGGCTGGATTATGCAGAACTACTTTCCTTTGGTTACAACTTGTTTTGTATTGTGTTGGTTTCTGCTCTTACCCTACTGAGGCTGGGCAATTCTGGTTATGCTCTTTCTCCTGCCCTTTCTACTCTATTGGGTCCTAGTTCTGCTGAAGCTTGATCAGTACTCTATCCTTATATCCCAGTGAGTCCTTATTTCTGTCTTTTCATGTTAGTCATTTTGTGCTCTATCTCTGTGATTCTTCTATTGTTTCTTCCTCTCCAGTATTCATTTTGAGGCCTGTTACACATCTGTTGGCTTTTGGAGAATTGTTGGCAGGCTTCAAGTGTTTCTTACTTCACCATCATGGCCTGATCTCTTTAGTATTCCCCAACTAAGTTGCCATATCTTTGGGTTCTGCATCCTCACCCCCTACTGCCACTACCACTGATAACAGCAGAATTTCCTATTTTTTTTAATGTCCACTGATAGATGAGCTCAACAAAATGGATTCCAATTCATCTCAGCCTCAGTTTGCCAGAGAACAGATGACACATGATCTTTTTTCAGTAACTGGGCTACATAATACAAAGTTAATATCGTTCGTACTTTAATTCATCCTCTTCTCTTCTGTCCAAAGTATTCAATTAATATGGCCACTTCTGCCAGATAGAGCCGTAATCCATATTTTCCTGAAATTGAAGACCTAATATGATAAACATTAATACTATATTTTGATTATAGCATCTATCATCATGGCACTTTAGGTGAAAGAGTTAAAAGATTTGGGTGAACTTTAATAACAGGCCAAGAGTTATTTTTAGCCTTTTCTTCATTCTGAACATGAATGTATTCAAATTCTGTGCATTTATTATCTCCTGTCAAGGGAAATACCTCCTTTTTATGAGTATTTTAGTTTTTGTTCTCAAAAGGTAACTATTCCATTTCATTCCTAAATTAATTTTCTCCAAATGATTGTAGAATTGGCCTTTAAGAAACCCTCTAAATTATAGTTCAATAAGCTTACATGTTCTAGACCATTTTTTATAAGTGGCAGAAAGAATGACAGTCATAATCATTACCTTAGAAGTTTAGGTACGTGTGTGTGTGTGTATGTGTGTGTGTGTGTGTGTGTGTGTGTGTGTTAATGTGATACACAAATTGCTCTCAATATGGGTTAGGGAGGAGATGTAATACTAGCTTGGCAATTTCATAGGGCTAAAAATAAAAAAAAAATTGAGGGCTTGCCTTTATTTGAAAGCATGCACATTAATGTACAAAGTTGACAGAACTATCAGGATATTGTGTTCCTGTTTAGGATCTATTTTGAGATGTTATGAAAATCAGTTGCTTAGGAAATTTGGATATATCACAAGAAGAAAAGGATTATAGAATGATATCATCTAGGAAGAAGTTGCTGAGCTTAAAAACTGATAAAATTAAGGCAAAATGAGATAAATTAGTGGTGTGCATTTCTCTTCTTTTCTAATCACTTTTAGGTGACAATAATAATGAAATAAGATGAATAAACATCCTACCTACATTCCTTTGTTCTAAAATGTACCAATCATGACACCTAATTTTAACAAATTATTTTCATATGACAAAGCTATAAAAGCCAAAACAAGACAAACAAAGCTCATGGAAAAACATGTTCACATGTATGCATTTCCCCAAGGATGCATTAGAATGTCCTCCTTATCAGTTTAATATCCCCTGAAATTATTTGAGTAAATTTTACTTTGTTGGAGACTTGTGATTTCACTCTAATGGAGAACTCCCAGTGAAGGAACCCACTACATCCCATACTGATGGATATTGTCAGCTCCTCTTTGCCATAGTTTTAAAGGGTTGTTTTAAAGGTACTGAGTGTTTAAGTGAGTTTCTCAGAGTTACTGTATTTCAAGGGTTGTTGTTTACATGAGAAATTGACCATATGGCCATTACACAATTCTGTCTCCTTATAGGTCTTTGACATGAAGTAATATATGTCATGGCACAACAAATTAAGTAATATTGTGACTATTTGTAAAATTAGACCTTATAAAAAGATCATTTACCATTTAAAATAAATGTCTATTCTTTCTCATCCTTACCATGCTATTAGGAGTGGGGTCATTTATAGAGATATTTAAATACCAAACAGAAAAGATTATAATATTCCTAGATGTAGGGTCTGGAAAAGCCTAACTCAATTCAGCAATGGTATTGAGAAGATTAGCCCCAAGTAGTGAGAATAGACCCCAATAAAATCAGGGCCATAGCATAGCTAGAGCCAGACATATAGCCCCATGACTTTATCTGAAGTTTCTAAACTCTCCCTGTTGTAATTTGTAGATACTGTTTGCCCTTCCAAGAAACTACTGATGCAGGCATCCTATGATAATCTGGGTTAGATAGTTACATATTGACATATTGATTTATCAGCCTTTAGAAACCTGTCTATATTCTATGATGTAAACTAAATCTATTGTAAGATAATTATAAATCATTTACATGCATTGTGTATGTGAAAAGTTTACCTAATCCCTTTCTCTATAAAATACTATCAATATTTTATATTTATATTTAATTATATAAATAGATTGCATATATATTTATATTTATTTTTATGTCATTTTCTCCATAAAATACTATCAGTGACCAATAAAGTGTGTTTGGTTGCTACCAGCACCTCAAGCCCTCCTGATAACCAAAACTGCCTGCATCATTCTCCTTGCCATGTTTTGGGGACCCTAAATGATTTTGTCAAGCTGGTCCATTCTAGACTTGACACCTAGACACATTAAGGAGTCATCTGAGTTTATTAGAAAGAGCCATGACATGATTAGACATTGTATTTGAAAATTCACTTTTGAAGTTTTGTGTTACCCAACTTGGAGTGGAGAGATGTGCAATAGAATGACTATATAGACTATTGCAATAGTACAATAAAAAGATAATGCGAATAAGAACAAGTCTGAGAAATCTCACATTTCAGATTGTCTGAAATGATAAAAGGGCAAAATAAAATGTTGGAGGGAGTATTGAAAAGGAAAGCACTAAGAAACTGTTAGTATATCTGTGAACTTATCCCTCCATTTTGGAGAACAATTTGGAATTATGCCCAAAGTGTTATAATACTGTGTATACCTTCTTTATTTCCTAAGATGAACAAATAGAAAGAAACATAATCTATATATTCTAAAATATTTATAGCAGCCCTCTGTAGTGGCAAAGAACTAGAAATTGAAGGAATGCCCTACAGCTGGGGAATGGCTAAATAAATTGTGACATATGACTGGGATAGAATAGGACTATGTAATAATAAGTGATGAATAAGTGTTTTTTTAATGGAAATATTTACCTGAAGTTCTAAAGAGTGAAAAAGGTCAACCAAAAGGATATTATATATAACATTAGAAATAACATTTGAAAAATTATTTGTGTATGTTAACTTCAAGAGAAATCTAATAAATAGAAATAAGAAAGACAGTTTTATATATCTATCTTTTTTTTCAAATCATGCCTTCTCTTATTGGGGGAGGGTAAGAAGGAATGGAGGTACTTAGGTACTTTTTTGGAGCAAATAAATTGAAATTGAATATATATGTATATACATATACATATATACAGACCTAAAATAGTATATTTTCTATATCAATAATGGGTAGTCAAAAATGGGAGAGATATTGCAGAGGTAGAAAAAGCAATATTTAATAACTATTTGAATATATAGGTTATGAGAGAGTAGGGAGGCTTAAAAATGATACTGTTTGTGAACCTGTATGATTAGAGGGACTGTATTACCCTCCATAGTAATAAGAAGATTTCATAGGTGAATGGGTAAGGAGAGTGGAATTTACACTTTGGATGTGTTGAGGTTAAGATGTGTGTGGAAACTGTGAGGGAGCTGAGAGGATTAGGACAGCAATAGTTTAATTGTCAAAATTGTCTTAACCATACTAACTCCATTGTGAGAGCCAATTCTAAAGTTACCTAGGTTCCCTTTCTATTTAATTTTAAGTCTAGTACAACTTCAGTTCTGAGAAAAGTCTATTCAATTGTAGGAATTGAAAGAAAAATCTCATTGCATTGTTTGAACCTAGCCCTAAATGGATGTGAATTTGGAATATCTGTATCTTCTGATTAGAGACTCTTAACCAAGGGCGAAGGCCTATGTTTTGTTAACCACAATACAGCCAAATCCTAAGACTGATTTAAAGAGTATTTTCATGGTTGTACATCTCAAGAAATCCATATGTCTTATCTGAAAAATGGTTGCATATTGATCAATTGTTGTTTCCATATTCCTTTGATTGTTTATAGATACTTAGGAAGGAGTGGGATAACTCTTTTACTGAATCCAGAGAATTGCACCTGTTCACTCTCCCCTCATAATATTCCCCCAAGTAGAAATCAGATTATGTAAATGTTGTGTTATTTCTTTAAATTAACAGTTCTTGTGTGATTGTCTTTGGTGTATAAAAGTAAGTCTCTCCCTGTATTTGAGGTTCAATTACAAGCTAAGGAAGGGTCTTAGTCTTGTTGGGTAAATGGAATGCATTGCTTAACAAATCTATAGATTGGAAGATAGAACCTTTGTTTATTCAGTCATCTCATCTTTTGTTCATTACAGTATCCAATTGGAAATGTCAAATAATTAAAAATGGATTCCGTGAGCTAAGGCAGAGAAACAAATGCTAGATATAGACATATAGATATTATTTGAATAGAGATAGCAATCGGAATTTAGCTCAAGGAGGATAAGATTAAAATGAGAGAGAGAGAGAGAGAGAGAGAGAGAGAGAGAGAGAGAGAGAGAGAGAGAGAGAGAGAGAGAGGGAGGGAGGGAGGGAGGGAGGGATCCAGTGGCCATGGAAAGATTGTTGAATGAACTAATGTAATGGAGGAATAGTTATAGAGGAAGGTAAAGGAGGTAGCAGTGTCATTAAAACTCAGAAGGAAAAAAGAAAGACTCTAGTAGTAGATAATCAAAAATGTAAAATGCTGCTGAGAGGTTAAGGAAAATGAGTACGAAGATAAGTCATCAAATTTGGCCAGTAAAAAAACAGTTTCAAGGGGATTAATGAATTGTAAAGGCAAAATACATGGGGATTAAAAAAGTAACTGATGAAATAGAAACATGAAGTGTTGCTAAATTTTTTTTTTAAGTTCTGTGGAAGAAATAGAGGAAAGACATAGGACAATGCAAGGAAATAATTAGTTTTTAAATAAGGCTGTAAGATTAAGGTTGTTGTTTTAATAATAGAGATGACAATGTATTCAGCAGGGAAAAAATAGTAGGTTTTGTGGGAGAGAGAAGAAATAAGAGAAATAGAGAGAAGAGGAGGAAATAAGGGGAGGAAAAGAGAGAGAGAAACAGAGAGATACAGAAAGACAGAGAGACAGATACAGAGAGGAAAACAAAGAGAGGGAAGGAGACAAAGGGAGAGAAGAGAGAAAGGAAGAAGGGAGGAGGAAGGGAGAAAGAAGGGGGGAGAGAGGATGTAGAAAGGGATGGAGGAAAGAGGAGAGAGACAGAGAATGTGAGAGTATAATAGTGATGAAATCAGCTAGAAAGTATGGGAGAAAGTGAGAATGTAGATTACAAAGAGAGGGGTTACTCTTGGAGGTGAAAATATATCCCAATTATTGATTCTTTAGAGCATCAAAAACTGGAGTAAAAGTTGAAATGTGGAGTCAGTCTTTAAGGACTATGAGTTGAGGAAGGATGAGAAGAAGGATATATTAACATATGGTTTTAGTTTTCAATATGAAAATGAGATGAATACTACTACAGAAGCTTGAGGAAAGTAGAGAAATTTTAGGAAATCTAGTATATAGAATGGATTACATTCTTGTAGTTAAGGTTAGATAACACCCATTTTTAGAAAACCTTATGAATAGGGATATAAAACATCTTTCCATTAAATAGCATTCAATAGGAGGTAAGATGCTAGTATAAATTATACAAAGTTAGTTTTTGTCAAGGTGTGAGCAGCAACAGACAAGAGAGGAAGTGACTTGAGAATAGAGAAGTATATAATTGTATCTGAGCACTGTGGTAAACAGTAGTAAGAGAGGAGAATAGAGAGAGAGCAGAGGAAAAATTGTGAAGTGACAATGTTTAGGGGAAGGACTGTGCACTGGAGTATATTTGCAGGGCTATTAGTTAAATTATCATTTAGATGATCATTTATAATTTTTAATTATCAATATAATTTTTTAAATTATCATTTATACCTTAGAATTTGGCACATTCTTCATGACAGTGTTTTATTATTTGGCTAAATTTTAGTCTTAAGAAAATGAGGAAAAATGTTAATTCATATTAAGCTCAAAACTGAGTCAGAATTTAAAAATGTATTACAATTTTAACATGCTCCTGGGTGATGGGAGTATAGGTTGGGATGAAGATGAGGACTATTTTTAGAAGTAAAAAAGTTGAGAGAAAGATAAAATATAGAAAAGTATGTTTAGAATGAGAAATTTATAATTCCTGTCAAAGAAATGGAATATTTGTAGGTGATGACAAGATTAAAAGGATGATTTTTCTTGTTTAGAATTTAGGTATAGAGGTAGAATAGGTTTTATTAGTCAAGGAGATTGAAAAATTGGAAAGTTAAAGGATTTTCAGAAACATCAACATGAATTTTTACATCTCCTAGAGTGAAGGTAGAAGATTATGCACATTCAATCAGTCATTAAATATTTATTAAGTGCCTACTGTGTTCTAAGCACTGTGTTAAGAACATGGGATAGAAAAAAATGAAAATATTGTTCCTGCTTTAGAGGAGATTAAATCTAATATGGAGACAATGAGCAAACAGGTATGTAGAAACATGATATAGATATATAGACATAGATAAAATAGGAAATAGTAAAATAGGACTAGAATTAAACGAGGTTGGAAATGCTTCATGTAGAAGATAGAATTTTAGAAAAGACTTGAAGGAATCCAGAAAAACTAAAAATATGAGGAGGAAACATTCTAAGCATGGAATATGGCCTGCCAAAATATCTGGAAAGGAAAAATGGAGTGGTTTCTTTTTTAGGAACATTTCAGCATTCAGTGTCACTGGAAAGAAGAGTAGATGGTGGTGAGTAAGGTATAATAAAATTGGAAAGGTGTGGAATGGGGGAAAATGCTAGGTTTTGAAGGGCTTTTCATGCTAGAAGATTTTGTATTTAATCTTGAGGGTCAAATTTATCAGGTACTTACTATATATTGTACTGTACTCATCACTGAGGATAAAAATAAAAGCTAAAATAATATTCCTTGCACTCAAGGAGCATGCATTTTAATGTGGAAAGACAACATAAGAGTGACTTGAAAAGGGATGGAGAAAATGTTCACACAGGTATAATGATGGCAAAGTCCAGAGGTCAGAAATAAAGATTAGAGGGAAATAAACTAAGACAGATCTAGGAAGGAATTAACTAAGATGAGAAAAGGGCTAACATGTCAAAGGGCATGCAGTGTAAGAATAACTCCAGAAGTTTATTGAAGTTGAGAAGATAGTCAAAGCATGATGCAAAGTCCAAGAATCAAAAGCACAGGTGAAAGGAATTATCAGGAAGCTAAGGTGTTAGGATTTTGAGGAAGATTGTGAATCATGCATTAAACTAATTAAACATTAAGAGAGAATATCTTGAGGATCAACATATACCACCAGGATCTGAATTCAGTTGAATTCAATACACTTATTGATTCCAAGATGGAAGGTAAGAATTAAAAAAAAAAGAATTCCAGAATTAATTATGGAGAGGTGGCAATTCCTAGTAGAAAACTAAAGAAATATTGTCTTCCCTTTTTTTAAAGGACAAATAACATCATGGGTGATGCTTTTACTTTTGGTTGAATTGGATTTAAATAAGGCAGAATTTCACAACCTCACTCCTCTCCAGGCATAGAAGTCCAATGGCAGAGAAAAGTTAGGATGATCAGAAATGACCCAAAATAGTTGACAACCTTGTCAACTTTTATGTCTGACAAAGCTGTAAGTACTCAGCACCCACTTCAGTTACCTTCATGACCTTTGAAAGAATTTGTTCTCTTCTGCCCATTCTGCTGGGAAGATTTCATATGTTCCAGGTAAACATCCCTGTGACTGTTGGTTTCCTTTAACCTGGTTTAACCCATCTGCCATACCTAGCTTCATGGAGCCACAGGTAAGGATTGGGTGACAGGTAGATATCATGTGAGTGAGCAGCCTAAAAAATTCTAGTCCTCCCTAAATACTCCATCCATACATCCATACATGGCACTAAAGAAGTAGGTTTGTGGTGGATAGTTAAGAAAGATTTTGCAACAGAGAGAAATAAAAGTTATTTTTTTTCTTTGATAGTGTGGGATTTGGTATCAGAGCCAAAGGGACAGACAGTGCGGAATTTGGTGTTTTCTTATTTTGTTTTGTTTTGTTTTGTTTTAAATTTGCATAGTAATTCCAAGAAGACTCAGTGGCCAAGAAGATCTCCATTGTTGTGAGAAGTAAGTAGAATCTTGGCTTATTCTTACAAAGAAATTTTGTCTCGAGATCTCTGCAATGATCTGAGTACATTTGCAGTAGTATAGTATTCTGGGTCATAGAGACATGCATGCATTTAATGCAAGAATTAAAACAATGTGCTCAGACTACCAGGATTACATTCTGACCTCTATCATTGCTTATTCTGAAATATTGGTCACCATTTAAGTGGATTCATTTTAACAAAACCAACCCCTCCTTTGGTTGTTCATTAACTTTAGGTCTTAAACTGTATCTACAACACTGCTTTACGATTTAAAGAAGGCCAGTTTAGTGATCTAGAAAAATACACATTTTATCTTGAAATTATTAAATTGCAAATAATTAATAGTGCAATCATGGTCATCTTTTTTGTGTAAATGAATATGAGCAATTATTTTCTATATTCTTTAGGTTGAATAGTCCTTATTGAAAGCAGTTTCATCAGAAATATGGTGGGGAAAGAAGTTTTCTAATGAGTTATACTATTCTATATTTCAGTGCCCTTAAAATATGAAAAGATAAGCCTCTGTTATGATTAGTTTAATGCTAAAATCATAGAATAGAGATGAATGAAAGGAGCTATGGGTTCATGAGTTTGATCTGGTTTTATTAGAATTTGCACTCATAAGAAATTTCATGATGAATTGACATATATATAAAATGGCAAGTTATTAAAGGTTTTTTATTAGCTGTGAAATGAAATGGGTTTTAGTAAACTGCAATCAATATCATTAATTGGCTACATGTATCAATAATATCTGATTTGAAATGAAGTTCAATGAAATATGTATATTGATGCATATATTAATTATAGTTCTTATAGATGTATATATTCTGATAGATAGATAGATAGATAGATAGATAGATAGATAGATAGATAGATAGATAGATAGATAGTTCTTATAGATACCTGGAATATTGAGTGGAAAGGGAACTCAAAGGTCAATCAGACCCTTCCCTAGACAAATGGTGTCTAATTGCTGCTGAAGACCTCCAGTAATAAAGAATATGATACCTTATAGGTAAGACTATCCTATTTTTTGTATAAGTCTAATCTTTAAAATATGTTTCTATACCATTCATCCTAGGGAGCCCTTTAAATATCTTTCTTTCTTTCTTTCTTTCTTTCTTTCTTTCTTTCTTTCTTTCTTTCTTTCTTTCTTTCTTTCTTTCTTTCTTCTTCTTTCTTTCTTTCTTTCTTTCTTTCTTTCTTTCTTTCTTTCTTTCTTTCTTTCTTTCTTTCTTCCTTCCTTCCTTCCTTCCTTCCTTCCTTCCTTCCTTCCTTCCTTCCTCCCTCCCTCCCTCCCTCCCTCCCTCCCTCCCTCCCTCCCTCCCTCCCTCCCTCCCTCCCTCCCTCTCTCTCTCTCTCTCTCTCTCTCTCTCTCTTTCTTTCTTTCTTTCTTTCTTTCTTTCTTTCTTTCTTTCTTTCTTTCTTTCTTTCTTTCTTTCTTTCTTTCTTTCTTTCTTTCTTTCTTTCTTTCTTTCTTTCTTTCTTTCTTTCTTTCTTTCTTTCTTTCTTTCTTTCTTTTTCTTTCTATCTATCTATCGATTTATCGATATATCTGTATATATTTTTCTGCCTGTTCATCTCTATCTTTCTATCATTTCTGATTAGTACATTCTTGGAATGAGAGCACAATTTGAATTTCTATGGTTCAAAGTATATATAAAATATACTGATCAGTCTTACCTCAATGTGCAATGATAATTTGAAAATGTTTTCAAAATCTGTCATTATTATTATTATTATCATAATATTATGTCATTGACTAAAAAATGTATCTTTGAATGGTTAATTACTAGACTCATCCATGATTAAAGCAACATTTTAGTAATAGAAAGTGAAATATAAATTAAAATAAATTATAATTTGACATATTTAAAGATAAACTTACACCGATGACATGCTATCATATTGTTATTTTAAATATTCAGAAGGGATTGAATTTTCTCATTTCTCTTTAAATCTTGATACATACACTGATAGGTGCAAAGAACTTTATTTACATCTCAGTAAATTTGCATGTGCTTATGCTTACACAAGGAATCAAATGCAGTTTGATAACCTGGAACATTATATAAAATAAGCATTACACTAAATGTGATATTGTTATGGTTTAAAATATTATTCAAGAGATGGTCTAAAATAATTTGAAAACTTATCATAAAAATTATATTTTGTTACCTAAGCTTTCTTCTTTGACCGCCAAAGAACTGATCTATGGTTGTAGCCACTGAGAGCAAAAGAATTTTGAAACTGATAAACAAGCATTGGTTTTTAGTTTTCCTTTAGTTAGTCAAGTAATGCTAGTCTACAATTCCTGTATTTATTTAGTCCCTCTTTATTTTATTTAGTATTTATTGAATCAAAATTTCAGCTCTCTATTCTTTTTTCCCTCTTTTTAAAAATTTGGTCAATTGCAACCATTATTCCTTGGTTACAAAAATCATATTCTATTCCTCCCTCCCCTCCACCCACCCTTCCTGTACGCAACTCACAATTCCACTGGGTTTTACATGTGACCTTGATCAGAACCTATTTCCATGTTGTTGATGTTTGCATTAGGATGTGCATTTAGGGTCTATATCCCCAATCATATCCCCCTTGACCGATGTAATCAAGCAGTTGTTTTTCTTTTGTGTTTATACTCCCATATTTTTTTCCTCTGAATGTGGATAGTGTTCTTTCTCATAGATCCCTCCAGGTTGTTCAGAATCACTGCATTGGCACTAATGGAGAAGTCCATTACATTCAATTATACCACAGTATATCAGTCTCTATGTGCAATGTTCTCCTGGTTCTGCTCCTTTTGCTCTACACCACTTCCTGGAAGTCATTCCAATTCACATGAAATTCCTCCTATTTATTATTCCTTTGAGCACAATAGTATTCCATCACCAACAGATACCACAATTTGTTCAGCCATCCCCCAATAGAAGAGCATCCCCTCATTTTCCAGTTTTTTGCCACCACAAAGAGCACAGCTATTATGAATTTCAAAATTACTCAACCCTGTTCAAACCATTCTTTAGAGGATGGGATTTGGCTATTTCCTGATCAATAACAATAGAGATACTTGGAATGACAGAATCAGGTCTTGCAAACTACAATCTCCACCCTACTCAAGGTAACAGGATTTAGAAAGGGCTGCAGCAAAGTTCCAGATTTAATTATTTGAGAATATGACCTTCAACAGACATGTGCAAAGGGGACAGACCTCTGGGTGGTCCTGGGTTAAGCTAGAGCCACCATTGGCACAGGTGAGACAGAGGAAGTGAGGTAGAGGATAGCTGAGGAGGCTGGGACTTCCTGGGTGGAGGGAGAGTGAGGTTGTTGGATCCTGGAGCTTGGAGTGGAGGCTCTCAGACTGTTTCTCCATTTTGGTCACATGAGTGATAGGGACTGATCTCTTTTCTTTGCCTCAGCTATCTAAGGGCTTGATCCTTTTGGCCCAGCCTAAACAGAGGGGGTATTTAAGCCCTATTCCCTTCTCTCCCCTTTCTCTCTCTCTCTCACATACCTTTCTTCCTCCTGTTAGTAATTAAAAACTCCATAAAAGGTTGACTGCTGACTTGAGTTTTCATTTAGGAATTACATTCGTTTCCATTTGTTTAGATCTAGTCTTAATTGTGTGGAAAGTGTTTTGTACTTGTATTCATATAGTTCCTGTGTTTGTCTCAGGAGATAGATTGCTAAGTATTTTATATTGCCTAAGGTGATTTTAAATGGAATTTCTCTTTCTAATTCCTGCTGCTGAGATGTGTTGGAGCTATATAGAAATGCCTGTGACCTATGTGATTTTGTTGGTTTGCTTATTAATATGGTCAATTATGTGGATGGTTTTCCCAATATTGAACCATCCTTGCATTCCTGGTATAAATCCTACTTGATCATAGTGAATGACCCTCCTGATCACTTGCTGGAGTCTTTTTGCTAGTATCCTATTTAAGATTCTTGCATTTATGTTCATTAAGGAGATTGGTCTATAGTTTTCTTTCTCTGTTTTTGACCTGCCTGGCTTTGGAATCAGTACCATATTTGTGTCATTAAAGGAATTTTGTAGAACTCCCTCTTTGCTTATTATGTCAAATAGTTTGTAGAGTATTAGTATTAGCTGTTCTTTGAATGTTTGATAGAATTCACTTGTGAATCCATCAGGCACTGGGGATTTTTTTCTTAAAGTGTTCTTTGATGGCTTGTTCAATTTCATTTTCTGATTTGGGATTATTTAAGAATTTTATTTCTTCTTCTATTAATATAGGCAATTTATATTTCTAAAAATATTCATTCATATCACCTAATTTGGTATATTTATTACCATTTAATTAGGCAAAATAGTTTTCAATGATGACTTAATTTCCTCTTCACTGGCAAGGAGGTCTCCCTTTTCATCTATGATACTGTTAATTTTGTTTTCTTCTTTTCTTTTTTATTTGATTGACCAGTAATTTTTTTTTCCAAAATACCAGGCTCTAGTCTCATTTATTAGATCAATAGTTCTCTCACTTTGCATTTTATTAATTTCTCCCTTAATTTTTAGGATCTCTAATTTAGTTTTCCTCTGGGGGAATTTCAATTTGTTTGCTTTCATGTTTTTTGATTTGCATGTCCAAGTCATTGGCCTCTTCCCTCCCTAATTTTGGATTCTAATCCACTGTCCCATTTGTTTTCGTTTTATGGGTGAGTTCATCCCATTCATGTTCAATGTTTGTCACCTGTGTATTCCCCATCATTTTGATATCCTCTCCTAATTCTGTCATTTCTTCTTTTGCCATATCCTTTTAAACCAGTGGTTTGCTTTTATTCAATCCCTCTTATCCCCTCCCTTATTATGCTTCCCTTTCTGGCCCCTCCTTTTTTCTCCCTTATTTTTTTTATGGTCTGTTAAGTTCCTTCCCCCCCTCTTTCCCTACTTTTTGTACTCCCCCTTTTTTGCCCCCCCTTCATTTTCCCTTCTCACTTTCCCTGAAGGATAAGATAGAATTCAAGACCCCAATGGATCTAAATGCTCTTCCCTCTCAGAAGTGATTTCACTGAGAGTAATATTCAAGTATTACATATTAGCACTCTCTTCCTCTCCTTCTTATAAGAGCATTCTTCCCCTCCCCTTCCCATGTGTATCTTTGTATGATAAACATTATCCTATTTATTTTATTTCTTCAAGTATCTCTTGGTGCCATCTTTGATTCTCCCACTCCCTTTTTCTTTTTTTGCATATCATCTTATAGCACTTATTACCTCAATCTCTCCCTGTGAATAATTCTAATTACTATAATAGTAAATATAATTTTTGAGAGTTAGAAATAATATTTCTCCATGTATTAATATAAATAATTTGATCTTATAAAGGAGAAAATTTGAATAAAAACATTTTCCCCCTTTTTCCTCACTTTCTTATATACCTTTTCATTTTTCTCTTGATCTTTGTGTTTGGATATCAAACTTTCCACTTAATTCTGGTCTTTTCTTTACAAATACTTGGAAATCTTCTATATTGTTAAATGACCATACTTTCCCCTGGAAGTATATAGTTGGTTTTGATGGATAGGTGATTCTTGATTGAATACTCAATTCTCTTGACTTTCTGAATATCATATTCCAATCTTTGCAGTCCTTTAGTGTGGAAGCTGCTAGGTTTTCTGTAATCCTGATTGGTGCTCCTTGGTATCTGAATTGTAAAATTTTCTCCTTAGCTTGGAAGCTCTTGAATTTGGCAATTATATTCATGGGAATTGTTTTTTGAGGATTTTGTTTAGAGGGTATTCTATGAACTCTTTCATTTTTGCCCCCTTGTTAAAGAACATCAGGGCAGTTTTCTTGGATGATGTCAAGATTTCTGTTTATTTCTGATTTTTCAGGTAGACCAATGATTCTCAAATTGTCTCATCATGATCTGTTATCCTGATCTGTCATCTTGTCAGTAAGATATTTTATGTTTTCTTGTATTTTGTCAGTCTTTTGATTTTACTTTATTAATTCTTGCTGTTTTGCATGATCATTATCTTCCCATTGCCTAATTCTGGATTTTAAAAAGTGGTTTCCCTGTTCAGTTTGGTCTATCCTCTTTTTCATGGCTTCAAGCTGTTTTTCCAATTGTGATTTTGTGTTCTTTAAACTATTATTTTCTCTTTGAAACATTTCCTACTTTTCTTGCCAGAAGACTTCATTCTTTTTGATAATCTCCAATTTAAATTCTTCAAGAACTTGTGGGAAATTTCAATTTTTTGGAAGGTTTTGATGAATTTATTTTAATTTCCTTTTCTATATCCTCTTTAGCCTGGGTTTTTATTTTCTGTAAAAATTTTCCAGGGTCAGCCCCTTCTTCTTGTTTTTTGTTTGTTTGTTTTGTTTTGTTTTGTTTGTTTTTTTGGTGGAGGGAGGTTGTTGTTCCTAGGCTCTATTTGTCATTACTGTGGAGGATTTTCCTTCCCATTTTAGTCAGATATCTGAGTGAGATAGGCAGGCTCCCTGTGTATGTAGTTAAGGACCAAGGATTTTGCCTGAGGCAAGCTCTTGAATCTCCACAGCTTCTGCTGTTTGATGCCCTTATTGGTGCTATCTTCCCACTAGTGACCACAGTCTGTGCTCTTCAGTCTGCTGGGGTTTCAGGTCTAGCTGCTCTCAGGGGTAGGTCTTTGGTGGTCTTAGTCAGCTGCCAAGGAACTAGAATTGCCCTTCACTCACTCACTGATTCTAGAATGTCCTGGCTCTGACCCTGCCTCTGTAGGTGGGGTGGGGAAGGATAGATGAGTTCACATTTTGATGGGAGGTTTTTCACCCCCTTATAGTGTGGAAATGCTGAAATCCCATGTACCTTCTATACTTCGCCCTACTGTAGAGTACCTTTGTTCATATGAATTTTTTTTGGTCTTTTGAAGTAGTCTATGTCAGTAGGTGCTTAGGAGAGGAAAAGTCCTGCGTCTAGACTGCCACCATTTTTACCTGGAAGTCCTCCATCATATCTCAGCTCTCTATTCTAAGCAATTTCTTCCTATGTCTTGCATAATTTTTCCCTACTGTAAAATTAATAATTGGCAAATTGTAAAAATAGATGGGAAAACTCACCAATACAGGTTCAAAACTGTTCAGATACTTTTGATAGATGTAATCAAAAGTATCTTCAGTGATGAAGTGAAGTGAAGCTCAAATATGAACTTCCCTTCAAGGCAATGTTCAAGGACACTAAAGAAACTCATTATAAAAATAAAATATTTATTGAAATATATAAAGTTAATATGGATTTCTAATTCTAAGGGATTCTAAATCCACCCAGATAAAACCCCTGGTTCTGCCAGGAATTGCTTCTCCTGTGTTTCACAGGCTTATTCCTGCATGATGTAACTAACACAAATTTATCCTATTCAAATAAAAGTACCACTATTATCCTTATAATTCTTAACTTCACCTTCAAATTATAAAATAACAAAGGCTCACTGGTTGAGTCTCAACAAGAATCAAGTTAGGACTCTCAGCCTTAACAGACTCAGAGTTCAAACCCCAAAACAGGTTTTTTTATTTGGTCTTCGCAGTTAAATTAGTCTATAAAAATGCAATGGTGTTTCCCAAAATGGGAAAGGAAAACATTAAGCTCCTTCAGGTCTTTCCCTCAGACACAGAGAGAGAGGCAAAGATGTTAACTCCTCCAGCCCTGAGAGAGAGAGAGTCCCTGAGAGTGTGTCTCTGCCAACTGCCAGAGACCAATTGCCAACTGCCAGAGAGAGTAATTGACACAGAAAAATGGTTATAATTGTCAGCAGTTGAAATTAACATACTCTCTCAACTCTGCTCCAAACTCCAATTATTTTCTCAAGCCAGTCACTTTACTTTTTATCTCTAAACTAATAAAATAATATGTAGTTTCTAATATCATCCTCATACCATCCATGAATAATTACTCCTATTAATTAAATCTGACTTCATTTTTGCAAAAACTGATTTATAATTATGCTCACATAGTTTCCATATTTCTGATTTACATATGCCTAGATATTTTATTCTATCTATGGTTAATTTAAGTGGATGATCTCTTTTACTACCTCTTCTTGTAGGACATTGTTAATGATATCTAGGTCTCTCTATATCTATGTATCAGCATATATATGTATGTGTGTATATCTGAACATTGTGGAAATAGGAAGGAAAGATAGATGGGAATACTGATATATTTAGTATTTACTATATAATAGGAATGAAGTAAAGTTCTAAGAATCCAAGAGAAGAAAAAACAAAGAGAAGCCACCAAACAAAGGAGTTAACTTTCTTTTTTATAAAATCCCTTATCTTCTGTCTTTGAATCAACACTATGTTTTGGTCCCAAAGCAGAAGAGTGGTATGGGCTAAGCAATGGGCATTAAGTGACTTTCCCAGAGTCACACAGCTAGATATGAACCTAGGATCTCCTGTCTCTAGGCCTGACTCTCAAAACACTGAGTCACCCAGCTACACACAGGAGTTTCTAATGAGAGAAAACAGTACAGAAAAGCTAAACTGAAAAGTGAGGTTGAGGTGTAAATGGTATTGGAATAAGGTCATCAGGTCAAAGTCCAGTAAGTAAGCAGAACCAAGAATGCAATGCTATTGGTCAGTCTGAGTACTTCCCCAAAGCAGACATTCCAAGGGAAACTCACCAATGGAAAAAAAAAATTCTCTAATTGTATTAAGTTATAAAGTGAGGAGACTGCAGGACTTAGTGGAAGTTCCAGGACGTGGCAGCTACAGGAATTAATATTCTCTAAGGTAAGCTCCAGGGTAGGAAGGCAACTGAGAATAAAAGCAAATGTCTGCTAGCAGCATAGAAACTGATAAACAGCTATCTTTCCTCTCCTACAACAAATAAACTAATCAAAATATTATGGTTAGAACAAACTCAATGAACATGTAAAGAAGAAGTTATACATATATATATATATACATATATATATTTGAATCATATGTTGAAGAATTCTCCATAATAATTGAATTCTACAGAACATTGCTTCTGGCACAATATTCAATAGATGTTCCTCCATTATACATGCCTGCTTTCCTTATCACTGCAGCTTTTTTAGGGACAGAATTTTATGGTAGGATTATATTTCTCTCTGGAAAATTTTAAGAACAAGGTCTAGAACCAGATTTGAGGGAGGAATTATTGGGGCATATGGCATAAAAGAGAACGTATTTGGGGGAATATATGAGAGCAATAATATTGCATTAGTTAAAACTATTTACTTTAACAAGGGAGGAAGGCAGAAACCAGTTATAGAAAAGTGATAAATCCTAACTGGAACACTTGATAGTGTCATTAGTATAAAATTCCCCCAAAATCTTTTTTAATATTCAAAAAAATTCAGTTATGGAATAAAATAAGCCTTAGAAAGAAGGGTAGAAAGCAAAAGAATAGATAATATGCTCAATTTCATCCATCCATTCAATGATAGATCATCTATTTTGAAAGGGAAAGACTTAGGTGGTCTGAGAGAACTTGAAAATAGGCAGAAAGTTCTGAGAGACATATAATAACATTAGTTCTGGAGAAAAAATATTAAATAGAAGGAAGAATATTAAAATCAAGCATACTATAGACTATTCAACAGAATGGTTGAGAAATACAGATATAAACTGACAGAAAGAGAAATGAACTTTTTTTTATTCAATGGAAATTTTCTTTTCACAGAAAAAGAAATTCTACAAAAATCTCCTTCAAAAGAGAAAATTATTACAACAAAAGTTGTAAAACATTATGAAATAAGGGACCGACTCCCTGAAAAGATTTGAGAAAAATAATAAATTAAATAAATATTTAAAAAACAACAAAAATTTGAGATATTAAAAAATAAATCAGCAAGTCAAAGAGTAGACTAAACAATTTAGAACAATAAAAGGTCACTCTTTAGATTTGATTCTCTGAAGAAGAAAATATAATTAGAATGCAGGATCCAGAGGCATGAAAAAAGTAATACCACATTTTAAAATAAGACTTAAAAGTAATAGTTTCAAAAATAAAAAATACAGTTCTTCCTAAAAAATATGCACAAAACAAAAATAAGCTTCAATACCATGCTTCAAAAGATGAAACAAAAATTCTCCCAAATAATAAAGCTAGATTGCAAATCCATAGAAAAGAAACATAAATAATGCCTCTGCCTAGCTCACTATGATACACTGCAACCAAGGTTCAAATTTGTAGGAATAAATTTTGAATTCAGCTAGAGGCAATGTGAACATTAATAACTCAAAGTTTAGAAAGTTGGGATTACTGTGTTTATAAGTCCTCAAGGGAAATATTGGATTATTACTTGCTGAAGATCCAAGATTGGTAGGTTCCTCAAAATAAAAGTCTAAAAAATTTTGCTTAAGCATCAAATAAAATAAAGATCTATTCAATAAAATTGAAGAATTAATAATGTTCTTCCAAATTAACCTAGAAGTGTTCATTTATTTTATATGCAAATTTAAAAATTAAAGAAAAATAAATAATTTCACATATAAATTAGAGTAAACAAAAATATTTCCCTTATGACTATGTAAGCCATAAATGTGGGATGGACTAATTATTAAATTGTTTTTTCATTTTTTTAATTGCTTCCCATTGCATGAGAAACATGAAAAGAAAATATATCATCAATGAACTAAAGAATCTAAAGAGGAAAGAGGGAATAATAAAAAATAAGGCTAAGAATTAATGAGAGAAGTAAATATTCTGATTTCATCATTATTTTAAATTGTACTAAAATATGAAGGACTTTCTCTTAGAAATAGAGATAGAATTCAAGAATAACACTGATCATAACTTACAAGGAGCTGAAATGATCATTTTTATAATATTACTGCCACTGTGTACAATATTCTACTGATTCTGCTTGCTTGTCTTTTCATGAGTTCATACACATCTTACCAAATTTCTGAAACCATAATTCTGATTACTTTTATTACACAATAGCATTCCATCACAATCATATATCACAACCTGTTCAGCTATTCTCCAGTTGGTGAGCATCCCCTCCATTTTTTATTCTTTGATTCCACAAAAAAAAAAACCTGCTATAAATACATTTTTCTCTTTTCTTTGGTCTTTTTGAAATACAATCTTCTTAGTGTTATTGCTGGGTTAAAGTGCATGCACCTTTTTATGGCTCTTTTGCCATAGTTTCAAATTGTTCTGCAGGCCAGTTGACTACTTCACAACTTCACCAATTGTCCTTTAATAGTCTAATTTTTCCAGCCACCCTCTACAATTTGTCACTTTTCTTTCCTCTCATGATAGACATCCTGATAGATGTGAGGTGGTATCTCATAGTTGTTTTAATTTTCATTTCTCTAATTGAGTGACTTAAAATATTTTATGTGACTTGATAGTTTTGAAAATTTCCTCTTCAAATCCTTTGACATTTTTTTACCAATTACATGTAATAACAAATTTCCATGCACCTTTGACCATTTCTTAATGATTTTTTTAAAAAGACTAGTTACTAACTGAACAATTCCACTTATGGCCCTTTAAGAGATTTAAAAACAGTCTGTGTTGAGTAAAATGAAATAGCTTTGAAGAGGGTGACCCCTAAAAGAATATAAGAGAGTCATAAATGGAAAAGTGACCAAATAATGGCTATTTTCCTTTCCCCTTCTTTATACCAGAAGAAAATTTTGTTTTCCTATGTCCTCTTTCCTCTTCCCCAATTGATAATACTGTTTTCTAACTCTACTGTGCTTCAACTAGGGGACACTACCCCCATCATGAAACAGACCTATGAAAAGGATAAATGCAAAATATAGGGTTGACAGGAGTGTTCCCTGGTGTCAGAGCAGGATTGAAGCTATAATTTCAATAGAAAATTATCTCTAGAAGCTAAAAATTGTACTGCATAGATTTTCATGCTGAATAGCCCAACTTAATGATCTGCAAGCTGATATATTACACTCTGTCCCAAGTATGGAATGGAATACTGATGCCACAAGAAGAGAAAGGACATTGGAATTCTATAGCACCTGAGCAATTATTGCATTAAATATATCTGGTATAAAAATTAGAAAAATAATTAACACTAACATTTGAAATCAAGTAATATTTTTAATAATGTGTTTAAAAGTAATGAAGTAATAACTTGCAAAAGAATAAATGCACATTTGACAACCATTTACAATATTGTTCCAAGTTATCTATAGTTATCTAATGGGTATTAAAAAGTAAACTCAGGGCTCAATTTATATTATGCAAATTGGCAAGGATGTTGTTGGATGTTTTATGAGAAAACCGACATATTCATCTACTATTGAGAGACAAATATAAAATTATATATATATATATACATATATATATATATATACACCTTTCATCCAGAGATTCTATTGCTGTTATTACTTAATGAAAGATATAAATAAAATATTAGTTTATATAGATATTAATGTGTGCCAGGTAAAATGCTAAGCACTTTTCAAATATTTTCTTATTTATTTTCAAATCATCCTTGGGAGATAGATAATATTAGCATTACTAATTAGTGATTAAGAAATAAAATTGTTCCTTTTCCAGTTTCACACAACTAGGAATGAGTCTGATACTGGATATGAACCCAGATCTTCTTTATCTCAAGCCCAATATTCCATACACTGTGTACCTATCTGCTATATAACATAAGATGCTTCAATAAATATAAAAATATTCCAAAGTATTTTTTTGCATTATATAAGAATTTAAATTTAGGTTTTTATGCTTATATGAAAGTTCTATGGTAATATTGTGGTCACCAATTTAAAAATATTACCGCTTAAGTCAAAATGACTTTTAGCAGTTTTATTTACAAAGAGGTAGAAAGAATGAAAGTGGAGAAATGCAGGTAAAAATACAAAAAGTACTGACTAGCTACAAATACCCTAAGACTAATCCTAATGTCATTAGAACACAAATATGAATCCGAAAGCAAATCTCACCACCATCCAAAATCCTAATTAGGAAGACAAAATCTTGAAGAGCCAGGAACTGAAGAATCCACAGAGAACTTTCAGTGCACACGAAGCTAAGACTGCCAAAAACCTCAACAAAACTCACACTGAAGGGAGTGACCCACCAAAGAGCCAATGAGTAGAGAGGGTCTCCTCACTGAAAAACCAAGGAAGTAATCACTTCACTCACTACTGCAAGCTGTAACATGATCCAGGGAAAAGGTCACCTCTAAGCCAGGAAAGGAATCTATGGAAACATTCTCTCCAAAAGTCAGGAAGGGAATCACTCCAGAACTAATCTCTCCAGAAGCCAGGAAAGTAATGATTTTATGCCATGCTGGTCTCTTCCTTTTATGCTATTTTCCATGCTACTTCCTGTCACTTCCTGTTATTTCCTGTAATTCTCCCTTCTTCACAGAAACCAATGGTAGTCTTTCAATTTACCTAGCACTGCCCAAGGTGGGAGGCAGTAGCCTGTGGATGTGTGAGCATACTCTAGTAAGTGACTTTGAAACCTTTCTACTTAATGGTAAGTAGGTATAATTTAAGTTCTTGATTTAATTAGCTAAAAATAGTCAAGGGGAGAATTAATGCTATTTTCAAAGTTAACAAAGAACTAGAAACAAAATTCATACTCTCAGTGAATGACTAATCAAATTGTGATTTATCAAAATAATATAACATTGTTGTACCAAATAAGACCACCACCCCCCAAAAAAAAGAATATAAGGAACTCAGAGAAATGTGGGAAGGTTTATATGAACTGATGTGGAATTAATGAAAAAGTATCAGGAAAATAATACAATGAGAACTATGAAAATGTAAACAGAAAGAACCAAAATCAAATATTGAAATTGTAGAACTATCATTGTCACACTATGCTCAGAAGAAATGATGAGAAAGTTAATAATTTACCCTTCCTCAGAAAGATATGGGACTGTTTATGAATGAAGTATATGCTGTCACTGGAGTTTGATGTATTGGTTGATTGTATTAAATTACTGAAAATAATTCAAATTAAGATATGCTGATCAGAAGAAGGTTCAGAGAATGTATTTATAAAGTAAGGTTATATAAAATAAATGGCACCAAAACATTATAAAAATGAGATGAATACATATGTTTGCATAACTGTTGTTCCTCTTCAAAAGTCATTAATTGTATATCATGGGACATAGATATATCTTTATATATAATTGATGCCAAGTTAGGGTATAATAACTATGTTTGTATCAGAACAAAATGAAGGACCTTTGGAAGAATAACCTCTTTCATAATGGCTTTTAAACTTGATTTTTTTTTAACTAAGACTTTTGTTCCAGACATACATGGGTGTAAACATAGTAGGCATTTTAGAAGGAGGTGAGATGATCCTAACAAGAACTAATTTTCACCAAGTAGAAAAGAGATGATGCATTTAATTATTTCTTACAACTAAGGTGAAAGATAATCTAGGAATAACATTGCTAGAAAGGTAGAATTTTTTTGTATTTCAAAGGACATGTAAAAAAGTAGAAACTATATTGAAGAACGACCTTGAAAGTGAATGAAAAGATCATACAGAAACAAAATGATATTGGGTGGCTTAATTGAGGGTAAGAGGAAAGGGCATAGAATAATGTCCTTGTGCATTTTTATATAATATTTACTCCATGAAGTGTTATCCTCACACAGAGGCACTTAATAATTTAGGATGACTCCATAAAGTGTTGTCCTCACACAGTGGTACTTAATAATTTAGGCATCAATTATATATAAAGATATACTCTTCTACCTTAAACATCCTCCAGTGTTCCCATTTTTTTTTCAGAAGGAGATATAGAGATAGACTGATGGCCAGAATCAAATAGTTGTTTTGCCATTAACTTACATTCTAAAGTGGTATTTAAAAATATATTTCCTTAAGAGTCACTCATAAATATTTTTACATAGAATATTTCTAATCTTCGTATGATGGACATGACCTGCACTCATATGTCATTTTCCTTCCCTGTCAAAAAGACATAAGGACACTGACACTCTTATTTGCCATTACCAATGATTGCACTTCCACAGTGCTAAACAGGCAGCTCTGGTGACTATTCTTAAATCTGTGTCTTGGAGAAATGTGCTTTCAAGAAAACTCAACTTAAAAGGCTAACATTAAAAATGTTCAAATTAATTAGCATTACTGGAGCTGATGATACTTTGTGTTAGTATTAAATGATCTACCCTACCAACTATGTGAGAAAATGTCCTCTCCCCTTCCACCCCTTTACTTTAGTCCTTTTGATTCTTTTCAACATCCTTTTATTTTCTCATGGAAGTAATAGGTGTTAATAACATATAAAGTTTCATTTTTTTCCCTTCATTAATAAGTAAGATTCATCACAGCTTCTATTTTAATGTATAATTGGTGTGAGGCTCAAAGTTTTTACATCATAAGTGATTAAAATTTAGGTTTGTTTTTTTACTGGAGAGATATTTTTTTTTAAATATATTTTATTTGATCATTTCCAAGCATTATTCGTTAAAGACATAGATCATTTTCTTTTCCTCCCCCCCACCCCCCATAGCCGACGCGTAAGTCCACTGGGCATTAGATGTTTTCTTGATTTGAACCCATTGCTTTGTTGATAGTATTTGCATTAGAGTGTTCATTTAAAGTCTATCCTCTGTCATGTCCCCTCAACCTCTGTATTCAGGCAGTTGCTTTTTCTCGGTGTTTCCACTCCCATAGTTTATCCTTTGCTTATGAATGGTGTTTTTTTTCTCCTGGATCCCTGAAAGTTGTTCAGGGACATTACACCGCCCCTAATGGAGAAGTCCATTACGTTCGATTATACCACAGTGTATTAGTCTCTGTGTACAATGTTCTCCTGGTTCTGCTCCTCTCGCTCTGCATCACTTCCTGGAGGTTGTTCCAGTCTCCATGGAACTTCTCCACTTTATTATTCCTTTGAGCACAATAGTATTCCATCACCAACATATACCACAGTTTGTTCAGCCATTCCCCAATTGATGGGCATCCCCTCGTTTTCCAGTTTTGGGCCACCACAAAGAGCGCAGCTATGAATATTTTTTTACAAGTCTTTGTGTCCATTATCTCTTTGGGGTACAGACCCAGCAGTGCTATGGCTGGGTCAAAGGGTAGATATTCTTTTGTCGCCCTTTGGGCATAGTTCCAAATTGCCCTCCAGAATGGTTGGATCAGTTCACAACTCCACCAGCAATGAATTAATGTCCCTACTTTGCCACATCCCCTCCAGCATTCATTACTTTCCTTTGCTGTTATGTTAGCCAATCTGCTAGGTGTGAGGTGATACCTCAGAGTTGTTTTGATTTGCATCTCTCTGATTATAAGAGATGTAGAACACTTCTTCATGTGCTTGTTAATAGTTTTGATTTCTTTATCTGAGAACTGCCTATCCATTTCCCTTGCCCATTTATCAATTGGAGAATGGCTTGATTTTTTGTACAATTGATTTAGCTCATTATAAATATGAGTAATTAAACCTTTGTCAGAGGTTTCTATGAAGATTTTTTCCCAATTTGTTGTTTCCCTTCTGATTTTAGTTATATTGGTTTTGTTTGTACAAAAGCTTTTTAGTTTGATGTAGTCAAAATTATTTATTTTACATTTTGTGATTCTTTCTATATCTTGCTTGGTTTTAAAGCCTTTCCCCTCCCAAAGGTCTGACATGTATACTATTCTGTGTTTACCCAATTTACTTATGGTTTCCTTCTTTATGTTTAAGTCACTCACCCATTTTGAATTTATCTTGGTGTAGGGTGTGAGGTGTTGATCTATTCCTAGTCTCTCCCACACTGTCTTCCAATTTTCCCAGCAGTTTTTATCGAATAGTGGATTTTTGTCCCAAATGCTGGGATCTTTGGGTTTATCGTATACTGTCTTGCTGAGGTCGTTTTCCCCCAGTCTATTCCACTGATCTTCCTTTCTGTTTCTTAGCCAGTACCAAATTGTTTTGATGACTGCTGCTTTGTAATATAGTTTGAGGTCTGGGACTGCAAGGCCCCCATCATATGTGTTTTTTTTCATTATTTCCCTGGATATCCTTGATCTTTTGTTCTTCCAAATGAACTTTGTTATGGTTTTTTCTAAATCAGTGAAGAAGTATTTTGGTAGTTCAATGGGTATGGCACTAAATAGATAAATAAGTTTGGGTAGGATGGTCATTTTTATTATATTGGCTCGTCCTATCCATGAGCAGTTAATGTTTTTCCAATTGTTCAAGTCTAGTTTTAGTTGTGTGGCGAGTGTTTTGTAGTTGTGTTCATATAGTTCCTGTGTTTGTCTTGGGAGATAGATTCCTAGGTATTTTATTTTGTCTAAGGTGATTTTGAATGGGATTTCTCTTTCTAGTTCTTGCTGCTGAGCTGTGTTGGAGATATATAGAAAAGCTGATGATTTATGTGGGTTTATTTTGTATCCTGCAACTTTGCTAAAGTTGTTGATTATTTCAATTAGCTTTTTGGTTGAATCTCTAGGATTCTTTAAGTAGACCATCATGTCATCCGCAAAGAGTGATAACTTGGTCTCCTCCTTGCCTATTCTGATGCCTTCAATTTCTTTATCTTCTCTAATTGCTACTGCTAGTGTTTCTAGTACAATGTCAAATAGTAGAGGTGATAATGGGCATCCTTGTTTCACTCCTGATCTTATTGGGAATGCATCTAGTTTATCCCCATTGCAGATGATATTAGCTGTTGGTTTTAGATATATACTGTTTATTATTTTTAGGAATGACCCTTCTATTCCTATGCTTTCTAGTGTTTTTAATAGGAATGGGTGTTGTATTTTATCAAAGGCTTTTTCTGCATCTATTGAGATAATCATGTGGTTCTTGCTAGTTTGCTTGTTGATGTGGTCAATTATGTGGATGGTTTTCCTAATGTTGAACCAGCCCTGCATCCCTGGTATGAATCCTACTTGATCATGGTGAATGATCCTTCTGATCACTTGCTGGAGTCTTTTTGCTAGTATCCTATTTAAAATTTTTGCATCTATATTCATTAGGGAGATTGGTCTATAGTTTTCTTTCTCTGTTTTTGACCTGCCTGGTTTTGGAATCAGTACCATGTTTGTGTCGTAAAAGGAGTTTGGTAGAACTCCCTCTTTGCTTATTATGTCAAATAGTTTGTATAGTATTGGGGTTAACTGTTCTCTGAATGTTTGATAGAATTCACAGGTGAATCCATCAGGCCCTGGGGATTTTTTCTTAGGAAGTTCTTTGATGGCTTGATGGATATCAATTTCTGATATGGGATTATTTAAGAATTCTATTTCCTCTTCTGTTAGTCTAGGCAGTTTGTATTTTTGTATATATTCATCCATTTCTCCTAAATTGGTGTATTTATTGCCATATAATTGGGCAAAGTAATTTCTAATGATTGCCTTAATTTCCTCCTCATTGGAGGTGCTGTCCCCCTTTTCATCTTTAATGCTGTGAATTTGCTTTTCTTCCTTCCTTTTTTTAATTAGATTGACCAGTACTTTGTCTATTTTGTTTGTTTTTTCAAAGTACCAGCTTCTTGTCTTATTTATTAAATCAATAGTTCTATCACTTTCGATTTTATTAATTTCTCCCTTAATTTTTAGGATTTCTAATTTGGTTTTCTGCTGGGGGTTTTTAATTTGATCGCTTTCGAGTTTTTTCAATTGCATTTCCAATTGATTGATCTCTGCTCTCCCTTGTTTGTTAATATGAGCTTTCAGGGATATGAATTTGCCTCTGATTACCGCTTTGGCTGCATCCCAAAAGGTTTGAAAGGATGTTTCGCCATTGTCATTTTCCTTGATGAAATTATTAATTGTTTCTATGATTTCTTCTTTAGCTAAACGGTTTTGGAGTATCATATTGTTTAATTTCCAATTGGTTTTAGATTTGGTTTTCCATGTACCATTACTAATCATTATTTTTATTGCCTTGTGATCTGAGAAGGCTGCATTCATTATTTCTGCTTTTTTGCATTTGTGTGCTATGTTTCTGTGACCTAATGTATGGTCAATTTTTGTGAATGTGCCATGTGGTGCTGAGAAGAAGGTGTATTCCTTTTTATCCCTATTTATTTTTCTCCATATGTCTATTAATTCTAATTTTTCTAAGATTTCATTCACTTCTTTTACCTCTTTCTTATTTATTTTTTGATTCGATTTATCTAAATTTGATAATGGTTGGTTTAAGTCTCCCACTAGTATGGTTTTATTGTCTATTTCTTCCTTCAATTCTCCTAGTTTCTCCATTAGAAATTTGGGTGCTATATTATTTGGTGCATACATGTTGATTAATGATATTTCCTCATTGTCTAGAGTCCCTTTTAACAAAATATAATTACCTTCCCTATCCCTTTTGATCAGGTCTATTTTTGCATTGGCTTTATCAGATATCATGATTACCACTCCTGCCTTCTTTCTATCAGTTGAGGCCCAGAAGGTCTTACTCCATCCTTTAATTCTGACCTTGTGGGTGTCAACCCGCCTCATGTGTGTTTCTTGAAGACAACATATGGTAGGGTTTTGGATTCTAATCCATTCTGCTATTCGTCTACGTTTTATGGGTGAGTTCATCCCATTCACGTTCAAAGTTATGATTGTCATTTGTGGACTCCCTGGCATTTTGATTGCCTTCCCTAATTCTAACCTTTTCTTCTTCGGCTCTACCTTTTAGTCCAGTGATTTACTTTGAATCAGTCCCCCTTGTCCCCTCCCTTGATGTTTCCCTTTTTAGTCCCTCCCTTTTTGTTCCCTCTCCCTCCCCCCTCTCTTTCCCTCCCTTTTTGTTCTCCCTCTCCCCCTCCCCCCCCCTTGGTTTTCCCTTCTCCTTACCCTTGTTGGGTAAGATAGAATTCAAGATCCCAATGGATCTGGATGTTTTTCCCTCTCAGAGTTGATTTCCCTGAGATTGAGGTTTAAGTAAACCCCCCCCCTCTCTTCCTCTCCTTCTTATAGGAGTTTTCTTCCCCTCCCCTTCCCCTGTGAATCTTTGTGTGAGAACCATTATTCTATTTGGTCTTTCTTTACCCCCTATTTATACATTACATTTTCCCCACATATTAGTATACATAGGTTGATATAAATGTAGTCCTTATAGAAGAGAGTTTGAGTAAAAGAAGATAACATTTTTCCCCTTTCCTTAATATTTACCTTTTCAGGTATTCCTTGCTCTTTGATTTTCGGTATCAAACTCCACAGAGCTCTGGTCTTTTCTTTGCAAAAAGTTGGAAGTCTTCTATTTTGTTGAATGCCCATACTTTCCCTTGGAAGTATATAGTCAGTTTTGCTGGGTAGCTGATTCTTGGTTGGAGACCCAGCTCTCTTGCCTTTCTGAAGATCATGTTCCATGCCTTACGATCATTCAGCGTAGAACTTGCAAGGTCTTGTGTGACCCTGATTGGCATTCCTTTATATCTAAATTGTCTTTTTCTGGCTTCCTGTAGGATTTTTTCTTTTGTTTGATAGCTTTGGAATTTGGCAATTACATTCCTGGGAGTTGTCTTTTGGGGGTTTAGTGTAGAAGGTGTTCTGTGAGCTCTGTCAGTGGCTGTATTGCCCCCTTGTTCTAGAATCTCTGGGCAATTTTCTTTGATTATATCTTGTATCACCATGTCCAGTTTGGTGTTTATTTCTGGCTTTTCTGGGAGTCCAATTATTCTTAAATTTTCTCTTCTCCCCCTGTTTTCCAGATCTATCACCTTGTTGGTGAGATATTTTATGTTCTCTTCTAATTTCTTGGTGTTTTGGCTTTGCTTTATTAGTTCTTGCTTTAAAGCCTGGTTTTCTTTTACAGTTTGGTCAAACTGGTTTTGTAGATGCGTGAATTTCTTTTGCATCATTTCCCACTTTTCCTCCCAGAGGGCTTCCATCTTTTTGGTCCTTTCTGATTCAAATTCTTCATGGGTTTGTGGAGAGTTTCTATTTCCTTTGGAAGATTTTGGAGAATTTTCTTGTATATCTTCTTCTATCTGCTCTGTATTTTGTATTTTGGCTCCATAGAATGTGTCCAGAGTCGCCCCTTTCTTCTTATTTTTCTTGGTATTTTGGGGCTTCTGTGCTTCTGTGGAGTTTGTCATCTCTGAACGTGGAGGATTGGCTTTTCTTGTCTTTGTCTGGTGATCAGAGGCTTTAGTCCTGGGCAGATGGTTCTATGACTTTCCCTGGGTTAAACTGAATATGCCTCACTGGAACTGGAATGGAAGGGTCGGACCACGAGGCCACACTCTCCCCCTGGCTTGATTTCCGGAAGTTGCCTTCAGAATCCCTGGCCGTGAGGCTGTTTCGTCGGCCTGCGGGGGGATGGGCTGCCGCTTCCCCAAGCTCCGAGAGCACAGACTTTCACTGAGACTTGGATAGCAGGATCCAGCCCGTGAGGCTGTCTTGCCCGCCCTGAGGGTTGCTGTTGTTTTGACCAGCTCTCTGCAGCAGAGGCCCCAGGCAGTAACTTTCACCCGGACCGACCAGCTCTTTGCAGCGGAGGCCCCAGGCAGTAACTTTCACCCGGACCTACGGGCTCTCTGCAGCGGAAGCCCCAGGCAGTAACTTTCACCCGGACTGGGACTTGGGTAGAAGACCCTGAGGGTTGTTGTTCCTCAGACCCTGCTCTCTGAGCCCGGCGCGGCTGCCGCTTCCGGGAGCCTTGGACTCTGCGCTCCTACCCCTGAGGTCCGAGGGATCTCGGGTTCTGGCTTTTAAGGGGAGCCGTACCTTTTGAACCGGGTCCAGGTCCAGGAGGAGGGTTCCCAGGGTCTGTGCTGTTGATCGTTTTGAATTTCGGCGCCTTAGGAGCTTCTAGTTTGAGATCGGTCGGGAAGGGTTTTTCGGAGATCTGAACTTCAGCTTTCTCTAAGCCGCCATCTTAACCGGAAGTCCTGGAGAGATATTTTAATGGGATTACTCATGATGTGAATCTCACATTTTAATTGACATATATTTTCACTTAAATATCCCTCAGAAGAGTGAATTCTGCCCTATGTTTCATTGCTGATCAATCTGGAAACTTCCCTTATGCTTCCCTGGAAACTTTCCTTACTTCAAGTATTGATTTCCTTTAACATTTTAGGTTCTATAAAGCCATTAATTTGATTAAAAATATGCTTCAGAAGGAGCAATATCAGATTATACAAAAAGGGAGTGAGGCTAACTAGATCATTTTCCCTTCTCCCTATAATCTCTCCCTATTTTAGCTCACCAGCTTCTTAAGGATTGAACTGTTATCTGTATGCAGATGACTCCCACATCTATTTATCAAGTCTTCATTTTTCTCTGGAGTACATTTCTTTATTACCAACCCCATGATGGAATCTACCTTTGGATGTTTTACGAAAACCTCAAAAACAAGTTCAAAACCTAATTGAAGAATATGTTAAAGTGCCATCTCCTTTAAGATTTCTCTAGAATAGTTCCCAATATTTTAATCTCATGTCTATCAAGATATGTATTTCAGAAACACACTTTCTAGTCTGTCGGATATGTGTGGGGATACTTTTTCAGAGGTTTCAGGTTTATATTTCCCTCTTTGAAGAGATATCTACATCAGACTTTCCATTGACTAGCCATATGAAAGGGAAAAAGGAAGGAAGGTGTCACTATCAATTGTGAATTCCGTGACATAAGGAAGGGAATGAAATTAAGATATAGGGATTTCTGGTATCCTTGAGTAGGAGAAAATAGGACAAGAAAAAAAAAACACGTTATTTTCTATATTTTTATGAAAACAATCAAATTTCACTCCAATCAATCATCTTAATTATGAAAAAATAAGCATTAAATTATGTATATCCAAGCATAAATGCAAACATTGCTCACTTACAAAAATATAGATTTTGCATTCTAAATTTTTTTACAGTGAGTGATACATAGTAAGCATTTAACAAATACTTGATTTGATATATGTGCCAGGAGATGAGCAACATACTTTATTATCTCTCCTCTAGAATTCCAATTGAACATTGGAATCAGTGCAAATTGGAGTTTTTTTTCCAATTATCTTATTTTTAGAATGCTGTTATTGTATAAATAGTTTTTATTGTTCTATTTATATCACTGCATCGTTTTATATGTTTTCTCAATTTCCTTCCTGAAACTCATCTTTTTCTCAAATCTTGAAATTCATTACTATTCAATCATGCTCACATCTCAGTTGCTCAGCCATTCTCAGACTGATAAGGACCCTTCAAGTTCCAGATTCTTTTCTGGTACAAAAATAGATGTTACATAATTCTGTATGGAGAAGTCCTTTTTCTTTTTTCTTTGATCTTCCTGGTGTATATTAACTTAATTTTTTTCAAATTATGTAGAGATTAATAACCAGTACATAGTTGTAAATGCTTTCCTGAAAGAATAAACCCATTCAACTATAGTGCATTACTGTGCTTATTTTCTCACAACCCCTGTGGCATCAATAATTTTCCTTTTATGGGCCAGTATTGACAGTCTTATGGAAGTGCTACATCAGAGTTGTCTTAATTTTCTTTTTTTTTAAATTACTAATTATTTTGAGGATTTTTCCTAAAACTATTAATACATTTTATTTTTTTACTTTGAAAACTACCTGTTCAAATGCTTTAGTCATTTTTCAATTGGACAATGACTCTCAAACTTGTGAAGCTGATTCACCTACCTACATATTTTGCCATGAAATTGTTGACAAAAACTTGTAATTATTTTTCCCAGTTATTTGTCTATTTTCTCATTTTAAGCATATGATTTACTTTATGTAGAATCTTTCTATTTCATGTAATTAAATTATTCCATATTTTATGATTTTTCTCTAAACTCTACTTGTTCATAGATAGTTATTTCTTTCTCAATCTTCTAATTTGTTTATGGTGTTACCATTCAAATTTGTCATATATAATATATACACAAACATATATCTATTTGGCTATTGTAAATATATATATATATATATATATATATATATATATATATAGTGTCTTCTCTCAAGAATCATAAATTATGGTGGGTCAGATGACATATAAAGAACAAAAAATATGAAATAAATTGGTTATAATTGAAGAAGGAATGCAATAAGGTTAAGTAGAACTTGGAAAGTTTTCTTACTGAAAGTTGGACCATGGCAGAAACCTGGAATAATTCACTGGAGGAAATAGAGGTGAAGAAGAAGAGATTTACAGACATAGAGGATAAACAGTAAAGGTATATAGAGGAGAGAGGGGTGTAATGTTTTAGGAAAGGCAAAGAGACAAGGATTTATAGATGACAGAATACATAAAGAGGAACATTCTGTAAGAAAGACTTGAAAGGTCATGGTTTTGAGGTAATCCAATAATTCTTAAATTTTCTCTACTTTATTTGCTTTTTTTTCTTTTCCATTTTTTGTCATTTTATTTCAGATTACAAACATTTTCTGATATCTTGTGACCTATATCTTATCCCTCCCTATTACATCCCCTCTCCACCCAAAATGGGAGGTGATATATGTTGGGAATTTATTAGCATATTGTGATTCAAGAAATTTGGGCAAAGACAGAAAAATAGATCTGCAAAGCAAGGAGAGCCCAAAACACAGAGATACCAGATCATCAGGGGAAGGGAGAGAGAGAGAGAGTTCCATAGAAAGTTGGAGGAAGGAAAGTCAGTTGGGACTCCAACTATTCTGGATTTCACTTCTCACTTCTCTTTGGATGGAATAGGGTCTGAGGACATCATTTCATCCTCTCTAATCATCCCTTTTTCTATCTCTAATTAGAATTGAAGAAAACTGTCTTGCCCAGAAGACTCAAAGCAGTGTTTGCTGTCATTTCTTCCCACAAGGGATGATATTTTTGTTTCATTGGAAAGGATTTACTTTCAAATCTTTCAGTCAGTGTTACAAATTTAATTTAGGGATACTTTTCTTCCTCCTTCCTAACCTCCCCCTTATTCCTTTCTTCCCCAAAAGAATAAAAGATCCTTTAACTAAAGAATTTAGTCTAAAGAATTATTGTTATTAGAGGAAGAAATCTGATTTACCTTCTGTGAGGAAATCTCCTTTAGGCTTGCTCAGTGAGCAGAGCACAGGAAGTGGAGAGGGGAGGGCCCCAAGATTCAGCCTCTTTCATTGCTTACTTCCTGGTGTAACTTCTCTGGATATCCCCAATTATATCTCACCCAATTCTCCTTCTAAGACAATGTAATACATCTTTCACTATTCATTGTTTTCTGAAAGACACATTCAGACTACACCAGATCCCTCTGTGGTGGGTGATAGATTTTTTTCCATCATGATTTTCTTGGAGTTGTTCTGGATCCTGACATTGTTGATAATAGTAGTCATACACAACTAATCATTGAACTTTATTGCTCCTACTATGTACAATGTTCTTCTGATTTTGCTACCTTCATTTTGCATCACTTGATATAAGTCTTTTTGTGTGTGTGTGTGATTAGCTCTCTCCTTAAAAAGGAGAGAGAGGACAAAAAACCAATTCAAAGGTTTATTTTTTTGTCATTCTTTGTCATTCTTACTCATTATTTAGCCCTGAATCTACCACTCATCACCAAAAGACAAAAAACACCCCTCTTACACTTCAGTTAAAAAGTATTACCTTCTGTCTTAAAGTTTATACTATCATTTTAAGGCAAATGAGGGGTAAAGACCCAGCAATTTGTGTTAAGTAACTTGCCAAGAGTCACATAACTAGAAAGTGTCTGAGGACATATTTGACCACAGAACCTCACATATTCAGGTCTGGCCCTCTATCCTCTCAGCTACATAAGTGTACCTCTTACACTTCTAAATAGACTTCTAAAAATGTATTTTCTTCTGTTAAAGTTAGTAATCTAGTTAATACTAATTCTATCAATGTATATTATTGTCAATTAATATAATTATACTAATATAAATACTACAGATGCCAAGTCTATTTTGCTACATAAAAAATACAAGAACAGCAGTACCAGTAACACTTTCATCAAAGTATTAATAATATATGCTTTGTAAACTAATTTCCTTGTATAATAGGTAATAATAATGTTAATATAATACTTACAAACATTTAAGTAGTATGTATCAACATATCTATTAATATTAACAAAACTATCACTATTATTGTAATTATTAATGTAATTTATATTACCCATTATAGTATTTTAATATTTTATCAACTGATAGTGTCACTATTTATTATGTAGTGCCTTTGTTATTATTACTTCTAATAGTTTAACCAAAGACTTATGAATATTTTAATATTAATTCTTAATTTTCCATTCTTCCTATTTTTCCATATCTAAGAAGTTGACGAGTCATGTTAATATCATTTCCATGGCTTCTCCATCATTTTCCTCTTTCAATCCACTCATATTTCAAAAACCCTAGTTTAAGTTCTTAATCTCTTCTCTCCTCAACAATATGGAAATAAGTTCCCAATTAGTCTTCTGGAGATTTTCCCAAACTATCTTTCTATGTATGTGCCAAATTAACATATTTAATGCACAGACTTGATAGTATTATAGTGAAAATATAATGTCTTAAAAATATAAGAAGGAAATACAAGGTAGTCCAAAGCAGCAGTAACAGAGGCTCCATGTAAACACGCATAACCCTTTAAAAGGGAGAATGAAAGATAAGGGGATTGAGATAGGTATTTCTATGGCCAGCCATCTATTGAGGACAAATTATCTTTAAAATACAAAAAGCAATTATAATATTATGAGAAGATAACCAATGGTTGGATGAATGGATGTATGTTTAGATGAGCAAAAAAACCCAAACATCTTAATTACATTTTTATTATTTGCCAAATACTTTGTTAAGTGCTCTAGTTATAAATACCAAAATGTGACAGTTCCTGCTAATAATAAACTCACTTTGTAATTGGAGATGATGGCACAAAGTGGATGGTCAGCTAAAGATAAGATGGTATAACAGTTAAATTAATTTCTAGTAATGGAAACATTATATTTTATGAGTTTTATTAAGTATTATTAGAATTAAAAATACAAAGTAAAAACAATATGCCCATGACTGTTTAGCCAATTCAGAATTCCCATGCTTAGCATACTCATTACATCTTGCAATCTCCAAGTACAGGAAGAGAAAGGTCAAAGTAGGCATTGCAGCCAGTTTAAATACAAATAGTGTTCTCGCCCAGGTGGGGACTCAGGTGAGAATATAGGGAATTCTGGGAACTATAAAGAACTTCTGGGGGTTGAAGTCCAGGGTTCTAATCTCCATTTTACATTTCTCTCCTGTGATCATATTGAAAAACCAGTTTCCCCAAAAGGATCATGGAAACAAAATCAACTTAAAGATTACAATAATTTGAGGATAAGAGGAAAAAAAACAAAGCCAATGATTACTAGGTGCATTAACAAAAAGCCAGTTATGGGGCTGTCTCCTTTGGCATAAGAGTATACATACAAAACAAATGCATTCAAACTCCACATCCAAAGTTCATTCTTGATCTTTCCTGTGCAGCTTGTATTTTGTGGAGGCATCTTCATGGTGTCTTCTCCAAACAGTTCAGTTTCTGGATTTGGAGAGGTAGCATGTTTCTTAACCTAAAATTTCTCTCCCAAGGAATTTAAACTTTGCAATTTAAAATAATAATAATTATATACCCCCCCCCCAAGGAAGGTGATTAAAAAACACAGGGATCACTTAAGGATGCATGGCTGAGTTGTGAGGTATATGAATCAATTGGTAAGAGAGATCAAAAACATACAAAAATCCAAATATAAAAAGATAATTTCTGGATGAAATATAGACTATCAAAGTCTTATGTGTAAAAATTCCAAGTAAAGGGAAAAAAATCTATAACAGGTCCTTGAATCAGGGACCAATTAAAATGATATATGCAATTAAGCATTTACCCAGTCAGTAGTCACGACTACAGAAAGTTGCCACATATAAAAGACAGAATAGGAACTAGATTATAGGAGCAAGGTAGGAACAAAATTTCAGGTACTCATTTGTAAGTATTTTCAAGAAGAGTGTGGATCGAAGGAAGGCCCATGTCTTAATGAATGTCAAGTGTCACAACCTAGAGTCCACATTTATTTTTCCTATGTGTTCTTTATGGCAATATTCAGGTTTAGCTTTGTGCTTCTTTGGCCTGTGCAATGGCTCTTTTGTATATCTTGTCCTGGAATCAGACAAAATCATTAAGCAAAATTCCATAAATTTTGTCAATAAATGGCATTATTTTTTATAGTCTCAAGCTTCTTTTTGGGAATGCATTAACATTATAGCAAATGTATTTTAAACTTATATTACTGCTAAATCAAATAAGTTTAAAAAATCTTAATACTGGTGATGTGCTTCAAATATAAAAAGGAGAGAAAAACTGAAATAGTATATTGCACATGCAAGAAAAATATAATAATAAAAGAGTTTTAAATTCAAAATATAGCTAATCATCATTGACACACTGTGTCAGCTAAGGAAATATAGAATATAAGGCTTTCTCATCAAAAATGAGATCCATTTCCTCTTCATATCTGGCCACAATCCACTGTTAGTACAAGCAAATGAATTTCACAAGGTAACAGTTTTTTTTTTTTAAATAAAGAACAGTAGTACAAATATGTAGGTATCAATATCACCAAAATTCTCAATAGCTCAGTTAAATACAATAGAAAACAATAACACTATAATATTTCACATAAGTGCCTACATGGCGTTTTTAAATAAACTGGATATTTGTCACAAGTTTTTCAGGTGTAGCAGTGTTTCAACCTTGGCAAGCTTATTTTTAAACAAAGTAAAACTTATTTGGGTCTAGAACATCATCAAGAAATCTAGACATAATTTTAAAAAATGTGGCAGAAGAGTCTAGGAAAACCCAAACCTCTGTACTGTTGATATTGGGTAAAGTGAGCTGAAGAGTTATAAATGAGAGATGCTCCTCTTTGGGGAATCATACAGAGGGTTAAAATGCCTTGGGATTCACTTCCCAGCTCCTTTGGTATGAGACTGTGATGTCCCATCCATTCACATTTTTATAAATGTGGGAGGTGGGGATTATAATTACATTTCACTCCAGCTACTAAAATGGACCTTATCTCATGTTATAAACAGGCAAAATGACCAGAGTTGTTGGAAAAAATATATAAAAATCTTGTCAAAAAGACCCCTTAAATCAATTTGAGATATTTAGCTAAATTTATTAAATTTTCCAAAGGTTGTTATACAATTGTAACTAGTTCTGATTAAGTCCATCTATCCTCTATGTGACAATTTACAAAGTTAAAAATAGAAAAAAGTTGTTTTTATATATGGGCTTATTCAATAATATTTTTAGTATATTTATAGGGGAAACAGCAACAGAATATAACAGTAGTTATAACCCAGTACATTAAAATGATTCAGTGCAACAAAATAGTATTGAATACATTAATATACGAACTTAAAACCAACAAAATTAAATATTAAACAAAACAATCGGTAAATGCAATAAAATACAGATTTTTATAAAACATTGGAGTCTGAAAAACCTTAAAAATATAACCTCCAGTCTCTTAGATGCCTATTGTCAGAAGGCAGAAGATTGGTAAAGGGTAGGCAATGGGGGTCAAGTGACTTGCCCAGGGTCACACTGCTAGGAAGTGTCTGAGGCCAGATTTTAACCCAGGACCTCCCATCTCCAGGCCTGGCTCTCAACCCACTGAACTACTGAGATCCTCCTCCATAGTGAGGATGGGTTTTTGGAATCTCAAATTGGAACAAAGAGTTGCAGGGAGCTAAATTTCCCCCCTGAATCCAAGGAGAGATTAACAGAATCAGTGCACTCAAAAGATATCCTGTGAAATACACCATGCTTGTAATCAACTTCCTATTTGGAAAAGTCTCTTCCTTCCCCTGGTTCTCTCCCCTGTGGTGCCCTGCCACCAGGTGGAGGCTAATTGTAGCCTAAGGAAAGAACATACCCTTTTTTCCAGTTGGTTTGTGATTCCTGAAGACACAAAGGGCAGCTAGCAGCAGCCTGGGTCCTGGGGCTGGGAATGGGGTGATGAGTGATCGATCTGGGTCAGAGGCCAGAGTTGCTGGGGCGAGGGCTATAGCCTGGCAGGTTGGGACAGGGAGAGCAATTAAGCAGGTCCAGAAAGAATGAATGCAGGCAGGAGTGGATAGCAGGCAAGCAGGAGCAAGCTGAATCAAGAGGATATGCTTAAAAGCCTTGGAGAAATATGTCTTAGAAGAATTATCCAGGCTATCTTTTTTTTTTTTAATTTGAGAAGTTCTCATCCAATCTAGGGGTTGCAAAAACTGCAATAGTTTAATAAGTTTCTAGTAATAAAAATATTATATTTTATGAGGTTTATTAAGGATTATTAGAATTAAGAATACAAAGTAGAAAACCATGTGTCCATGACTGTTTAACCAATTCAGAATTCCCATGCTTAGCATTCTCCCTATGTCTTGCAATCTCTAAGTACAGGAAAAGGGAGGTTGAAGTAGGTCTTTCAACCAGTTTAAATACAAATAGTGTTCTCACCCAAGTGGGGACTCAGGTGATAATATAGGGAATTCTGGGAAGACACAAGGACTTCTCAGATTGAAGTCCAGGGTTCAAATCTCCATTTTACAATGGTCGGGTATGGGATAGGTCCTATTACAGAATGAAGTAGAGAAAATGATAGAACCAAAGAGTAGGAAAAGTTTGCTGTTCCTATAGAAGATACAGAGAATCAATCTAGGTTGCAATTTTATGAAAAAGTATCTTAGTTCACTAAGATTTAAATGAGAAGATTGAATGACATAGTCAGTGGCTATGATAATAAGGTAATGGAGAGAATTGTTTTTAAAAGAAGAAAGGCTAAAACTTAATCTAAGGGGCTTATGATGAAAAAGGCTATCCACCACCATAGAAATAACTGATGAAGTCTGAATGCAGATTGAAGCATATCATTCTTCACTCTATTTTCTCCATGAACTTTTCTCTAGAGTAACTGAAATGTGTCTACTTTTACACTTTGACAAACATGGAAATATGCATTGTATGAGAACACATATATAAATTATACAATATTTAACCTGTTGTTTTGGGAAAGAGTGAGAGTGAGAAACATGAATGGCAAACATCAGAAAATAATTATAAAAAATTATATCAAAATGTAATTTGGAAAACAATTAAAAAGTTAATGTTAAAATAATTTCATGAAAGCTTATTTCAAAGATAAACTTTGTGCATTAGAAAATTTAATCTAATGTGTGCAAACCTTTAATCATGGCACAATTATAAAAAAGAACTAACCTTAATGTTGGCTTTTTAGTCACCATAAATAAACCTCAGCCTAGACAACTTAATAGTAAATGCTTGTCTTTATATATGAGCTTAATTAGAAATAATATATATGGCTGATTCAGAAGACACATACTAAGTAGAATCCAGGACTCAAGTGTTCGCAGAACCGAGAAATCACCTGATCTATGTCTATTTTCCATCTTACTGTAAGTAATATTAGCATAATTTTGAAAATTGTGTGGCACTGGAAGAAAATCAGGAATTTTCCCTTTTTAATAAACAATAATAATTGACATTTCAATTAAAAGTTCAATGCAATATACAGGCATTTATTTTTAACATCTATTTTAAAATATTATTTCTCTCTACTGTGAGTCACTTCTTATTTCCTCTTTTCTACTACATATGAGTCAGTGTTAGAACAATGAACATTAAGAAAAGTGATTGAGAAGAGTGTTGAAAAGTTTAGCCTTATTTTTTTTTACTTTTAAACATTATTTTTATTTGGTCCATTTCAAACATTATTCATTGGATACAAAAATTATTATCTTTTTCTCCTTCCCCTCTCCCCACCCCTGCCCTAGTCAACGCACAATTCCACTGGATATACCATGTGTCCTTGATCCTAACCCATTTCCATGTTGTTGGTATTTGAACTAGGATGTTCATTTAGAGTCTACATCCAGAATCATATCCCCTCAGCCCCTGTTGTCAAGCAATTTCCTTTCCTCAGTGTTTTTACTCTCACAGTTTGTCCTCTGCTTGTGGATAGTGTTTTTTTTTTCTCATAGATCCCTGCAGATTGTTCAGGGATATTGCATTGACACTAACGGAGGAGTCTATTACATTTGATTGTACCACAGTGTATTGGTCTCTCTGTACAATGTTCTCCTGTTTTACTGCTTTCACTCTGCATAAATTCCTGGAGGTCATTCCCATTCCCATGGAATTCCTCCAGTTTATTATTCTTTTGAGCACAATAGTATTCCATCACCAACAGATACCACAATTTGTTCAGCCATTTCCCAATTGAAGGGCCTCCCCTCATTTTCCAGTTTTTGGCCACCACAAAGAGCACAGCTATGGATATTCTTGTACAAGTCTTTTTCCTTATTATCACTTTGGGGTACAAACCCAGCTATGCTATCACTGGGTCATAAGGTAAGCAGTCTTTTAGTGCCCTTTGGGCATAGTTCCAAATTGCCCTCCAGAATGTTTGGATCAATTCACAACTCCACCAGCAATGAATTAATGTCCCAACTTTGCCACACCTCATCCAGCATTCATTTCTTTCCTTTGTTGTCATATTAGCCAATCTGCTAGGTGTGAGGTGATACCTCAGAGTTGTTTGGATTTGCATCACTCTGATTATCAGAAATTTAGAACACCTTTTCATGTGCTTATTAATATTTTTTTATTTCTTTAACTTAAAATTGCTTATTCATGTCCCTTACCCATTTATTAATTGGAAAATGGCTTGATTTTTTGTACAATTGATTTAGCTCTTTGTAATTTGAGTGATTAAACTTTTGTCAGAAGTTTTTGTTATGAAGATTGTTTTCCAATTTGTTGCTTCCCTTCTGATTTAGTTACATTTGTTTTTTTTTTTTTGTACAAAAACATTTTAATGTGATGTAGTCAAAATTATTTATTTTACATTTTGTCACTCTTTCTAAGTATTGTTTGGGTTTAAAATCTTTCCCTTCCCAAAGGTCTGACATGTATACAATTCTGTGTTCCCATAATTTACTTATTTTTTCCTTTATTATGTTCAAGTCGTTCACTCATTCTGAGTTTATCTTGGTGTAAGGTGTGAGGTGTTGATCCAAACCTAATTTCTCCCACACTGTCTTCCAATTTTCCCAGCAGTTTTTATAAAATAGTGGATTTTTCTTCCAAAAGTTGGGATCTTTGGGTTTGTCAGATACTGTCTTGCTGAGGTCACTTATCCCAAGTCTATTCCACTGATCCTCCTTTCTGTCTCTTAGTCAGTACCAAATTGTTTGATAACCACTGCTTTATAATATAGTTTAAGATATGGGACTTCAAGCCACCTTCCTTTGTATTTTTTTTCACTATTTCCCTGGATATCCTTGATTATTTGTTCTTCCAAATGAAGTTTATTATGGCTTTTTTCTAATTCAGTAAAAAATGTTTCTTGGATGTTCAATGGATATGGCACTAAATAGATAGATAAGTTTGGGTAGCATGGTCATTTTTTTTAAATTTTAATATTATTTTATTTGGTCGTTTTCATACATTATTCACTGGAAACAAAGATCGTTTTCTTTTCCTCCCCTCCCCTCCCCCCCCCCCGCCTTTCCCTCTCCCATAGCCGACGCATGATTCCACTGGTTATCACATGTGTTCTTGACTCGAACCCATTTCCCTGTTGTTGGAGTTTGCATTATCGTGTTCATTTAGAGTCTCTCCTCAGTCTTATCTCCTCCAACCCTGTAGTCAAGCAGTTGCTTTTCAGCGATGTTTTTATTCCCACAGTTTATCCTCTGCTTGAGGGTAGTATTTTTTTTTTTAGATCCCTGCAGATTGTTCAGGGATTGCATTGATACTAATGGAGAAGTCCATTACCTTCGATTGTACCACAATGTATCAGTCTCTGTGTACAATGTTTTCCTGGTTCTGCTCCTCTCGCTCTGCATTACTTCCTGGAGGTTGTTCCAGTCTCCATGGAACTTCTCCACTTTATTATTCCTTTTAGCACAATAGTATTCCATCACCAACATATACCACAATTTGTTCAGCCATTCCCCAATTGAGGGGCATCCCCTCATTTTCCAATTTTTGGCCACCACAAAGAGCGCAGCTATGAATATTTTTGTACAAGTCTTTTTGTCCATTATCTCTTTGGGGTACAAGCCCAGCAGTGCTATGGCTGGATCAAAGGGCAGACAGTCTTTTATCGCCCTTTGGACATAGTTCCAATTTGCCCTCCAGAATGGTTGGATCAATTCACAACTCCACCAGCAATGAATTAATGTCCCCACTTTGCCACATCCCCTCCAGCATTCATTACTTTGCATAGCTGTCATGTTAGCCAATCTGCTAGGTGTGAGATGATACCTCAGAGTTGTTTTGATTTGCATCTCTCTGATTATAAGAGATGTAGAGCACTTTTTCATGTGCTTATTAATAGTTTTGATTTCTTTGGCTGAGAATTGCCTGTTCATGTCCCTTGCCCATTTGTCAATTGGAGAATGGCTTGATTTTTTGTACAATTGATTTAGTTCTTTATAAATTTTAGTAATTAAACCCTTGTCAGAGGTTTTTATGAAGATTGTTTCCCAATTTGTTGCTACCCTTCTGATTTTGGTTACATTGGTTTTGTTTGTACAAAAACTTTTTAATTTGATGTAATCCAGATTATTTATTTTGCATTTTGTAATTCTTTCTAATTCTTGCTTGGTTTTGAAGTATTTCCCTTCCCAAAGGTCTGACATGTATACTATTCTGTGTTCGCCTAATTTTCTTATAGTTTCCTTCTTTATGTTCAAGTCATTCATCCATTTTGAATTTATCTTGGTGTAGGGTGTGAGGTGTTGATCTAAGCCTAATCTTTCCCACACTGTCCTCCAATTTTCCCAACAGTTTTTATGAAATAGTGGATTTTTGTCCCAAAAGCTGGGATCTTTGGGTTTGTCATATACTGTCTTGCTGAGGTTGCTTGCCCCCAGTCTATTCCACTGATCTTCCTTTCTGTCTCTTAGCCAGTACCAAATTGTTTTGATGACCGCTGCTTTATAATATAGTCTGAGATCTGGGACTGCAAGACCCCCTTCCTTTGTATTTTTTTTTCATTAATTCCCTGGGTATCCTTGATCTTTTGTTCTTCCAAATGAACTTTGTTATGTTTTTTTCTAAATCAGTAAAAAAAATTTTTGGAAGTTCCATGGGTATGGCACTAAATAGATAGATGAGTTTGGGTAGGATGGTCATTTTTATTATATTGGCTTGTCCTACCCATGAGCAGTTAATATTCTTCCAATTGTTCAAGTCTAGTTTTAGTTGTGTGGAAAGTGTTTTGTAGTTGTGTTCATATAGATCCTGTGTTTGTCTCGGGAGATAGATTCCTAAGTATTTTATTTTGCCTTGGGTAATTTTGAATGGGATTTCTCTTTCTAGTTCTTGCTGCTGAGCTGTGTTGGAATTATATAGAAATGCTGATGACTTATGTGGGTTTATTTTGTATCCTGCAACTTTGCTAAAGTTGTTGATTATTTCAATTAGCTTTTTGGTTGAGTCTCTAGGATTCTTTAAGTAGACCATCATGTCATCTGCAAAGAGTGATAATTTGGTCTCCTCCTTGCCTATTTTGATGCCTTCAATTTCTTTTTCTTCTCTAATTGCTACTGCTAGTGTTTCTAATACAATGTCAAATAATAGAGGTGATAATGGGCATCCTTGTTTCACTCCTGATCTTAATGGGAATGGATTTAGTTTATCCCCATTGCAGATGATATTAGCTGATGGTTTTAGATATATACTGTTTATTATTTTTAGGAATGACCCTTCTATTCCTATGCTTTCTAGTGTTTTTAGTAGGAATGGGTGTTGTATTTTATCAAAGGCTTTTTATGCATCTATTGAGATAATCATGTGATTCTTGTTGGTTTGCTTGTTGATGTGGTCAATTATGTGGATAGTTTTCCTAATGTTGAACCAGCCCTGCATCCCTGGTATGAATCCTACTTGATCATGGTGGATGACCCTTCTAATCACTTGCTGGAGTCTTTTTGCTAGTATCCTATTTAAGATTTTTGCATCTATATTCATTAGGGAGATTGGCCTATAGTTTTCTTTCTCTGTTTTTGGCCTGCCTGGCTTTGGAATTAGTACCATGCTTGTGTCATAAAAGGAGTTTGGTAGGACTCCCTCTTTGCTTATTATGTTGAATAGTTTGTATAATATTGGGGTTAACTGTTCTCTGAATGTTTGATAGAATTCACTGGTGAATCCATCAGGCCCTGGGGATTTTTTCTTAGGCAGTTCTTTGATGGCTTGATGGATTTCAATTTCTGATATGGGATTATTTAAGAAAACTATTTCTTCTTCTGTTAGTCTAGGCAATTTATATTTTTGTAAATATTCATCCATATCACCTAGATTGGTATATTTATTGCCATATAGTTGGGCAAAGTAGTTTTTAATGATTGCCTTAATTTCCTCTTCATTTGAGGTGAGATCCCCCTTTTCATCCTTGATGCTATTAATTTGCCTTTCTTCTTTCCTTTTTTTAATTAAATTAACCAGTACTTTGTCTATTTTGTCTGTTTTTTCAAAGTACCAGCTTCTAGTCTTGTTTATTAGCTCAATAGTTTTGTCACTTTCTATTTTATTAATTTCTCCCTTAATTTTTAGGATCTCTAGTATGGTTTTCTTCTGGGGGTTTTTAATTTGTTCATTCTCAAGTTTTTTGATTTGCATTTCCAATTCCTTGGTCTCTGTCCTCCCTAATTTGTTAATATATGCACTCAGGGATATGAATTTTCCTCTAAGTACTGCCTTGGCTGCATCCCATAAGGTTTGAAAGGATGTTTCGCCGTTGTCATTTTCTTCAACGAAATTGTTAATTGTTTCTATGATTTCTTCTCTAACTATCCGATTTTGGAGTATCATGTTATTTAATTTCCAATTAATTTTTGATTTGGGTCTCCATGTACCCTTGCCGATCAATATTTTAATTGCCTTGTGATCTGAAAAGGCTGCAGTTAATATTTCTGCTTTTCTGCATTTAAGTGCCATGTTTCTATGACCTAGTGTATGATCTATTTTTGTGAATGTGCCATGTGGTGCTGAAAAGAAGGTGTATTCTTTTTTGTCCCTATTTATTTTTCTCCATATGTCTATTAATTCTAATTTTTCTAAGATTTCATTCACCTCTTTTACCTCTTTCTTATTTATTTTTTGATTTGATTTATCTAAATTTGATAGTGGTTGGTTCAAGTCTCCCACTAATATGGTTTTACTATCTAATTCCTCCTTCAATTCTCCTAGTTTCTCTATTAAAAATTTGGATGCTATACCATTTGGTGCATACATGTTGATTAGTGATATTTCCTCATTGTCTATATTTCCTTTTAGCAGAATATATTTACCTTCCCTGTCCCTTTTGATCAGGTCTATTTGTACTTTGGCTTTGTCAGATATCATGATTGCAACTCCTGCCTTCTTTCTATCGGTTGAGGCCCAAAAGGTCTTACTCCAACCTTTAATTCTAACCTTGTGAGTGTCAACCCGTCTCATATGTGTTTCTTGAAGACAACATATGGTAGGGTTTTGTGTTCTAATCCAATCTGCTATTTGTCTGCGTTTTATGGGTGAGTTCATCCCATTCACGTTCAAGTTATGATTGTTATTTGTGGATTTGCTGGCATTTTGATGTCTTCCCCTAGTTCTGACCTTTCTTCTTTAGCTTTCTCCTTTTGAACCAGTGATTTACTTTAGGTCAGTCCCCCTAGTCCCCTCCCTTGAGATGCTTCCCTTTCTAGCCCCTCCCTTTTTATGCTCCCTTCCCCTCCCCCCTCTCCTTCCCTCCCTTTTTGTACTCCTTCCCCCCCCCCCTCCTTAATTTTCCTTTCTTTCTTGCCCTAATGGATAAGATAGAATTCAGGATCCCACTGGATCTAGATGTTCTTCCCTCTCAGATTTGATTTCACTGAGAGTAAGGTTTAAGTAATTCCACTTCACGCTCTCTTCCTCTCCTTCTCATATGAGAGTTCTTCCCCTCCCCTTCCCATGTGTATCTTTATATGGGAAAGTTTGTTCTATTGATTCCCCCCCTATTTCTTGAAGTTAATCTTAGTATTATCACGGTTCCCCCCTCCCTTTTCCTTTTTTTGCCCCAACTTTCCCGAAATCTTCTTGATTCCCCAATCTTTCCCTATGCATGTTTCTTCTAACTACTCTTATGATGATACAATTTATGAGAGTTACACAAAACATTTTCCCCACATATTAATATATATAATTAGATGTAAATGTAGTCCTTATAGAAGAGAGTTTGACTTAAAGAGAAAGATAAGATTTATCTCCTTTTCCCTTTCTTTCATATTTACCTTTTCATGTTTCTCTTGCTTTCTGTGCTTGGATATCGAACTTTCCACAGAGCTCTGGTCTTTTCTTAGCAAATGCTTGGAAATCTTCTATTTTGTTGAATGCCCATACTTTCCCCTGGAAGTATATTGTCAGTTTTGCTGGGTAGTTGATTCTTGGTTGGAGACCCAGCTCTCTTGCCTTTCTAAATATCGTGTTCCATGCTTTGCGGTCTCTTAGTGTGTTAGCCGCTAAGTCATGTGTGATCCTTATGGGAGCCCCCTTATATCTGAAGCTCTTCTTCTTGGCTTCTTGTAGGATTTTCTCCTTTACTTGGAAGCTCTTGAATTTGGCAATTACATTCCTAGGCGTTGTCTTTTGGGGATTTAGTATAGAAGGTGTTCTATGAATCCTTTCTATTTCTATTTTGCCCCCTTGCTCCAGAACGTGGGGGCAATTTTCTTTTATAATCTCCTCTAGAATAAAATCCAATTTGTTGTTTACCTCTGGTTTTTCTGGGAGACCAATGATACGGAGATTTTCTCGTCTTCCTCTGTTCTCCAGGTCCGTGACCTTCTCAGTGAGATATTTTATGTTTTCTTCCAATTCATTATTTGTTTGGGTTTGCTTTATTGATTCTTGCTGTTTTATCATCTCACTTTCTTCGAGGTGCTTAATTCTGGTCATTAGGGACTGGATTTGCTTTTCAGCCTTGTCTGCCCTTCTATTGGATGCTTTGAGTTCTTTTTCCAATTGAGCATTCTTATCTGTCAGGCAGCTGATCTCTTTCTCCCATTTTTCTTTCCAGAAGGTTTCCATCTTTTGGATAAGTTCCAGTTTGAGATCTTCCAGACCTTGTTGATAGTTTCCATTTTGGGAGGCGTGTTCTGAATTTTTTTGGATTTCCTCCTCATTCTCCTCTTTTCCTTGGGTACTTCCACCATAAAAGTTTTCAATAGTCACTTTTTTCCCTTTCTTCCTGGAGGCTTGATTTTGGGCCATGTGAGCCATCCCTTTGGTGGTTTTATTTCCCTTTCCTTTTTGGTCTGGGGTCTGGGTTATAAGAGCGGTTTTTCTGTGAATTTAGGTTGCTTCAGACTAGTTCTTCCCAGCCTCCGAGCCCAGGTATTCAGCTCCGCCCAGATAATCAGCACGCGTTGTTCAGCGCAGCCCGCCCCAAGTCCAGGTCCGCTGGCTTCTCCAGTGAAAACGCCCTGAGATGTTTTTTCCTGGCAGTCCCCAGATCCCAAGGACCCTGGAGTGCCCCCCCCAGACAGAGACGCTCCCCACTCACTCGCTGTCCCGGTGAGCGCTCAGGTAGCTCACTCTGGTTTAGTGGGGGAGGTGGGGTGGGGGAAGGGCGGCTCAGTTCACTTTTCTGTGCAAGCTTTTCCTTCTTATTTTAGTGTGGAAATGTTCAAGCCCCACGTACCTTTGCCTCTGTGGGGTACTGGGGAGTCCTTCTGTTCCTCCAAAGGTGATTTTATGCTCCTTTGATGTAGTCTATTTCGTTCGGTGCTGGGGAGAGAAAGCGTGCAGCGTCTAGATTGCAGCCATGATTACCCGGAAGTCCCATGGTCATTTTTATTATGTTATCTCATCCTACCCATTAGCAGTTAATATTTTTCCAATTGCTCAAATCTAGTTTTAGTTGTGTGGAAAGCATTTTGTAGTTGTGTTCATATAATTCCTGTGTTTGTCTCGGCAGATAGATTCCTAAGTATTTTATATTGTCTAAGGTGATTTTGAATGGAATTTCTCTTTCTAATTCCTGCTGCTGAGATGTGCTGGAGATATATAGAAATGCTGATGACTTATGTGGGTTTATTTTGCATCCTGCAACTTTGTTAAAGTTGGTGATTATTTCCACCAGCTTTTTAGTTGATTCTCTAGGATTCTTTAAGTAGACCATCATGTCATCTGCAAAGAGTGATAGCTTGGTCTCCTCATTGCCAAATTTAATTCCCTCAATTTATTTTTCTTCTCTAATTGCTACTGCTAGTGTTTCTAGTACAATGTTGAATAATAAAGATGATAATGGGCATCTTTGTTTCCCTCCTGATCTTATTGGGAAGGCTTCTAGTTTATCCCTATTGAAGATGATGTTTGCTGATGGTTTTAAACAGATACTGTTTTAGATAGATAGATAGTTTAATATTTTCAGAAAAGACCATTCTATTCTAATACTTTATAGTGTTTTAATAGGAATAAGTGTTGTATTTTGTCAAAGGCTTTTTCTGCATCTATTGAGTTAATGATGTGATTTTTGTTGGTTTGTTTGTTGATATGGTCAATTATGTGGATTGTTTTCCTAAATTGAACCATCCTTGCATTCCTGGTATAAATCCCACCTGATCCCACCTGATCATAGTAAATAACTCTCATGATATCTTGCTGGAATCTTTTTGCTACTATTCTATTGAAGATTTTTGCATCTATGTTCATTAAGGAGATTGGTCTGTAGTTTTCTTTCTCCATTTTTGGCCTGCCTGGTTTTGGGATCAGTACCATATTTGTGTCATGAAATGAGTTTGGTAAAAATTCCTTTTTGCTTATTCTGTCAAATAGTTTGTATAGTATGGAAATTAGCTATTGTAAATCTTGAAATCTCTCAGACTTTTGAATATTAAAAATTTCTCCATCGGGGAATTCTTAATTGGAACAAATTCCCTACTGAGAAACATTCCCCATTTTGATGTGAGAACTCGCCAAGATCAGAAATGGGAGGACCTCTACTCTAACCGTACTTAATAATGCTTTAGGGCAGAAAACTCCTTGGTAAACAATGAAAGTACTTGGACCCATGCTTATAATAAAGCAAGGAGTTCTTTGAGCCAGGCCTGTTTTTAGAATTGATACAATGGGATGCTAGGTACCTAAAAGGGTCGGGCAAGTTTTCTCTTGATGAGATTAGTTGACTCAGCTGTGTTTTCTCTCGTTCAGACTTACTGAGGAGATTGGTCGACTTAGCAGTAATTTATATGGGCAGTCCTTTGGAAAGCGTCTACAGTGATTGGTAGATGTAGGGACTTAGGGGAGGTGACGTGGGAGAAAAACCCCTATATAAGAAAAAGCAGAATCTTTTGAGGGGATATCCTTTTGGAAAAATCCTTTTGGAGGATCTCTGATGAGGATCGCTTGGGAAGAATCTCTTGAGAGAGGCTCTGGAGAAGGGAAGCTTTTGGAGGACAATCTCTAAGGAGGTCTCGCTGGAGCTCCTCTAAGGGGACTCTGTCCCTCTGGAGGCTCTGGAGAGAGGCCCTTTGGAATAGTATCTGGCTGGAAGGCTCTCTGGTGAAGTCAGCTGAGATGGAGCTGGCCTGGTGTCACTAGAATCCTTGCTTAGGCAGACCTTGTGGTGAGTGTTAAAAGACTGACTGACTCATCTCTCTCTCTCTTAAGACTCAGGTCTAGGCCATGTTTGCTTAAGGCACTTCATACTTATTTCCTTTTTTCTCTCTTTCTCTCTTTTCTTTAATTCCACATTTGTATTAATTAAAATCTCTATAAAACCCAGTTGCCTTGGGTATTTGAATAATTGGGAATATTTCCCTGGCGACCACCTTATATTTGATTTAAAACCAAGACACTGTAGTTAAACATATTTTCTGAGGTCAAATTTACTCACCCTCTCTTATATCTATCACAATTTATATCTTCCACTATTTTAATCACTATAGTTCAAGACCTCAACCATTTTAAATCTCACACTGTTCTTTGAATGTTTGATAGAATTCACTTTTGAATCCATCAGGCCCTGGGGATTTTTTCTTGGGGAGTCCTTTGATCACCTGTTCAAATGCTTTTGCTGATATGGGATTATTTAAGAATTCTATTTCTTCTTCTGTTATTCTAGGCAATTTATATTTTTGTAAATATTCATCTATATCACCTAGTTTGGCACATTTATTACCATATAATTGGGCAAAATATTTTTTAATGATTGCCTTAATTTCCTCTTCATTGGAGGTGAGTTCTTCAATTCCTCCCTGATACTGTTAATTTGATTTTCTTCTTTCCTCTTCTTTATTAGATTGACCAATATTTTGTCTATTTTGTTTGTTTTTTTTTCAAAATACTAGGCTATACTCTCATTCATTAGTTCAATAGTTCTTTCACTTTCAATTTTATTAATTTCTCCCTTAATTTTTAGGATCTCTAGTTTGGTTTTTTTCTGGGGGTTTTTAATTTGTTAGCTTTCAAGTTTTTTGATTTGCATTTTCAATTCATTGACCTCTACCCTCCCTAATTTGTTAATATATGCACTCCAGGATATTAATTTTCCCCTGAGTACTGCTTTGGCTGCATCCCATAAGGTTTGAAAGCATGTCTCATCATTGTAATTTTCTTCAATGAAATTATTAATTGTTTCTATGATTTCTTCTCTGACTAGTCAATTTTGGAGAATATTATTTAATTTCCACTTGATTTTTGATTTGTCTCTCCATGTACCCTTACTGATCATTATTTTTATTGCCTTATGATTTGAATTGTTGCATTTATTATTTATGCTTTTCTGCAGTTGTATGCCATGTTTTTATGACCTAGTATATGGTCAATCTTTGTGAATGTGCCATGTGCTGCTGAAAAGAAGGTGTATTCCTTTTTTCTCTATATATTTTCTCCATATATTTCCTAACTCTAATTTTTCTAGGATTTCATTCACCTCTTTTACCTTTTTATTATTTATTTTTTTATTTGATTTATCTAAATTTGATAGTGGTGTGTTCAGTTCTCTCACTAGTATAGTTACTATCTATTTCCTCCTTTAATTATACTATTTTCTCCATTAGAAATTTGGATGCTATAGCATTTGTTGAACACATGTTAATTAGTGATATTTCCTCATTATCTATAATCCCTTTTATCAGGATGTATTTACCTTCCCTATCCCTTTTAATCAGGTCTATTTTTATTTTCTCTTTGTCAGATATCATGATTGCTACTTCTGCTTTCTTTCTGTCAGTTGAGGCCCAGTAGGTCTTGCTCCACCCTTTAATTCTGACCTTGTGTAAGGCTAAAATTATGGCTGAGACTGAATGTAATAATATTTTTTGGTCACCAATGATTTTATTTATAAAATCCTAATGAACACCTAAGTCAGCTGGAAATTTTATGGTGATTTAATTGATATAGTGGAGGATATTAAGAAGAAGGATGAAGGAAGGGGTTAGTACCAGGCAGGAAGTTTAGGAGATATAGAATGTAAAGTTTTAAGTGTGAAAGAGGAAAGAATCAGCCTGACCTCCAAAGGGGCTCAGCCAAGATGCCAGAACCTGAATCAGCTCAAGAGAAAAACTCACCACCAAACACTCCAAGATGTCAAAACACCTAGCAACTCTCAGCCAGAGTCGCCTCTCCAGGGAAAGAGGAGGAGAGGGGAAGTGACATGCCTTGTATAGACAGTTTTACATTACTTTCCTGTGTCTCATCTGTACTAATGATGATTTAGCTTGAATTAGGACAGCCCAGAGGTCTGTTGTTTTTCTGCACATATCTGTTGAAGGCCATTTCCTTAGATAAATAAATCTTGAGTTTGAAGCAGATCTTCCAAATCTTGTTAAACTAAGAAGGGAGGAGAAATGTAGTTTCCAAGACCTGATTCTGTTATTCCAAGTATCTCCATTTTTACTGTTCAGGAAATAGCTAAATCACATCTTCTAAAGAATGGTCTGATTAGGGTGGAATAGTTTTAAAATTCAAACTTGTGAATATATACTTGTCTCATGTGTGTTTCTTGTAGACAACATATGGTAGGATTCTATATTCTAATCTCCTCTCCTATTCATCTATGTTTTATGGGTGAGTTCATCCCATTCTTTTTCAAAGTTATGATTGTCACTTTTGTATTCCCTAGCATTTTGATATCCTCTTCTAGTTCTGACCTTTCCTCTTTTGCTACATCCTTTTAAACCAGTGGTTTACTTTTAGTCAATCCCCCTATTCCTGTCCCTTGATATGCTTCCCTTTCTGGACCCTCTCTTTTTTTTCCCTTCTTGGTTTTTTTTCGGATCTGTTAAGTTACCTCCCCCCTCTCCTTCCCTTCCTTTTTTTTAACTCCCTCTGCCCTACCCCTCTTAGTTTTCCCTTCTTCCTTACCCTATAGGATAAGATAGACTTCAAGATCCCAATGGATCTACATGCTCTTCCCTCTCAGAATTGATTTCACTGAAAGTAATATTCAAGTATTACCTATTAGAACTCTATTCCTCTCCCTCTTATAAAAGTATTCTTCCCCTCCCCTTCTCATGTGTATCTTTGTGGGATAAAGATTATTCTATTTCTTTTATTTCTTCAATTATCTCTTAGTACCATCATCGATTCCCCAACACCCCTTTTTTGTTGCATATTATTTTTTAGCCTTTTATGCCCCAATCTTTTCTTACAAATGATTCTTCTATTTACTATGATAATGAAAATATTTTCAAGAGTTACAAATAACATTTTCTCCATATATTAATATATATATATGTATATATATGTATATATATACATATATATATATATAATTTGATCTAATTGTAGCCCTTAAAGAAGAGAGTTTGAAAAAAATTCTCCTTTTCCCTCTCTTTCATATTTACCTTTTCATATTTCTCTTGATCTTTTGTGTTTGGATATTAAAATTTCCAATTAGTTCTGGTCTTTTCCACATAAATATTTGGAAATCTTCTATTTTGTTGAATGCCCATACTTCCCCCTGAAAGTATATAGTCAGTTTTGATGGATAGGTGATTTTTGATTGAAGACCCAGTTCTCTTGCCTTTCTGAATATCATGTTCCAGGTGTTGAGGTCTTTTAGTGTGGAAGCTGCCAGGTCTTGTGTGATCCTGATTGATGCTCCTTTGTATCTGAATTATTTTTTTTTTGGCTTCTTGGAGGATTTTCTCCTTAGCTTGAAAGCTCTGGAATTTGGCAATTACATTTCTGGGAGTTGTTTTTTTGGGGTTTAGTGTAGAGTGTGTTCTATGAACTCTTTCAATATCTATCCCCCCCTCTCCTTTTTGAAGAAATTCAAGGAAGTTTTCTTGGATGATCACTTATAGAATGGTGTCAAGGTTTCTAATTATTTCTGGCTTTTCAGGTAGACCAATGATTCTCAAATTGTCTCTCCTTTCTCTCTTTTCCTGATCTGCCACCTTGTCAGTGAGATATTTTTGTTGTCTTCTATTTTATCAGTCCTTTGACTTTGCTTTATTAATTCTTGCTGTTTTGCAAGATCATTGGTTTCCAGTTGCTCAATTCTGGTCCTTAAGGTTTGGTTTTCTGTTATAATATTTTAGTTTTCTGATTTAACCTTCTGGTATTCAACTATGATATCTTCATTTTTTTAACCATTTCCCACTTCTCTTTCCAGAAGGCTTCCATCTTTTTGATGAGCTCCAATTAAGATGCTTCCAGGGTTTGTGGACAATTTTTTTTTTTAGATTTTGCCTTTGTTTGAGTATCGTCCATTATTTCCTCTGGAGCCTGTTTTTTTTCCTCCTTACAAATTCTTGAGGGTCACAGCCGTCTTTTGGGGATTTTTGGAAGGATTTTGAGGCTCCTGTGTATAATTAGCCATTTTTGGGATGTTTTCCCTTCTCTCTTTTGTCAGAAATCAGAGTCAGCTGGGCAGGTTCTCTGTGTATGGAGTTAAGCTGCAATTATTTCAACTGAGGCAGGCTCTCAAATATTTGCAGTCCTTTGCATCTCTTCTCGGTGCTACATTCCCAGGGTGCTCAAGGTCTGTGATCTCCTGCCTGCCTTGGTTTCTGGTCTAGCTACTTTCAGGGGTAATTCTCTGATGGTCCTCATCAGCTTCCATGGACTTAGAAGTGCAATTGTTCCGAGCACCTAAGGACTTTGCTGTCTCTTGTGCTGGAGTTTCCAGCCAGCTGCCTTCAGCAGTGGGTCCCCTGAGATCCTAGTCAGCTCCCAAGGACCCAGAGGTGCCCCTTGCTCAGTCCAGGTGTGCCCCTTGCTCACTCATCTTTTTGTGTGCTGGCTCTGGCTTTGGCTCTGTAGGTGGGGATGGGGGAGGGTGGAATGGCTAGCATTTGGATAGAAGCCCTTTCACCCTCTTATAGACTGAAAAAGCCCCAATCCCATGCAACTTCAATGCTGTGCCATACTGTACAGCTCCTCCACTCCTCTGAAAATGATTCTTAAGGTCTTTTGGGGTAGTCCTTGTTGGTATGTGCTGGGGAGAGGAAGTGGCCCACATTTAGACTGCCACCATGCTTACCCAGAAGTCTGAAAAGATTATCTTAAAGAAAATATATTTTTGGTATTCTGTTAATTAATTTGAGGTGGCCTTACATTTAGTTTTCTTTTTTCTTAATTTAAGTATAAGTTTTTTTTAATAATTTTCTTTATTTTTGTTTGTTTATTTGTTTTTTTTAGTCACTTTGCCTTTTCGTTCCTCCTTCACTAACATCCTATCACATTGCCTCCTTATGATGCTTATTTTTAAAAAATAATGGATCATGCTCATGGATCTGCTCCTTTTACTCTCCATGAACTGCTCCTTTCACTCTCCATGAGATGGTCTTTAAAAATATAGCACCTAGCCGATGCTTCCTAGAATTATTTTGAGGACAAACTTAGTAATAATTGTAAAGCACTTTTCATAGTGTACAGAGTAAGTGCTATAAAAATTCAGCCATGAGGATGATAATATGTATATGCATGTACTAATTAAATTTATGTAGATAAATATAAATACTTTAAATCTATAACATGAAAACCATTATACATATACATTCAGATAAATATGAATATAGAATATATTTATTCTACCAAGTAACCTAACTAGCTTTCTGCCTATCTCTATTTTGGTATCTCTATAAACAAAATGCACGTTTTACATCCCCAACTATTAAAACAGTTCTTGGTATACAATAATTACGTGCTTTTTTCCTCTGCCAATAAACCCTATATTTGTAATAAATCATTCAGAATTATTTCTTTAACTGAGGTTTATTTTAATTGGAGTCAGTAAATTAAAGAGCATTTGGCATGATGTTTTATTTAAAAACATAGAAAATGTAGTAATTCCTCAATAGGTCTTTAACTATGGGAAAAAATTTCAGTTTATAAGATGAGGTTATTTCCTAGAAGCAACCAAAAAGGAAACCATAAAATATAATTTTTTAAAGCTGTTCAAGAAGTAATTGGTTTCCAATATAGCAGGTCTACATCATCATGACAAACAGAGTTCATGAAGTTAACAACATTTATTTTATTATTAAAAAGCCTATGAGGGACAAAATGTATGATGAAAGTAATTCCCATCAATTCTTGGGGAAAAAATGTGATCAAGTGTATTCTGTCGAGAAAATGGATTGAAAATGAGGATAAACTGTATTTTGACAAGAAAATTGATTAAAGTGTGTTTGGATACAATTTTTCAACAAAATAGATAATTGAAGCAATTGATCAAAAGGTAGTTGATAAACTATTTCTTCCTGTATAAGACAATTGATTTTTCTGGCAAAAATTAGTTTTATCAGTAAATTGAAGGAAAGTACTTGAGAGAATGCATTTTCCCCAAAATGGATAAAAATCTGGATGAAAAGTAAGATTTAAAGGATAATCAAGTTTCTTTTCCCAAAGTTTCACTGCAAAAAAAAGTTTTTGTGACCAAAATTGGATTTAATTCAGGTTAAATTTTGATTCAAGTAGAAAGCAGGTGTTTTATCATGTATTATGGATTCATCAACTAAATTATTTCCCCTCCAAATATTGGATAAATGATAGATAGATAGATAGATAGATAGATAGATAGATAGACAGATAGATAGACAGATAGATAGATAGATAGACAGACAGACAGACAGACAGACAGATAGATAGATAGATAGATAGATAGATAGATAGATAGATAGACAGACAGAAAGAAAGATAGATTGAAAGATAGATTGATTACTCTTCATTTTCTTTCAGCTTCTTTTTGACTGATTAATAGCTAGAAAGTTTGTAAAAGAAATACATACTTCAGGAGGCCAGTATTTCATAAAGGGAGAAATAAAGCTTAGGCAATGCAGTATTTAGTATCTGTTAACTACAATTCCACAACATATTTACTGAATCAACAAACAACTTTCAGCAATATTGAAGAGGTTTCTTTGATATTATAATAAGATTTCCAAAATATTTTATTTAGTTGCTCCTAATAGAAAATTTATGAAGGACAAAAATGAATCTGAATATAAAGGTCTAATAGTAAAACACTACTGCATTTTTTTTGAAAAGGAAGGCATGAAAAGGAGAGAGTCTAGAGTAAAAATGTGATATTTTTTACTGTAGGGAATAGGGAAATTAAAGATATATTTTAGAGAGTCAAGAAGGCTGCTTAGAAGGAGCAGAAGTTCAGACCTCTGAAAACCCTTCCTTACCAATCACAAACTGAGTGCTCCTAGGGGACTGAAAATCAAACCTAACAACAGGACAGAGGAAAGGAATCATCCTGCTGAAATCAATCCAAAAGGTACACCCCCACCACCAAAGCCAGAATCTGAGAGCACTAGGGTTTAAGGGAAAGGCAGAAGGAAGGTCCTGGGACTCCTCCCCCCTCACCTAGAGTGCTGAGCCTCCAGAGGCAGCAGGAACCTCTGGGAAGGCAAAAGCACTGTTCTGGAGGGAATACTTTGTGGCAGAGCTGTGCCAGGTTCAGAGTGTCAAACATAGGCAGTGGGGAAAGAGTTGGAGTGAGAGAAGAGCAGGCAGACTAGTCACAGAGTCTGATACCTTCTATATTGCTCCAGCCTTTCAGGAGGTTTTGGCCTCAGGATGCATCAAGCCCAACCCAGCTGAACTTAATGACATCAAATGTCATCAGAGGTCAGGGAAGCCCAAATTCCAACTCCCCTCCCTCACATACAGCTGGACTTTAATTTAATCCATTCAAAAGCCTCCAGAGGACAGGGATGCTCAAACACCAACACCACTCCCCCACAGACTGCAAGGAGAGGTCTTCTGTCAAATCTCCAAGAGGGGACACTGACAGAAACCCCCAAAACAAAAATAAATGAGAGGACCAAGAGCACAGACCAATTGGGGAGCAAAGAAGGGGAAAATATGAGCAAACAACAGAAAAAGAAGAAAGAAATTACAATAGATGCTTCTTTACAGGCAAAGAGCAAAGAGCAAATGGAAAATAAGGGGAGAGATCAGTAAACATTAAATCAGAAATCCCAGTGAATTGGATGCAGGCTTTGGAAGAATTCAAAATGCAATTTAAAACACAATTAAGAGAGGCTGAAGACAAATGGGAAAAGAACTTATAAACTAAGATATGTCATCTGGAAACAGAAAATAGTGTCTTGAAAGCCAAAATCAACCAGCTTGAAAAGGAGGCAATGAAGATGAAAGATGAGGCAAAGGAAATGAGACATGAGGCAAAGAGGATGAAAGATGAACTCCAAAGTAAATCAGACCAGAAGGAGAAGGATGACCAAAAAGCCAGGGATGAAATCCAGTCTTTAGGAACCAGAATACAACAACTAGAAATAAGTGGCCTTATCAGGCAGCAGGACAATATAAAACAAAACCAAAAGAATGAAAAACTTGAGGAAAATATGAAGCACCTTATTCTTAAAACAGAAGATTTAGTAAATCATTCCAGGAGAGACAACTTGAGAATCATTGGTCTACCAGAAGAACATAGAAAAAGAAAAAGACTGAACATTCTACTCCAGGAAATTATCCAAGAAAACTGCCCTGATATTCTAGAACAAGAGGGAAAAGTGGAGATTGAAAGAATCGACAGATTACCATCTCTACCTAATCCCCAATTGACAACACCCAGGAATGTTTTAGCCAAATTCAAGAGCCATCAGACCAAAGAAAAAATACTACAAGTTGCCAAGAAAACATCATTCAGATACCAAGGAACCATAGTGAGGATAATGAAGGTTCTGGCTGCATCTACACTGAATGACCAAAATGCATGTAATATGATATTGTGGAAAATGGGGGAACTAGATCTACAACCAAGAACCAACTACCCAGCAAAACTGAATGTATTCTTAGTGTGACAGTATAGTCATTCAACAAAATAGAATTCCAAGAATTTGTAAGAAAAAAATCAGACCTGAAAAGAAAATTTGGTATTGTGAATCTTAAAATTTCTCAGACTTGTGAATCTTAAAAATTCTCAGACCCTACCTTAGAACATTTGGTTAGGACCATTCCCCACTTTAAAACAATGAAGGGACTTTGGCCAGGAAGGGGGGAACTCTAACATTACTCCACCCATACTAGGCATACTTTAGGGGAAGATAAAGTTGTAAACTCCTGATTGAAAAATGAAAAGTCCCCAACCCATACTTAAAGTGAAGCAAGAGACCTTAAGTTAGGTCTATTTTTAGATCTCATAAAAAAGAGTGAAAAGTACCTATGAAGATCAAATTAATCAGGCAACTTGCAAAGGACAAGATAAGTCTACTCAGGTGTGAATTACTCAAAAGTTTTAGTCTACTCAGGTATGAATTAAGAATGATCAGTCCTTTGGAAAATGTATACTGTGATTGGTAGACATAGAAATTTAGGGGAGGTGACATAGGAGAAAATTTTCTTTAAAAAGAAGGAGCTAGAGGGCTCTGGAGAGAGTTCATCTTGCCAAAGCTGAATTAGAGGTCAGGAGTCAAAGGAAACTGCTGGGTCTTGCTCTCTCTCTCGGTGACTGAAGTTGGTCAACTTCCTGAGCTAAACTGGAGCTTCTCTCTGAATACTAGAGTGTTGCTTGGAATGATCTTGTGGTGAGTGACTAAAGACTGACTTAGACCCAGCTCTGAGCAGGGGGGTCCTCAGAGCTGTACTTGGGGTGGTTGCACTGAACATCTGGGCTGAGCAAAACACCAGAGGTGGACCACTCACTGATTATCTGGGCGGAGCTGAACAACTGGGCAGTGTGGCTGTGATCAGGGGCCCAGCGCTCTAAGAAACCTCAGAGGCTGGGAAGAACTAGTCTGAGGCAACCTAAATTCACAGAAAAACCACCCATATCACCCAGACCCCAGACCAAAAAGGAAAGGGAAATAAAACCACCAAAGAGATGGTTCACATGGCCCAAAATCAAGCCTCCAGGATGAAAGGGAAAAAGGTGACTATTGAAAACTTTTATGGTGGAAGTACCCAAGGAAAAGAGGAGAATGAGGAGGAAATAAAAAAAAATCAGAACATGCCTCCCAAAATGGAAACGATCAACAAGCTCTGTGATATCTCAAACTGGAACTTATCCAAAAGATGGAAACCTGGAAACAAAAATGGGAGAAAGAGATCAGCAGTCTGACAGATAAGACTGCTCAATTGGAAAAAGAGCTCAAGGCATCCAATAGAAGGGCAGACAAAGCTAAAAAGCAAAACCAATCCCTAACGACGAGAATTAAGCAACGCGAAGAAAGTGAGATCATAAAACAGCAAGAATCAATATATCAAAACCAAAAAAATTAATGAATTAGAAGAAAACATAAAATATCTCACTGAGAAGGTCACAGATCTGTAAAACAGAGGGAGAAGAGAAAACCTCTGAATTATCGATTTCCCAGAAAAACCAGAGATAAACAATAAACTCAATATTATTCTACAGGAGATTATAAAGGAAAATTGCCCCCACATTCTGGAGCAAGGGGGCAAAATAGAAATAGAAAGGATTCATAGAACACCCTCTATACTAAATTCCCAAAAGCCAACCCCTGGGAATGTAATTGCCAAATTCAAGAGCTTCCAAGAAAAAGAGGAAATCCTACAAGAAGCCAAGAAGAGGAGCTTCAGATATAAGGGGGCTCCCATAAGGATCACACACGACTTAGCGGCTAACACACTAAGAGACCTCAAAGCATGCAACACAATATTTAGAAAGGCAAGAGAGCTGGGTCTCCAACCAAGAATCAACTACCCAGCAAAACAGACTATATACTTCCAGGGGAAAGTATGGGCATTCAACAAAATAGAAGATTTCCAAGCATTTGCTAAGAAAAGACCAGAACTTAGTGGAAAATTTGATATTCAAGCACAGAAAGCAAGAGAAACCAGAAAAGGTAAATATGAAAGAAAGGGAAAAGAAGCTAAATCTTATCTTTTTCTTTAAGTCAAACTGTCTTCTATAAGGACTACATTTACATCAAATTATATATATGTTAATATGTGGGGAAAATGTTTTGTGTAACTCTCAAAAATTGTATGCATCATAAGAGTAGTTAGAAGAAACATGCATAGGGAAAGATTGGGGCATTAAGAAGATTTGGGGAAAGTGGGGGCAAGGAAAGGAAAAGGAATGGGGGGGAACTGTCTATAATACTAAGATTTACTTCAACAAATGGGGGGGGGACATAATAGAATAATCTTTCCCATATAAAGATACACATGGGAAGGGGAGGGGAAGAACTCTCATATGAGAAGGAGAGGAAGAGAGAGTGAAGTGGAATTACTTAAACCTTACTCTCAGTGAAATCAAATCTGAGAGGGAAGAACATCTAGATCCAGTGGGATCCTGAATTCTATCTTATCCATTAGGGCAAGAAAGAAAGAAAAATTAAGGAAGGGGAGGGTGGAAGGAGTATAAAAAAGGAGGGGAAGAGAGGAGGGAAGGGAAGGGAGCATAAAAATGGAGGGGCTAGAGAGGGAAGCATCTCAAGGGAGGGGACTAGGGGGACTGACCTAAAGTAAATCACTGGTTCAAAAGGAAATAGCTAAAGAAGAAAGGTGAGAACTCGGGGAAGATATCAAAATGCCAGTGAATTCACAAATGACAAACATAACTTTGAATGTGAATGGGATGAACTCACCCATAAAACGTAGACAAATAGCAGATTGGATTAGAACCCAAAACCCTACCATATGTTGTCTTCAAGAATCACATATGAGGCGGGTTGACACTCACAAGGTTAGAATTAAAGGTTGGAGTAAGACCTTTTGGGCCGCAACTGATAGAAAGAAGGTAGCAGTTGCAATCATGATATCTGACAAAGCCAAAGCACAAATAGACCTGATCAAAAGGGATAGGGAAGGTAAATATATTCTGCTAAAAGGGAGTATAGACAATGAGGAAATATCACTAATCAACATGTATGCACCAAATGGTATAGCATCCAAATTTCTAATGGAGGAACTAGGAGAATTGAAGGAGGAAATAGACAGTAAAACCATATTAGTGGGAGACTTGAAAAAACCACTATCAAATTTAGATAAATCAAACCAAAAAATAAACAAGAAAGAGGTAAAAGAGGTGAATGAAATCTTGGAAAAATTAGAGTTAATAGACATATGGAGAAAAATAAATAGGGACAAAAAAGAATACACCTTCTTTTCAGCACCACATGGCACATTCACAAAAATAGATCATACACTAGGTCACAGAAACATGGCACTCAAATTCAGAAAAGCAGAAATAATAAATGCAGCCTTTTCAGATCACAAGGGAATAAAAATATTGATCAGCAAGGGTACATGGAGAGCCAAATCAAAAATTAATTGGAAATTAAATAATATGGTACTCCAAAATCAGATAGTTAGAGAAGAAATCATAGAAACAATTAATAATTTCGTTGAAGAAAATGACAATGGTGAGACATCCTTTCAAACCTTATGGGATGCAGCCAAGGCAGTACATAGAGGAAAATTCATATCCCTGAGTGCATATATTAACAAATTAGGGAGGACAGAGATCAAGGAATTGGAAATGCAAATAAAAAAATATGGGAATGAACAAATTAAAAACCCCCAAAAGAAAACCAAACTAGAGATCCTAAAAATTAAGGGAGAAATTAATAAAATCAAAAGTGACAGAACTACTGAGCTAATAAATAAGACTAGAAACTGGTACTTTGAAAAAACAGGAAAAATAGACAATGTACTGGTTAATCCAATTTAAAAAAGGAAAGAAGAAAGGCAAATTAACAGCATCAAGGATGAAAAGGGGGATCTCACCTCCAATGAAGAGGAAATTAAGGCAATCATTAAAAACTACTTTGCCCAACTATATGGCAATAAATATACTAACCTAGGGGATATGGATGAATATTTACAAAAATATAAATTGCCTAGACTAACAGAAGAAGAAATAGTTTTCATAAATAATCCCATATCAGAAAAAGAAGTACAACAGGCAATCAAAGAACTTCCTAAGAAAAAAACCCCAGGGCAAGATGGATTCACCAGTGAATTCTATCAAACATTCAAAGAACAGCTAACTCCAATACTATACAAACTATTTGACATAATAAGCAAAGAGGGAGTTCTACCAAACTCCTTTTTAAGACACAAACAGGGTACTAATTCCAAAGCCAGGCAGGCCAAAAACAAAGTAAGAAAATTATAGACCAATCTCCCTAATGAATATAGATGCAAAAATCTTAAATAGGATACTAGCAAAAATACTCCAGCAAGTAATCAGAACGGTCATCCACCATGATCAGGTAGGATTTATACCAATGATGCATGGCTGGTTCAATATTAGGAAAACTATCCACATAATTGACCACATCAACAAGCAAACCAACAAGAACCACATGATTATCTCAACAGATGCAGAAAAAGCCTTTGATATAATACAACACGTATTCCTATTAAAAACACTAGAAAGCATAGGAATAGAAGGGTCATTCCTAAAATTAATAAACAGTATATATCTAAAACCATCAACTAATATCATCTGCAATGGGGATAAACTAAATCCATTCCCATTAAGATCAGGAGTGAAACAAGGGTGCCCATTATCACCTCTATTATTTGGCATTGTATTAGAAACACTAGCAGTAGCAATTAGAGAAGAAAAAGAAATTGAAGGCATCAAAATAGGCAAGGAGGAGATCAAATTATCGCTCTTTGCAGATGACATGATGGTCTACTTAAAGAATTCTAGAGATTCAACCAAAAAGCTAATCGAAATAATCAACAACTTTAGCAAAGTTGCAGGATACACAATAAACCCACATAAGTCATCAGCATTTCTATATAATTCCAACACAGCTCAGCAGCAAGAACTAGAAAGAGAAATCCCATTCAAAATTACCTTAGCCAAAATAAAATACTTAGAAATCTATCTGCAGAGACAAACACAGAATCTATATGAACACAACTACAAAAAACTTTCCACACAACTAAAACTAGACTTGAACAATTGGAAGAACATTACTGCTCATGGGTAGTATGAGCCAATATAATAAAAATGACCATCCTACCCAAACTCCTCTATCTATTTAGTGCCTTAACCATGGAACTTCCAATTTTTTTTTTTACTGATTTAGAAAAAAACATAACAAAGTTCATTTGGAAGAACAAAATTTTAAGGATATCCAGGGAAATAATGAAAAAAAAATACAAAGGATGGGGGTCTTGCAGTCCTAGATCTCAGACTATATAATAAAGCAGTTGTCATCAAAACAATTTGGTACTGGCTAAGAGACAGAAAGGAGGATCAGTGGAATAGACTGGGGACAATCAACCTCAGCAATACAGTATATGACAAACCGAAAGATCCCAGCTTTTGGGACAAAAATCCACTATTTCATAAAAACTGCTGGGAAAATTAGAGGACAGTGTGGGAAGGATTAGGTTTAGATTAACACCTCACACCCTACACCAAGATAAATTCAAAATGCGTAAATGACTTGAACATAAAGAAGGAAACTATAAGAACATTAGGCGAACACAGAATAGTATACATGTCAGACCTTTGGGAAGAGAAAGACTTCAAAACCAAGCAAGAATTAGAAAGAGTTACAAAATGCAAAATAAATAATCTGGATTACATCAAATTAAAAAGGTTTTGTACAAACAAAACCAATGTAACCAAAATTAGAATGGAAACAACAAATTGGGAAAAAATCTTCATAGAAACCTCTGACAAAGTTTTAATTACTCAAATTTATAAAGAACTAAATCAATTGTACAAAAAATCAAGCCATTCTCCAATTGACAAATGGTCAAGGGACATGAACAGGCAGTTCTCAACCAAAGAAATCAAAACTATGAATAAGCATATGAAAAAGTGCTCTACATCTCTTATAATCAGAGAGATGCAAATCAAAACAACTCTGAGGTATCACCTCACACCTAGCAGATTGGCTAACATGACAGCTATGGAAAGTAATGAATACTGGAGGGGATGTGACAAAGTGGGGACAATAATTCATTGCTGTTGGAGTTGTGAATTGATCCAGCCATTCTGGAGGGCAATTTGGAACTATGCCCAAAGGGTGATAAAAGACTGTCTGCCCTTTGATCCAGCTATAGCACTGCTGGGTTTGTACCCCAAAGAGATAATAAGGAAAAAGACTTGTACAAGAATATTCATAGCTGCACTCTTTGTGGTGGCCCAAAATTGGAAAACGAGGGGATGCCAATCAATAGGGGAATGGCTGAACAAATTGTGGCATGTGTTGGTGATGGAATACTATTGTGCTAAAAGGAATAATAAAGTAGAGGAATTCCATGGAGACTGGAACAACCTCCACGAAGTGATGCAGAGAGAAATAAGCAGAACCAGGAAAACATTGTACACAGAGACTGATACATTGTGGTGCAATCGAAGGTGATGGACTTCTCCATTAGTGTCAATGCAATATCCCTGAACAATCTGCAGGGATCTAAAAAATACTATCCACAAGCAGAGGATAAAGTGTAGGAGTAAAAACACCGATGAAAAGCAACTGCTTGACTACAGGGTTGGAGGGGATATGACTGAGGAGAGACTCTAAATGAACACTCTAATGCAAATTCCAATAACAGGGAAATGGGTTCGAGTCAAGAACACATGTGATACCCAGTGGAATCGTGCATCGGCTATGGGAGAGGGAAAGGTGGGGGGGGAGGGGAGGAAAAGAAAATGATCTTTATTTCCAGTGAACAATCCTTGGAAATGACCAAATAAAATAATGTTTAAAATTTAAAAAAAATTTAAAAAAAGGCTGACTTAGTTTTCTCTCTTAAGGAGAAAGACCTAGGTCTCCTCTCTCTCCTCTCTCTCTCTCTCTCTCTCTCTCTCTCTCTCTCTCTCTCTCTCTCTCTCTCTCTCTCTCTCTGTCTCTCTCTCTCTCTGTCTGTTTGTCTGTCTCTGTCTCTCTCTCTCTCTCTCTCTCTCTCTCTCTCTCTCTCTCTCTCTCTCTCTCTCTTTTCCTTTCCTTAATTCCTTAATTTGTATTAATTAAAATCTCCATAAAACACAACTGACTTGGGTATTTCATATTTGGGAATTACTTCCTATGGCAACCACTTTATTTTTAATATAAAACCAAGACACTAAAAATTATCTTTATGCTTTTTGCAATTCACCGTCATGAAACCACATTTTTGAGGTCACAGTTTATGGCAACTACTCTTTTGTCTGTAACAATGTCCAAGCATAGAACTCAAGAGAAGCATCCAAAAGTAATTTAAAAGAGGGAAAAAAGAAAAAAAAATGTTTTAAAGAGATTCAATGAGTTAAAATGATATATATTCCTATAAGAAAAGAGGTCATTTGTAACTCTTAAAAAATGTTTTTATCATCTGGGCAGCTAGAAGACTTATATTAGAGGGTACAGAGACAAACTCTATAGGATGAAATATTAAGACATAAATATGTATATACATATATGTATGCATAAATACATAAACATTGTGTATGTATACAACTAGAGCTCAAAAAGTGATTAATACTAAAAGAAATGGGAAAATAAACAAAAGGGGGTAAATTTATATGTCAGAAATAGCTCATGGTGGGAGGGCAAAGAACATCAATAAACTGGAAGGGTAAGGAGGGTGGAGACAGGAAATACTCAACTCTTATGTACATTGAAATTGATCCAAAGAGGGAAGATCAATCCAATCCATAGAGACAGAGAATAGGTTTGCACCCCATTGGGGAGCAGAATAGTAACAAATGGAATAGTGGGGAGGGAAGCAGTATATGGGAAAGAGAAGGTGGGAGTAGTTTTAAAAAGACTGCAAAGAAAATAAGGGGGGAATAAGAAGGGAGGAGGGTAGAAAGGGAAGTAAAATAAGGGTGTGACCTAGAGGGACTGATTAAAAATAACATTGATGTATAAGGAAATAGTGAAAGAAGAAAAGGCAGGACTAGGAGTAAAAATCAAAATGCTGGGAAATACACAGCTGATATTCATAACTCTGAATGTAAATGGAATAAACTCACCCATAAAATGCAAGCAAATAGCAGAGCAGATTAGAATCCAAAATCCTAACATATGCTGTCGACAAGAAACACACATAAAGAAGACAGATACACATAGAGTGAAAGTAAGAAGATAGAGCGAAATCTATTGGGCATCAACTGACAAAAAGAAGGCAGGAGTCGCAATCATGATATCTGACAAAGCCAATGTAAAAATAAATCTTGTTGAAAGAGATAGGGAAGGTAATTACATCCTGATAAAAGGCAGTATAGAAAATGAGGAAATATCAGTACTCAACCTGTATGTACCAAATGGCAAAGAATCCAAATTTCCAAAGGAGAAACTAGTGGAGCTCAAGGATGAAATAGATAGAAAAACTATACAAGTGGGAGACCTGAACCTTCCTCTTTCCAAACTATATAAATCAAACCAAAACATAAATAAGAAAGAGGTAAGAGAAGTGAATAAAATCTTAGAAAAAATTAGTTAGTAGATATGTAGAGAAAAATAAATAGGGACAAAATGAAATACACCTTCTTTTCAGCAGCACATGGTATATTCACAAAAATTTACTAAGCATTAGGGCATAAAAACATTGCAAACAAGTGCAAAAGAGCAGAAATAATAAATGCAAACTTCTCACATCACAATGCAATGAAAATAATAACTGGTAAGGGTACATGGAGAGGTAAATAAAAAAATAATTGGAAATTAAACAATACAATTCTCCAAAACCAGTTAGAGAAAGAACAAATCATAGAAACAATTAATAATTTTATTGAAGAAAATGACAATGATGAGACATCCTTTCAAAACCTATGGGATTCAGCTGAAGCAGTACTCAGGAGGAAATTTGTATCCTTAAATTCATATATTAACAAATTAGGGAGAACAGAGGTCAATGAATTGGGCATGCAAATTAAAGACTAAATTAGAGATCCTAAAAATCAACGGAGAAATTAATAAAATTTAAAGTCAAAGAACTATTGATTTTATTAATAATACTAGAAGCTGGTACTTTGAAAGATCAAATAAAATAGACAAAGTACTGGTTATTCTAATTAAAAAAAATAAAGAAGAAAGCCAGATTGACAGTATCCAAGATGAAAAGAGAAACGTCATTTCTAATTAAGAGTAAATTAAGGCAATCATTAAAAACTATTATGCCCAATTATTTGGCAACAAATATGGTAATCTAGGTGATATGGAGGAATACTTACAAAAATATAAATTGTCTAGACTAACAGAGGAAGAAATAGATTACCTAAACAACCTCATGTCAGAAAAAGAAATTGAAAAGGCCATAAAAGAACTCCCTAAGAAAAAATCCTCAGGTCCAGATGGATTCACAAATGAATTCTAACAAACATTCAAAGAACAAATAATCCCAATATTATACAAACTATTTGACAGAATAAGCAAAGAAAGAGTTCTACCAAATTCATTTTATGACATAAATATGGTACTGATCCCAAAACCAGGCAGGTCAAAAACAGAGACAGAAAACTATAGACCAATCTCCTTAATGAATATAGATGCAAAAATCTTAAATAGGATCCCAGCAAAAAGACTCCAACAAGTCATCATGAGGGTTATTCATTATGACCAGGACAGATTTATACCAGGAATGCAAGGATGGTTTAATATTAGGAAAACCATCCAAATAATTGACCATATTAACAAGCAAACCGACAAAAATCACAAGATTATCTCATTAAATGCAGAAAAAGTCTTTGACAAAATACACCTACTCCTATTGAAAACACTAGAAAGTATAGGAATAGAAGGGCCTTTCCTAAAAATAATAAACAGTATATACCTAAAACCATCAGCAAACATCATCTGCAATGGGGAGAAACTAGAAGTCTTCCCAATAAGATCAGGAGTGAAACAAGTATGCCCATTGTCACCTCTATTGTTAACATTATACTAGAAACACCAGCAGTAGCAATTAGAGAAGAAAAAGAAATTGAATGCATTAAAATTGGCAATGGGGAGACCAAGCTATCACTCTTTGCAGATAATATGATGGTCTACTTAAAGTATCCTAGAGAATCAACCAAAAAGCTAGTTGAAATAATCAACAACTTTAGCAAAGTCACAGGATACAAAATAAACCCACGTAAGTCATCAACGTTTCTATATATCTCCAACTTGTTTCAGCACGAAGAATTAGAAAGAGAAATTCAATTTTAAATTACCCTAGACAATATAAAATAGTTAGGAATCTATCTGCCAAGACAAACACAGGAACTATATGAACACAACTACAAAACACTCTCCACAGAATTAGAGAAACTCATGGGTAGGATGAGCTAACATAATAAAATGATAAATAAATAGATAATAATAATAATAAATAACAATAATGAAATGACAATCCTGTCCAAATTAATTTACTTATTGAGTGCCATACCCATTGAACTACCAAAAAACTTTTTTTTTACTGAATTAGAAAAAAAACATAACAAAGTTAATTTGGAAGAACAAAAGTTTAAGGATAATCAGGGAAATCATGAAAAAAAATGCAAAGGAAGGAGGACTTGCAGTCCCAGATCTCAAACTATTCTATAAAGCATTGTTCATCAAAACAATTTGGTACTGGCTAAGAGACTGAAAACAGGATCAGTAGAATAGAGTAGGGGTAAATGTCCTCAGCAACACACTCTATGATAAGCCCAAAGATCCCAGTTTTGGGGACTAAAACGCACTATTTGATAAAAACTGCTGTAAAATTGGAAGACAGTATGGGAGCGATTAAGTTTGGATCAACATCTCATACCCTACATCAAGATAAACTCAGAATGGGTGAATGACCTGAATATAAAGAAGGAAAATATAAGCAAATTAGGCAAACACAGAATAGTATACTTGTCAGATCTTTGGGAAAGGAAAGACTTTAAAACCAAGAAAGAGCTAGAAAAAATAACAAAATGTAAAATAAACAATTTCTATTAAATCAAATTAAAAAGTTTTTGTACAAACAAACAAAAAGATGTAGTTTATTTCCCCACTGAATTTACAAATCCCACTGAAATCTATTTATGGTTCTAAATGGTTCATGAACACCAAGTTTAAAACCTCTGTTGTAGAGGTATCCAGTCCTACTCCACATCTCCAAATGTAAGTCTAAGGAAAAGGAACATTGGAAAAAAAAAAAGATGCCATCTTGGTGGAATACAATAATTGCATTTTGAAATGCTTAGCAGAGTATGTGGTTTATAATACAGTCTTAATATTTTTTCTTTTTTGAAAAAGGAGTTTAGACAATATTTCTACTAACATATTTCTAAAATCTATGATCTTATGCCCATTTTCCTACATATAGAACAGGAGAACTAAGAAAAATGATATTATGAAATATGTTGAATTAAAATAATTGAATTGAACCTTTCTCTCTTGGACACAATTCCTATGAGGGAGAAGCAAAATGCTCATAAAAATATTTCTGATACATATTTGCATGCCATTTCAGTCTACTCTATTAGAATTCTATCCATTATAAGGATGCCATTAGAAAATAAATCTTGCTATAGTAATTTAGAGATAAGAAGTAGAGAAACTAGCTTGAGAAAGAATTGGAGTTTTAAGCAGAACTGGGACAGTGTCACAGTTTTTTTCACTGGCAGTAGATCTCTAACAGTTGCTCTCTGGCAGTTGGCAGAGTCACACACAGAGACTCTTGCTCTGAGGGCTTTGAGGAAGTAGTATCTTTGCCTCTCTCTCTCTCTCTCTCTCTCTCTCTCTCTCTCTCTCTCTCTCTCTCTCTCTCTCTCTCTCTCTCTCTCTCTCACTGTCTCAGGTAAGACCTGAAGGAGTTAAGTGTTTTCTTTTTCTAAATTGGGAAACACAATTGACTATCTATTACTGTTTTATAGATTTTTTTAACTCTAAGAAGACCAAAGAAAGACCTGGTCTTTGATTTGGACTCTGAGTCTGCTAAGGCTCAGTGTCCTAACTTGATTCTTTTTGAGACTCAAAGAGCTAGACTTTGTTATTTTTATAACGTGGGCCCGAAGTTACAAATTATAAATATAATAATATAGTGTTTTTTGTAGAATGGGGAAAATTTGGGTTAATCATATCAGGAAGCATTAGTGTAGCCTATAAAAAACAGGAGAAACAGTTCCTTGTAGAATCAGGGAGTTTTATTTGGGTAGAGTTAGAATCCCTTAGAGATAGAAATTGTTTTTTATCCTTATATATTTCAATTTTTTTTAAATTTTTTTGTAATCAGTGTCTCTTTAGCATCCTTATGCCTGGCCCTGAAGTGAAGTTCATTTATGAGCTTCACTTCACTTATATAAATTAAGCATGCTTTGTGAGCACAGCAAGCAGAGTATTGAAATCAGTTTATAGTCAATAATCAAATCCACTGCTATATTAGTTTTGAAATCTCACCTTTTATTTTACACCATCCACAATGGAACTATGTATACATGTCCTGTAACCTAAATGGCAAAGACTAAATAGGGAATGTGTAGATTATTAGAAAAATTGTAAAGGGTAAATTCAAATCAATATAATTTTGCTTTTAAATTATCCTGATGACTTGTCATCTCTTTGAAACTAGATTCTTTTCCTATCCTTTCTCCTCCATGATCAGAGGATGAAAATTAGTATTTATTAAACACATACTCTGTACCAGATACTGTGCAAAGTACTTGAGAAACATTAACTCATTGGATTCTCATCATAACTCTGGGAGGTAGATGTTATTATTTTCCATATTTTGAATTTGAAGTGACTTATGTAGTTACAGATAAAGTGACTTGCTTATCTCGCCTAGGATTGCATAGCTAGTATCTGAAGCAAGATTTGAATTCAGATACTTCTAAATTAAAAAACAAACAAACAAACAAACAGTACTTTATTCACTGTTCCATCTAGTCCATATATCCACAGCCTGCATCCTGTCTAATTCCTTTTGCCTCCCATATGCCAGTCTAGTTTCAATAAACCAAATAGTCTTTTCTCAGGCTATGCCCTTTACCCTTATTTTCTCTAATGTGGCTTCTCTAGCTAGCTTGATGAATATGATGTCATTGATGTTGTGCTCAGCTTTGAGGTTAAACATTAACTAAATGGACTGCAAATTATTTACTTTTTGCCTATTAATCATCGGTCAGCTAATCCACACAATATTCAATGCCCTATATTAGATCCTTGGGAGGATATAGCAACTTTTAAAAAGCTTCCCTTCATGTGTCGGTTAAGCAATTAAGGAGATGCATGCAAATTTTTAAAAACAAGCCAGAACATACAGTTAACTCAATTATCTATGTTAAGGGAAAGAAGTAGGGAACTAATTTTGGGGGCAAATTGAATATTCTAAAGCAAAAAAATACATAGAGTGTTATACATATTGTTCTTTTTTTAGAAGTAGGTATTTTGTTTTCTTTTTTGGAAATCTTATGAAGGTTCCATTCTCTCTCTCATACTGATGCAAAGGTGGCCATAGTTTCTCAGTGACTATGTCAGTTCAATGTTAGAATTGTCTAGTCCTCCAAAATTTCAAGTACCAGTGTGGTAATCAACCATTTCAGAGCAGTATATCTCTTGAAGGTTGGTCACTAGTTAATGAATTGTACTTTGGACACAGCAGCTAGCAAAGACTATATATCTGCTGTGGAAGACAGATTTGTATTTATTAGAAAAAATACTCACATTCATGAAACCACAAATCATTTGAAGTATATTGAAGTTAGAATAGCTTCAAATAGAACATATATTAAATGAACTGAACTCTTTACTCCTCAGCTTTTTCTCTTAGAATTCCTATTCAAATTTTGAATTAAATATCACTTCATCCATGAGACATTTTCTATGCACTCCATTTGTGAATATTCTAGTTTCCTATTAAAAAAGCACTTTTGAATGTACTTATCTGTAAACACCTTTTAAAAAATCTATTTATATATATACGTACATATATATGTTATTTCCCTTCAGTAGAATATAAGCTCCTAGATCATAGGAATTGTTATTCCTTTTCCCCTTATATCCTGAGCAGCTTGAGTAATATGTAGCAAATAGATGTTTAGTAAGTTATTGCTAAGTTGAATTATACTTGATATTACCCCAAACCATGAATAGTGTAGACTTTAAAACATACAAAGCTTAAGTACACTTTAACTCATCTGAAAATTATACATATAAAAGAACATCATCCATAAGTAATAATCATTCATTTATGTTTATTTTCTTTTGCACCCATTTCTATTTATCTTACTGCTCTCATAACTCAGAAAAGAAAATTCCCTATAAAAAAGTTAATTAAACTTAAGGCTCTCAAAAGAATATTCCTATCTGCTCACATATTATCTCAATAAAAATGTAATGAGATATTTTTATTATCCAAAGAGCAAGACTGATCATTGACAACTCCCTGACTTCCTGATCCTGATAAAACTTTCAGTCTTTGTTATTTCAACCCTTGACCCAGTCTCTAAACAGAAAATGATTAAAATGGACAGTGGATGGTAAAAAGAACAAGACCCTCATACTCTGAAATCCTATATTTCTTGCCAGTTAGCCCTAGTGAAACATAAATTGTGAAACCGATAATTTCAGCATTACTCAAGCATGAGTTGCAGATTAATCAGTTACTCAGTCTGTAATATCAATCACCTGTACTGTATCTCTCATGTTCTGTACTGGTTACCAGCTTTGTGCCTAATCTATTTTAGTAATTATTCATCTTGTTTTGCATTGTTTACTTTAGTTCTGAACTGTTAGACATAATTAATTAACTATTGGGTAGTCTCTGGGATGCTTCTCACCTGCCCCCATCCTCATGTCCACATTTCAGAAGAGTAGTGAGAGCTCTCCCACAATAACAAATAGTGACAAGGTGGACAATGGAGGAACATGGGACATGGTCACCAAAGACTCTGGCATTCCAGAAGGATCCCTCAAACTTGTGCATGCCCCTTATTCCCTATGACATACATGTCAAACTCCAACCCAGATCTTCATCTAAATTTGGCCATGCTTATTTTATAGAGTTTTTGGTGAACGTTGAGACTTCCCTGGAATGGGAGATGACAAGCTCCCAGACCCAAACCCTGATACAAACTTGGGTTGCTGTCAATGCCATCTGTCTGATATGCTTTAAATTTCAATAATTACAGATAGTGATAAAATTTCTATATCACAGATAATTACTTTTTAAAAAATATTTTTCACTCATAATTTTGATGTTATGAATATGCTTTCCCATGAAAAGTAGAAAACTCCATGTGACCACTGATGTAAATTACCATCAGAAGTCTTTCCCAAAAATTTATTCATTTAAAAAAATCACTTTGGTAGACCCAAAGGTTTCCTGAGAAGTTATATCTTTGATTGATACACTTAATCTTTTTTCTTATTTAATGTTTTATTTTCTTTTTCTCAATTATATGTAAAAGCAATTTTAAATTTATTTTTTATATTTCTTGAATTTCAAATTATCTTTCTTCTTCCCCTCCCTCATCCTTGATTTTTTTTAGTTTTTTCAAGATTATAATTTTAATAGCTATTTTCTGACATTTTGCAATCCATTGTCTCTCTGTCCTTCCTGCCCTTCTTTTCACCCTTACATCAGGTCATATGACATAGGTTGTACATATGTTACTATACAATATACATTTCTATCTTCATCATATTATGAAAGAAGATATTATTTACACTAGAGAAAAATTCATGGAGAAAATAAAGAATGCTATGATGCAATCTGTATTTCATCATGAGTACCTGGGAGTTGTCATGGATTCTTGCATTCTTGATAATAATTATTTCATTCACATATGATCATAGAACAGTGTTGCTTTTTTGGTTTAAAACCTCCTGTTTTTGCTCACTTCATTTTGTATTACTTCAGATGTCTTTCCAGGATTTTTTCTGATCATCTTGCTCATCACTTCTTCCCCAAATTAACTTCTTAATTTCCTCAATCATGGAAAATCTTATAGAGTGAACTTTCATATATGTTCTCAATAGTCTTATGATGTTAGTGGTAATTTTTTTGTGTATTTTGTTTTCTTAAAGTGGCTTACTCAATTGTGACCCATTAGAAAGTATAAAAGTTGGTCTTCCAACCCAGGTCATAAGAAGATTTTGAGAATAAAGAACTTAGCATAATTTTGAATTGTGGAAAAGTTGAATGCATGAATTATAGAATATAGCAAAAAGATAATTGCTTCCTTCACTGACTCTTCAGTTAAATATATTTCTTCCTCTATTGTAATATAATACTAGAGAACATGATCCTATATCCCAGGATTGAGATCTTGCATTTGCTACATGTCAAAGGAAAATTACTCTTAAAATTCATTAATGATATATTGCTTTTGCTAAAGTTTCTGAAAAGTATATATATATATACACATATATATATATATATATTTTTAAATCATAGAGTTTGACTTGTCATTGCTGTAATGTATCATGCAGTATTTGGTTACATTAGTCACACTATGTTAAGTCACTGATATAGTGTAACTTGACATGACTGATGGTGCAATCAAAATATGTCATGTTTCTTGGAAGGGGAGATTTTTATTTTATTTTACAAAAAATAGCTTCTAAAACTTTTAAAAAGTTGAAATTTAGAAATAAAGTCACAAAATGTTTTAATACAGAAGAAGCTTTTCCCTCAAAGTTATTGTCTGTATGAATTTGTGCTTCAGTGTGTTTGCATGTGTATGTTCATGCATACATGTGTAAGTTATGGCAGTTTATTTTACCTCAACCTGTAGAATCCTATTTTCAAGACTTGAAATGATATATGGTGTGTCTTTGTGTCATCAAATGTTTCTCTTTCATGGAAAACAATTTGAGAAATCCAATCAAATCACAAATATGTGGAGTCTAATTTTCCCTTCATATTTATATACCTAAGGAATAGTAGAACTTTTAAAAGGTTTTCATTAATTGATTATATCTAACTCTAAAACTCTTACATTAAAATCCTGACTTCTATTCTGAAACCTTTGTAGAATGAATTATATTTTCCTGACATCCCATTATGTTTATTTTTCAGTTAACTAAGACTCTATTTTATATTTTATTGATATTATTTTTTACCTCACCAGAGTTATCCTAATTATCTTCTCCCTTCTACATCCCAGAGACCCATCCTGTATGATAAATAATACTTTTAAAGAATAGAAAACAAAATACCTACATATAGATTTAAAAAGCCTCAAAACATACACAATATATAACATCTATTGACCTCCCCAAACAGGTAGGATGGAAACATTTCCTCTTATCATTCAATCACTGAATGATATTTATCATTTTGATATATTTACATTTAATTTTTTATTTAGTTGTTCTTTCCATTTACATTATTGTTGTTACTGTGTATATTGTTTCATTTAATCTTCTTATTTCACTCTGCCCAAGTGTCTAAGATTTTCCATGCTTCTTTGTTGTCATCATACACATAATTTCTTTTAGCACAGTAACATTTTAAGACACTTATGCCACAATTTGTGTAGCTATTCCCCTTTAGATGAGCATCTATTTTTTTTCAATTTTGCAACTCTAAGATCACAAGATGTGCTGCTATAAATATTTTGGAGTATATAGAAATTTACTTGTTATCAATGGCTTCCATAGGGTATATGTCCAGTGAAAGAGTCTCTGGTCTAAAGAGCATAGTAATTTTATTCTCTCAATTTGCAGAATTCCAATTTGCTTTGCAAAATGGTTGCACTTTTTCACATTTCCATTAAGAATGAATTCATGTCTCTATCCTTCCTCACCAATTCCAAGATTGAAGGTTATAATTTTTAATCATTTTTGCCAATTTACAGATTGTGATGTAAAATCTCAGGGTGTTTTTGATGTGCCTTTCTCTTAAGTTAGTGATTTAGAACATTCTTTTCTGTGGTTAGGCATACTTTGCAGTTTAAGGTTTCAAATCTCCATACATGTTTTTCTTCCCTGAGAAAGCGAGGGAATAGAGTAAGTGACAGAATCAATTCAATGTTATATTTGGGATTGACAAACACTCCCTTGAGATTCTTGAGGAAATTATAGCTACATTTGTCATATAGAAAGCCTAACCATCAATAAAACTCATATTTCAACCCTTATAGGATTTACCCATTTAATCTGTCTGAATGACAATCATATGAATGAAAAAACTAGGTTTATTTAGTCAAATAAAATCATTTATTAATGACATATTTCATGTACATGAGGGACACAAAGATATAGAGGAAAAACCCTTTCTTTTTGTGGACTTAATCTATTGGGATGATTACATGAGAATAACTATGTACAAATAAGATAGTTATGGGATTGGAGATAATCAACTGAAAAAAGACTCTAACATTAGAGGGAGGTGGAGGAAGAGTCTTACTTGTGCAAGACAGAATTTTTCAAGTTTCATGAAGGGAATTAGTGATTCAAGGAGATATAGAAGAGGAAGGAGAATATTTCAGGCATAAGTGATAGTCAGTAAAAACCCATAGTTAGAAGAACTTCAAGGAAAGGAATTTTCAGTGATACAAAAGACCCATAAGATCAATGAAAGTATTGAATAATTTCAGTGAAAACACTGAAAGAAAGAATACAAAGCACATTGACCAAGTTAACAGAGCAATATTATTTTATTATAAGCTATACATTTTCAGAATGCAATGAAGTGTTCTTAAGTGCTAAGCCCAAGTAGAATTTTATCCATTCAATTTAGATGTGGGTCATTTAGGTAGCTAGTGAGTGGGCTAGATAAGTATAAAATTTGAAACTCTACTCAGTGGTTCTTGAACCAGATAAAAAGTAATGGGAAGTGGGCAGGTAGGTTGTTCAGTGGATTGAAAGCCAGGCCTAGAAACAATGGTCCTGTGTTCACATCTGGTCTCAGACACTTCCTAAATGTGTAACATTGGGAAACTCATTTCTTATGGCAATGGGGGGATATGAAACAAAATAACTGATAATACTATAAAACATTAATAATAACATTACTTTTAAAGCTAAGTCAACATGTGTCCTTAAGGGATGCTTATGTTTTTAGTAGAGGCTCTATTTATATAATTTAGGAAACAAAAATAAGGACAAATTCATTTGTAAAAAGGAACAAATATTATTTGGGGAGTTGTGGTTTGTTATGTATGGGAAACAAGGAGGGAAAATGTATTTACCATCTTGAACAGACTTATTACTCAGAACACATGTCTCTCATTATCATATGCCATTTTTAGAGATATAACTTTATATTAGATATATAGTGATGATAAATTAACTTCAAAGAATGTAGATTAAGTGAAGGTAAGAATAGGTAAGAAATATATATGTTTGGGATCAACTATTCTATTTGAAATTTGCTTCTATTTATTTCCCTACATAGAACACATTTTTAAAATCCAATAATACTTCACTGACAGGTGGAAATAATGTTCCAATACCAGAGAAAAGAAATTGAGAAATATGACTATCCTCATTTCTAAAGTGTTATGGAAGGAAATAATTCTATTATTAATCATTATTTTTCACTTTGATTTCCAACTGTATTTGATTAGAACTATTATCACATCACACTGTGCTGATAGGGTATTGTATCCTGCTTGCTCTTTCTTCTTTTTTATCTTGCCTGCTATGTGAAGTTAAGAATTTGAATAAAAAGGATACATGTTCTAATGGCATTCTCCCCTGGGGTACATCAAGTCATTTTATACAATGACACACTAAGAAAGGCAATTGATGGTGTGTGACTGACTCTAATGCTACTTTTTCATCATTTCATTTGTTTTCCATTAGGCAGGAAGAAAGACATGTGAACTACATATAAATTCTTTCACTGCTATCCATAGGGGGTTCCTTTCAGGATTAGAATTCCTGCTGAATGCAATGTCTTTAGAATACTCCAATAATGTAAATGGCAAAATCATAATGGGAAAGGTGTGGTTTTAGAAATGTTTTTGACTTCAAAATCCTTTCTAGTGTTCCTTAAGAAATCTTAAAGGGCATCTGAAGGGTTTTCAGAAACCTCCTGAAATTAAAAGATGCAGGCATTTTTTAACAAAAAAGTTCTTATTTTATGATACTAATCTTTTTTAGCTACTATTCTTTCAACAGATTATAGTAATAATCTTTAGAGAATTTGAACTATTTGTGGTCCAAATGAAGGAAATCATATTTTTAAATTTTTTTCAGTGAGCTCACTCTCTATAAAACTTGTTTTAGGGTAGATTGCTACTTCTACAGTTAATGTTTTAGATTTTTTGAAATGAGACACAGTATCCTTTTTGAGTCACTGAAATTTTTATTTTACATGATAGTTTTTTGGAGTCCAAAAATGTAAATTCATACCAAGTAACAACTAATGGTAGATTGGTCAGTTTAATGTAGGGAGGAAATAAAATGCATTTGAAAATTGTGGTTAAAATGTCTGTATTCTGTACAGAAGCCTTCTACTATAGTGGGTGCGTCTTCTTCCCATCTTATAAACACTACAGTGAATTCCAATTCCATTTCTCCAATTGATTTTACCCTGCTTCCCTCACCTAGTGTAGCTCCTCCATGTGATATCCAAACCTTGCTCTTTCAAAAAGATATAAAATATTGAGGAATGGCTCAACAAATGTTGGTATATGATGGTGATGGATTACTATTGCTATATAAAATGATGAAATGGTTGATTTCTATAAGAGGAAAGACCTTAATGAACTGATGTGGAGTGAAATAATTAGAACCAGGAGAACATTATACACAGTAAGTGAAGCACTGTGGGATGATCAAAATATAATAGACTTTGCTACTAAAAGCAGTACAATGATCCAGGAAAATTCTGAAAGACTTGTCAAATGGAACGCTCTCCACATCTAGCGCAAGAACTGTGGGAAAAGAAATGCAGAAGAAAACATATGATTTATCACTTTTTTATATGTGTATAGGATTGGGGTTGTGGTTTTAAAACATTACTCTATTTTAGAAATGAAAAATATAGAAATGGGTTTTGGATGATAATGCATGTAAAACCCAGTGGATTTGCTTGTTAACTATGGGAAAGGGAAGGGAAGAGGCAAGTGAGACAACATGAATCACATAACCTTGGAAAATGAATGTGTAGATTTGTTACTGTAATAAAATAAATATTTATAAAAGATATAAAAGTTATGGCCCCAAACCTATATCATATCACCTAATTTACCTAATATACAAGTTGACCTATAAAAGTATTGAATCAAAAAGGAGGAACTACATAGAAAAAAGAACACTGAAATTTACTACATTTTGTACCAGAATTTAATCTATGTAAAGCAATTGTGATAACAAGTAGATGAAAAAGCCTAACACTACTTCAGTCATGCAGTTCTCAATCTCCTCATGAAATAGACAGTCTTGGCCCCAAGAAATACACTATCTTAGAATAATTACCTCATCTTTCCAATTTTAAGTTTAAAATAATAAAAATTATGAAAAGTAAAACATTGTCAAATAAAGAGAACCTATGAAAAGAAAAGCAAGTTAAAAGAAATCTTAGAAGAAACTCAACTAATTGAAGTTATTCCAAGGCTATTTCAAAATGAAACTGGAAGCAAAATAACTTCCTTTAAAAATAAAAAAAAATAAGATCTTACTTTTCATCTTAGAATATATATGGGGTATTGGTTCTAAGGCAGAAGAGTGATAAAGGCCAGGCAATGGGAGGTAAATAACTTGCACTGGGTTACATAGCTAGCAATTGTCTAAAGCCAAATTTCAATCCAGGACTTCCTGCCTCTAGGCCTGGCTCTTAAATGACTGATCGACCTAGCTTCCCCCTCTAAGACAACTTTTAAATGATGAAAGATAGAAAACAATTATAAATATGCTTTGTAATAAATATATCATATAATAAGTGTTTCATATTAAAGACTGTGGAGCCTCTTTAGCTTCTAGCTTTTTTGAACTGGTTATTCTTCATGATGGAGTGGAAATTGCATTGAAAGAAAAATCAAGCAGAGTAAAGTAAACAAACAAATGTGAAATTGAAATGAACAAAAAGTACAAAACTAAGAATATACCTAAGAGTCATTAACTTTTCCTCAGATATGACATTCTATCTGTCAGCATCATGATTACACTCATCTCCTCATAACTGGATTCTCCCTCCTCACTTCTGCTTCATTAAATCCTTAATTTCTTTTAAATCTCTGCTAAAGTATTACCTTCTGTATTATACATTTTCCAAACCCAAGAGCAAGAAGTTTGTCAAATTTCAAAAACAGACATTTATTTTTCAAATATATTTATATGTGTGCATTTTGTTTTCTCATATAGAATATAAACAACTATCAAAACTTTGTGTGCTCAGTCCTTAACATTGTGCTTGAATTATAATGGCTCCTTACTAGATATCTGTTAATTGATTTTTAAATTTAATATGATTGATTACAAGATTAGCTCTCAAGGTTTATGAATTATGTAAAAATTAAAATTAGATCTCAATAATCAAAATATATTTTTGGAGATTTATTAATGATCATTAGAAATCAAGGAATTAATAGGATACAAAATAAAGACAATGTGCCCATTGTAAAAATTAAATTAGTTTCTAGTAATAAAAGTATTATATTTTATGAGGTTTATTAAGATTATTAGAAATCAAGGATACAAAAATAATAAAACTTGCTACATGCCATTCACATTTTACTCACTACACCTTGCAATGTCTGAGTAGAGGAAGAGAGAGTCACCTGTGAGCATAGAAGAGGAAGAGGCTCTTGGGAGGCAGAGAGCTGTTAAATACTCAATTGTGATATCTCCCAGGTGGAGACTCGGGTGAGATAATAGGGAATTCTGGGAAGTACCAAGGACTTCTGGGGTTTGAAGTCCTAGGTTCAAATCTCCATTTTACACCATGGCTGATTAGCCATTTCAAAATCCCTACTCACCACCACCATCCTCTCTGACAGGGCCAAAAAGAGGGCCAGATCCTCCACATCCCCATTTACAGGAAGCTCCTGGGAAATGTAGTTTTCCTTTTTAGGGTAACAGATTCTCAATTATACATTTCCCCCTGAGATCCATGGAAAACTAGACTGTAATAGATCTTGTAAACATAACCAACCTTGAAATTACAATAATTTGAGGATAAGGGGAAAAGAGAACAAAACCAATGACTGCTAGGTGCATTGATAAAAAACCAATTAGGGGATAGTCCCTTTTGGCATAAGAGTATTCATACAAAAACAAATACATTCAACCCTACACAGTTGTAATCACTACATCCTCACACTGGATCTTCTGGTGGGTCCAGTGTGTGGTCTGTGGAGGCAACTTCATGGTACCTTCTCCAAACAGTTCACTTTCTGGATTCTGAGAGGTCATATTTCTTATCCTAAAATTACTCTAAAAAAGAACTTAAATTTTGCATTTTATAATAATAATAAATTCCCCCTGAAGATGGTGTTGAAAAAAACAGAGATCACTTAGAAATGCATGGCTGTGTTATGAGGAATATGATTCAACTGACAAGAAAAATCAAAAACATCAAAAAATTCAAATAAAAAAGAAAAAAATAATTTCTGGATGAAATATAAACTATCAAAATCTTATGTGTAAAAATTTTAAGTAAAGGAAAATAAACATATAGCAGGTTCTTGAATCAGGGCCCAATTAAAGTGATTTCTGTCCCACAAATCTGAAGGACATAATGCAGTAATTTTTCACTAACCGATTTGCAATGAAGACTACAGGAAGTTGCCATAATAAAAGAGAGAAAAGGGACTAGATTATAGAAGCAAATGGGAGCCAGGATGGAGCCAGAATAATTGATGTATTCTATATAGAGTTTGTGGTACAAGATAGACCTGCATTTAACATATATTAAATAGCTGCAACTTTGAGTCTCACACATGATTGAGTCCTTGTGCTCTTTTTGTATTCCCTTCTCCTGGAATCAGACAAAATCATTATGCAAAGTCACATAATTCTTTTTTTTTCTTTTTCTTTTTTAACTTTAAACATTTTTTTATTTGGTCATTTCCAAACATTATTCATTTGAAACAAAGATCATTTTCTTTTCCTCCCCCCAACCCCTACCCACCACCTCTACCATAGCCAACGCACGATTCCACTGGGTATCACATGTGTTCTTGGTTTGAACCCATTTCCATGTTGTTGGTATTTGCATTAGAGTCTTCATTTAGAGTCTCTCCTCAGTTGTGTCCCCTTCCCCCTGTAGTCAAGCAGTTGCTTTTCCTGAGTATTTTTACTCCCATAGTTTATCCTCTGCTTGTGGATAGTGCTTTTTAGATCCCTGCAGATTGTTCAGGGACATTGCATTGACACTAGTGGAGAAGTCCATTACCTTCAATTGTACCACAGTGTATCAGTCTCTGTGTATAATGTTTTTCTGGTTCTGCTGCTTTCGCTCTGCATCACTTCATGGAGGTCTCCATGGAATTCCTCTACTTTATTATTCCTTTGAGCACAATAGTATTCCATCACCAACATATACCACAATTTGTTCAGCCATTTCCCAATTGATGGGCCTCCCCTCGTTTTCCAATTTTGGCTACCGCAAAGAGCACAGCTATGAATATTCTTGCACAAGTCTTTTTCCTTATTATCTCTTTGGGGTACAAACCCAGCAGTGCTATGGCTGGATTAAAGGGCAGACAGTCTTTTATCACCCTTTGGGCATAGTTCCAATTTGCCCTCCAGAATAGTTGGATCAATTCACAACTCCACCAGCAATGAATTAATGTCACTACTTTGCCACATCCTCTCCAGCATTAATTATTTTCCTTTGCTATTATGTTAGCCAATCTGCTAGGTGTGAGGTGATACCTCAGAATTGTTTTGATTTGCATCTCTCTGATTATAAGAGATCTAGAACACTTTTTCATGTGCTTATTAATAGTTTTAATTTCTTTATCTGAAAACTGCCTGTTCATGTCCCTTGCCCAGTTATCAAATGGAGAATGGCTTGATTTTTTGTACAATTGATGTACCTCTTTGTAAATTTGAGTAATTAAACCTTAGTCAGAGGTTTTTATGAAGATTGTTTCCCAATTTGTTGCTTCCCTCCTGCTTTTAGTTACATTGGTTTTGTTTGTACAAAAACTTTTTAATTTGATGTATTCCAGATTATTTATTTTGCATTTTATGACTCTTTCTACATCTTGTTTGGTTTTAAAGCCTCTCCCTTCCTAAAGCTCTGACATCTATACTATTCTGTGTTCACCAATTTTTTTATAGTTTCCTTTGTTATGATCAAGTCATTCACCCATTTTGAATTTATCTTGGTGTAGGGTGTGAGGTATTCATCTAGACCTAATCTTTCCCACACTGTCCTCCAATTTTCCCAGCAGTATTTTATGAAATAGTGGATTTTTGTCCCCAAAGCTAGGATCTTTGGATTTGTCAAATACTGTCCTGCTGAGGTCACTTACCCAAAGTCTATTCCACTGATCCTCCTTTCTGTCTCTTAGCCAGTACCAAATTGTTTTGATGACTGCTTCTTTATAATATAGTCTGAGATCTGGGACTGCAAGGCCCCCTTCCTTTGTATTTTTTTTTCATTATTTCCCTGCATATCCGTGATCCTTTGTTCTTCCAAATGAACTTTTGTTATGTTTTTTTCTAAATCAGTAAAAATTTATTTGGAAGTTCCATGGGTATGGCACTAAATAGATAGATGAATTTGGGTAGGATGGTCATTTTCATTATATTTGCTCGTCCTACCCATGAGCAGTTAATGTTTTTCCAATTGTTCAAATCAAGTTTTAATTGTGTGGAGAGTGTTTTGTAGTTGTGTTTATAAAGTTTCTGTATTTGTCTCAGGAGATAGATTCCTAAGTATTTTATTTTGTCTAAGGTAATTTTGAATGGGATTTCTCTTTCTAGTTCTTGCTGCTGAACTGTGTTGGAAATATATAGAAATGCTGATGGCTTATGTGGGGTTTATTTTGTATCCTGCAACTTTAATAAAGTTTTAGATAAATACTGTTTATTATTTTTAGGAATGACCCTTCTATTCCTATGCTTTCTACTGTTTTTAATAGGAATGGGTGTTGTATTTTATCAAAGGCATTTTCGGTGTTTATTGAAATAATCATGTGATTTTTGTTGGTTTGCTTGTTGATGTGGTCAGTTATGTGGATGGTTTTCCTAATATTGAACCAGCCATGCATCCCTGGTATAAATCCTTCTTGGTCATGGTGAATGACTCTTCTGATCACTTCCTGGAGTCTTTTTGCCAGTATCCTATTTAAGATTTTTGCATCTATATTCATTAGGGAGATTGGTCTATAATTTTCTTTCTCTGTTTTTAGCCTGTCTGGTTTTGGAATCAGTACCACGTTTGTGTCATAAAAAGAATTTGGTCGAACTCCCTCTTTGCTTATTATGTCAAATAGTTTGTATAGTATTGGGGTTAGTTGTTCTTTGAATGTGTGATAGAATTCAATGGTGAATCTATCAGGCCCTGGGGATTTTTTCTTAGGAAGTTCATTGATGGCCTGTTGGATTTCTGTTTCTGATATGGGGTTATGTAAGAAATCTATTTCTTCTTCTGTTAGTCTAGGCAATTTATATGTTTGTAAATATTCATCCATATCACCTAGATTGGTATATTTATTGCCATATAGTTGGGCAAAGTAGTTTCTAATGATTGCCTTAATTTCCTGTTCATTGGAGGTGAGGCCCCCTTTTCATCTTTGATGCTGTTAATTGGCCTTTCTTCTTTCCTTTTTTTAAATTAGATTGACTAGTACTTTGTCTATTTTGTCTGTTTTTTCAAAGTACCAACTTCTAGTCTTGTTTATAAGCTCAATAGTTCTATCACTTTTGATTTTATTAATTTCTCCCTTAATTTTTAGGATCTCTTGTTTAGTTTTCTTCTGGGGGTTTTTAATTTGTTCTTTCTCAAGTTTTTTGATTTGCATATCCAATTCCTTGATCTCTGTCCTCCCTAATTTGTTAATATATGCACTCAGGGTTATGAATTTTCCTATAAGTACTGCTTTGGCTGCTTCCCATAAGGTCTGAAAGGATGTCTCACCATTGTCATTTTACTCAATGAAATTAGTAATTGTTTCTATGATTTCTTCTCTAACTAACCGATTTTGGAGTATCATATTATTTAATTTCCTATTAATTTTTGATTTGGCTCTCCATGTACCCTTTCTGATCAATATTTTTATTGTTTTGTGATCTGAAAAGGTTGCACTTATTATTTCTGCTTTTCTGCATTTGAGTGCCATGTTTCTGTGACCTAGTGTATGATCTATTAATGTGAATGTGCCATGTGGTGCTGAGAAGAAGGTGTATTCCTTTTTGTCCCTATTTATTTTTCTCCATATGTCTATTAACTCTAATTTTTCTAAGATTTCATTCACCTCTTTTACCTCTTTCTTGTTTATGTTTTGGTTTGATTTATCTAAATTTGATAGTGGTTGGTTCAAGTCTCCCATTAATATGGTTTTACTGTCTATTTCTTCCTTCAATTCTCCTAGTTCCTCCATTAGAAATTTGGATGCTATACCATTTGGTGCATACATGTTGATTAGTGATATTTCCTCATTGTCTATACTCCCTTTTAGCAGTATATATTTACCTTCCCTATCTCTTTTGATCAGGTCTATTTGTGCTTTGACTTTGTCAGATATCATGATTGCAACTCCTGCCTTCTTTCAATCAGTTGAGGCCCAAGAGAACTTACTCCAGCCTTTAATTTTAACCTTGTGAGTATCAACCTGCATCATGTGTGTTTCCTGAAGACAATAAATGGTAGGGTTTTGGGTTCTAATCCAATCTGCTATTTGTCTATGTTTTATGGGTGAGTTCATCCCATTCATGTTCAAAGTTATGATTGTTACTTGTGGATTCCCTGGCATTTTGATAACTTCCCCAATTCTGACCTTTCTTCTTTAGCTATATCCTTTTGAACCAGTGATTTACTTTAGGTCGATCCCCATAGTCCCCTCCCTTGAGATGCTTCATTTTCTAGTCCCTCCCTTTTTATGTTCCCTTCCCCTCCCCCCTCTCATTCCCTCTCTTTATAAACTCCCTCACCCCTCCCCCTTTTTGATTTTCCTTTCTTTCTTACCCTTTTGAATAAGATAGAATTCAGGATCCCACTGGATCTAGATGTTCTTCCCTCTCAGATTTGATTTCACTGAGAGTAGGGTTTAAGTAATACCACTTCACACTCTCTTCCTCTCCTTCTCATATGAGAGTTCTTCCTCTCCCCTTCCCATGTGTATCTTTATATGGGAAAGATTATTCTTTTAAGTCCCCCCCTATTTTTTGAAGTAAATGTTAGTATTATAGATGATTCCCCCTCCCTTTTTCTTTCTTTGCCCCCCACTTTCACCAAATCTTCTTGATGGCCAATCTTTCCCTATGTGTGATTCTTCTAACTACTCTTATGATGCATACAATTTTTTAGAGTTAAACAATAAAATTTCCCTACATATTAATATATATAATTTGATATAAATGTAGTCCTTATAGAAGAGAGTTTGACTTAAAGAAAAAGATAAGATTCATCTCCTTTTCCCTTTCTTTCATATTTACCTTTTCATGTTTCTCTTGCTTTCTGTGATTGGATGTCAAATTTTCCACTAAATTCTGGTCTTTCCTTAGCAAATGCTTGGAAATCTTCTATTCTGTTGAATGCCCATACTTTCCCCTGGAAGTATATAGTCAGTTTTGCTGGGTAGTTGATTCTTGGTTGGAGACCCAACTCTCTTGCCTTTCTAAATATCATGTTCCATGATTTTTGGTCTCTTAGTGTGTTAGCCAATAAGTCATGTGTGATCCTTATGGGAGCCCCCTTATATCTGAAGCTCCTCTTCTTGGCTTCTTGTAGGATTTTCTCCTTTTCTTGGAAACTCTTGAATTTGGCATTTATATTCCTGGGGGTTGTCTTTTGGGGATTTAGTATAGAGGGTGTTCTTTGAACCCTTTCTATTTCTATTTTGCCCCCTTGCTCCAGAACAGGTAGGCAATTTTCTTCCATAATCTCCTGTAGAATAGCATCGAGGTTTTTGTTCATCTCTGTTTTTTCTGGGAGACCAATAACTCTGAGGTTGTCTCTTCTTCCTCTGTTTTCCAAGTCTGTGACCTTTTCAGTGAGATATTTCATGCTTTCTTCTTATTCATTAATTTTTTTGGCTTTGCTTTATTGATTCTTTCTGTTTTGTAATCTCGTTGTCTTCAATTTGCTTAATTCTGGTCATTAGGGACTGCTTTTGCTTTTCAGCTTTGTCTGCCCTTCTATTAGATGCTTCCAGCTCCTTCTCCAATTGTGAAGTATTGTCTATTAGACTGCTGCTCTCTTTCTCCCATTTTTTCCCCAAAAGTTTTCCATCTTTTGGGTAAGCTCCAGTTTGAGATCTTCCAGAGCTTGTGGATAATTTCCATTTTGGGAGGCGTGTTCTGATTTTGTTTGGATTTCATCCTCAGTTTCTTCTTTTCCTTGCGTACTCCCTCCATAAAAGGTTTCTATTGTCACATTTTTCTGGCCTTTCTTCTTGGAGGCTTGATTTTGGGACGTGTGAGCCATCCCTTTGGTGGTTTTATCCCACTTTCTTTTTAGGTATGGGTTCTGGGTGATGTGGGCAGGTTTTCTGTGAATTTAGGTTGCCTCAGACTAGTTCTTCCTAGCCTCTGAGGTTTCTTAGAGCTTGACTCCCTATACTTAGCACGGCAGACCCTTTGCTCAGCGCAGCCTCTCAGCGCAATCTCCCCTTTGCTCATCGCAGCCTCTCAGTGCCCCTTTGCTCAGCTTAGCCTCTCAGCGCCACCACCCCTTTGCTCAGCACAGGATTTTAACGTGAAACTGCCCTGAGAGGTCATTTCCTTGCAGTCTTTAGATCCCAAGGACCCTGGTGTGCCCCCCCAGACAGAGACGCTCCTTACTCACTCGCTGTCCCTGTGAGCACTCTGATAGTTTACTCTGGTTTGGTGGGGGGGAGGGGTGGCTCAGTTAACATTTTTGTGCAAGCTTTTCCTCCTCCTTATAGTGTAGAAATGTTCAAACCCCACGTACCTTCGTTTCTGTGGGGTACTTGGGGTCCCTCCATTCTTCCAAAGGTGATTTTTATGCTCTTTTGAGGTAGTCTATTCCATTCGGTGCAGTGGAGGGGAAGCAAGTCACATCTGGATTGCAGTCATGTTTACCCAGAAGTCCACATAGTTCTTTTTAAACAATCAGTGGCATCATTTTTATTGTCTAAAGCTTTTTGTGTATGCATTAATATTAGAACAAATGTATTTTAAATTTTACTGCAAAATAAAAAAAAATTAAGGAAAAATCTTCTCACTTGACATATGCTTCAAATACAAAAAGAAAAGAAAAAACTCAGATACTATATTCATCTATACACATATGAAGAAAAACAATAATAAAAAAGTTTTAAAAATTATATATATATATGTATATATGTATATATATACATATATATACATATATACATATAAATATATATATATATATATATATATATATATATCTTACAATCATTGACACACTATGTCAGCTAAGGAAAGGTAGAATACAAATATTTCTCGCCCCAAAATGAGATCCATTTCCTTTTTAACCTAACCACTGTGTAAGTACAAACAATTTTCAGAATAAAACAGTAATACAGTAGATATTGCACATTCAAAGAAATACCAAAGTCCCCAAAATTCACAATAGCCTAGTTAATTACAATAGAAAACCAACCCACTATCATATTTCATGTACATTGCTGTATGAAAAAAAATAAATAAAACCTGTGAACTGATAGATATTTGTCACATTTTTTACAGATATAGCAATTCTTTTAACCTTGGCAAATATATTTTAAAGAACGTAAGACTTATTTGGGTCTAGAACATCACCAAGATATCTAGATTGTTCTGCTGGAAATAAATTAACTTAAAGAGGTTATTCAGGAGCTCTTTTTTTCAGCTTCCTGGTTCATAGAAACATGTTGGGAGGAACATTTCTTTGTTTCTCTACCTTTAATAAAGAATTCTTTAAAATGTAAGTATTTAAAAATCCATTCAGAAACTACTAGTTAATTAAAATTATTTCTGGAGACCCATTAGAATCACCATTAATTTCTTTGCTTATTAAATTCTTTAAAGATTGTTATCCAGGTTGGGTCCAGCCATCATCAATGTGACAATTAACAAATGAAAAATGGGGAAACAATAACTGTCTATGGGCTTTTACATGTATCATTGATCAAGACCTATTTCCATATTATTGATGTTTGCACTAGGGTGATTGTTTAGAGTCTACATCCCCAATCGATATATCCCAATTGACCCATGTGATCAGGCAGTTGTTTTTCTTCTGTGTTTCTATTCCCACAGTTCTTCCTCTGAATATGGATAGAGTTAATTTTTTTTTAAAAGAGTATAGTTCCCTCTATAGAGTAAGTCATAGAAGAACACTATATCAGAAATAATAATAATAATATCAATAATAATAACAAAAAACACAACAACAATGACAATAGCAAACATTTATGGAACACTTAGTTTGCCAGGCATTGCGCTAAGCATTTTATAGCTATTCTTTCACTTCAATAATTTTTATTTTTTATTATTATATTATTTATTATCTAACTCTATTATTATACCCATTTTATTTTATTTATTTTATTTTTTAGTCATTACCTTCCACCTTAGAATAAATATTGTATATCTGTTCCAAGGCAGAAGAGAGATAAGGGCTAAACAATGAGGTTTAAATGACTTGCTTAGGGTCACACAGCTAGGAACTATCTGAGGCCCCATATACCGATTTTAGAGATGAAGAAATTGAGGCAAACAGAGGTTAAATGACTTTCCCCATAACATTTGTCAATAAATGGCAGGTTTCCATAGTCTAAAGCTTTTGGGTATACATTAATATTATAGCAAGTATACATTTTAAATTTGGAATGTAAGAGCTGAGATATGCATGCTGAGAACTAAGATGGCAAGTAGGGGATGTTAAGTTCTCCCAACTCCTCCAAAAAAATGAAAATAGAACATAAAACACCTCAAACCAAAGAGAAGAGGTACAATATTCTCTGATAGTGGAGAGTAGCCCAATGACAGCTACATCAGAGAGCTTGCAGAGTGCACACCATCAAAAAGTTCTTCCATTTGGAACCAGGCAACAAGGAATATAGTATCAGCAGAGTCTTACTTGGTGACAGTCAACATGAGGTGACAAAAAAAAAGCAAATATGGAGAGTAAAATTTTAAATTAAATCTCATTAATAAAATTTCTATATTTAGGAGAATTATTAATGATCATTAGAAATCAAGGAATAAAGAGGACACAAAATAAAGACCACTTGCTAATTGCTGATTAGTCATTTCAAAATCCCTACTCACCACCATTATGCTCCCTAACAGGGTCAAAAAGAGGGCAGGATCCTCCAAGTCCCCTATATCCCCTGTCTACAGGAAACTCTCAATAAATGTAGTTCTTTTTTTTAGGGTAACTGTTTTTCAATTATACAATTAGGAAAGGGTATCAAAGGTAAGGTTGGAAATCCCCACATTAATATTATTACTGTCCTTCTCACAGAAGAGATAGAATATCAACAATGATCAACAACATTATTTTGATTTGCATTTCTCTAATCAGGAGGCATTTAAAACATTTTATCTTATTAATAGCTTTGATTTCTTTATCTAAAAATTGTCTATTCATGCCCCTTGAGCATTTGTCAACTGGGAAATGGCTTGATTATTTTGTACAATTCACTTAGCTCCTTAAAAGTTTGAGAAATGAAACCTTTTTTTTTCACAATTTGTTGCTTCCCATCTAATTTTGGTTGTATCGGTTTTATTTTTACAGAAACTTTTAATTTTAATATAATCAAAATTAATCATTTTACATTTTGTAGTGTTTTCCATGTTCTTCTTGGTCCTAAGTCCCTTCCTTTCCCATAGATCTACCAAGTATACTATTCTATGTTCACCTAATTTGTGTATAATATCCCTCTTTATATTTGTCATTTATCCACTCTGAGTTAATCTTGGCATAGGGTGTAATATGCTACTCTAAACCTAATTTCTCCCATACAGTTCTCTAAAAGTCCCAGAAGTTTTTTGTTTTTTTGTTTTTTATCAAATAGTGGATTATTATTCCAAAAGTTGGGATTTTTGTGTTTATTGATTCTTTTTTGACAATCCCCTGTCACTTGATATCAAGGCTCAGAAAATAGATAAATATTTTTGTAGTCTCAATTACCAGTAATCATATATGATTACATATATACTGTGCTTATTGTTTACTGATTTTTTTAAACACTTACCTTTCATCTTGGAGTCAATACTGTGTATTGGTTCCAAGGCAGAAGATTGGTAAGGGCTAGGCAATGGGGGTCAAGTGACTTGCCCAGGGTCACACAGCTGGGAAGTGTCTGAGGTCAGCTTTGAACCTAGGACCTCCCATCTCTAGGACTGACTCTCAATCCACTGAGCTATCCAGCTGCCCCCTTGTTTACTGATTTTTAAAGTTATCCCACTTGATAAAAATGCAACTTTGAGAGCTTCACGTAACTCAAAGAATATCATATATGTGATTGTATATATGTATATATACATATTATAATGTATGGGTTTTATGTATGCAGAAAATTGTATTTGGAAAAGGAAAGTGATAAATGTTGGAAGGGATATGGTAACATTGGGACACTAATAAATTCCTGGTGGGGTTGTGAACTGATCCAATCATTCAGGAATAATGGAATTTGGAACTATGCTCAAAGAGTTATAAAACAATGCATACCTTTTGATCTAGTAATACAACTACTATTTTTGTACCCAAAAGAGATGAAAAAAGGAGGTGGAATGTCATACTTGTTTAAATATATTTATTGCTGTTCTTTTTTGTGGTGGCAAAGAATTAGAAATGTAAGGAATGTCCATCAATTTGGAAATGACGGAACAAAATGTGGTATGCTTGTGGTAATGGAATACTATTGTGCTGTGAGAAATGATGAACAGGATGATTTCATCCTTTTGGAAAGAGTTTGAAAGACCGGCATCAACTGATGCAGAGTGAAATAAGCAGAACCAGGAGAACATTGTCCACAGTAACAGCAATACTGTGAGAAGATCAACTGTGAGTGACTTAGTTATTCCCAGCAATATAATGATCCAAGAAAATTCTGAGGGACTTATGAAAAAGAATGCTATCCATGGTAGAGAAAGAACTGTTAGAGTCAGAATGCAGTTCAAAACATGCAGTTTTTTACTTAAGTTTATTTGTGTTTTTGTCTTGGTGTTTGAGTTTTATATTAAATACATGGACAACCCAGTTCAAATTGCTTGCAGGACAGTCAAATAAACCGAAGATAAATGATAGATACATAGAAAGATAATTGATATGCAGATATCAATAGACATGTAGATAGGTCCATAAATAGGCAGATAAGGATGGATCAGTAGGTAGTTAGAGCATTTATTAAATACCTCTTTGTTCCAAGCACTGTGATATGTTCTGAGAATACAAATACAAGTAATCAAAATAGTCTGTATCTTCAGAGTTTACGCATTCTGTTGAGTTAAGATGATATACTGGGAGCAGCTATGCGGCTCAGTGGATAATCAAGCCTGGAGATAGGAGGTCCTGGATTCAAACTAGTCTCAGACACGTCTCAGCTGTGTGACCTTGGATAAGTAATTTAACCCCATGACATAGCCCTTTTCTCCCTGAGAGGTAAAACATTGTGTTGATTCTAAAACAGAAGGTAAAAGTATTAGCGAAATGATTAAGAGGAAGATAAAAAAAATCTAGATAATGCAGTTCAGAGTGGAATAGAAAATTGCTGGAGCTTGTGGGGTGGTTTTTGCCCAAGGATGCCTCTAGAGTCTCTACAGTTTCTACTGTGTGCTGCCCTTTTCTGCTCTATCTCCACTCTCAAGGTCAACATTCTTCAGACTCCTGGGGTTTCAAGTACAGCTGCTCTCAGAGGTAAATCCCTTGTGTTCTTATTTAGCTCTCAAGGAGCTGGAGATTGCCCCACATTCACACGCTGTGACTCTGGTGTGCTGGCTTTGGTTCTGTAGATGGGGTGGGGGAGGGTTGATTAGCTTGTGTTTTGGTGGGAGCTATTTCATCCCATTATAGTGTGGAAATGCTCAAATACCATGTACCTTCAATGCTGCATCCTACTGTGGAGTCCCTTCATTCACCTGAGTTTTTTTTTTTGTCCTTTTAAGATAGTCTATTTCATTTGGTGGTGAGGAGAAGAAGAGTCCTGCAGCAGCATCTTAAACCAGCAACTTCATTCTTTTTTATATTCTCTCTCTTTTCATAATTAAGGTTTTTTTTTTTACTATTTCTTATCCTAACTGTATGGTTGCTCCTCTTTCTCCTTTGCCAACTCTTCCTTTGGTCATGACCAATAGACATGAATGATTTTTAAAAAGTTCTTTCTGGGATTTCTACACTTACTTCTTGCTATGTCAGTTAATGATTCCCTTAGTTTCTATGGCAGAAATTATCTTATGTATTCCAGTGATTCCCAGAACTATATATGTAGTTTCAAAGTTTCTCCTGAACTCCAATTTATCATTTACTGCCTTTTCAACATTTCATAATGAGGCACCTAGAGGCACCTTAGCCTAAAAGCATCTACAACACAGCTCATTAATCTTATTCCCCAATAACTCTCTTTACCTAGTACTTTATTTACTATTGAGAGAATTCCCTTCCTTCTAGTGACAAGGGTCCACAACACTGGTGTTATCCTCTAATTCCTATCCTCCTTTTCGCTATACACCTATTTTGTTGGCAGGTCTAGCATCTAGCCATACATCTCTCATATATGCCTCCTTCTCTCCAGTTAGTTTGATGCAGGTTCTTATAACCACACCTCTAGATTATTACAATTGCCTTCTGGTTGATAGCCTTTCTTCAGATCATTTCCCTACCTCCAATCCATGCTCTTGATAGCTGCCAAAGTAATTTTTCTAAGACACTGTTCTGACTGAGTCTCTACCTTTTCATCACTCAACCACACAGTAAATTTTCCACCAGGTATTTACATGATTAAATATGCAATCCTCTGCTTGGCTTACTTTATAAACTATCACCTTTCTATCTATCTTGTCTTTTGACACTTTATTACCCTCTCTCTAATCAATTCAGCAGCACTGACATCCTTGTCATTTTTCATACATCTTCTTATTCTAAGCCTTTTAATTTGCTTTCCTTCTGCCTGGAATGCTCCTCATCATCACCTTAACCTTCTGGATTTCCTGACTTCCTTCAAATCCTAGTTCAAAAACTATACTCGAATGCAGAATATTTTTCCTCCTTCTCACTCATGCCTACTAATGCTTTATCTCTGAGATTACTTTTCATTTGCACAGTATATATCAAACATAATTTTTCTATGATTCCCTATTAGAATGAGAATTCTTTGAAAATAGGAACTGTGCTTTTGCATGCCTTTGTATCTAAAGCACTTAATTAATTCAATATTTGTCATGTAGTCAGTTCTGAATAAATGATTGTTGACTAACTGACAGACCCCTGCCCTTAAGCCTCTAATTATAACCATTAATTCATAATTGTATTTATCAATTCTTTCTGGTGGTACACTTTAATGATTGCATTAAGGATGGAGCTAGATTTTCATGAATTTGTCCTTAGTAATGCCTGTGTAAATAAAAGAGTGCTTTGTGCTTGTGAGAAAAATATATCATATTAAGTTTAATAGATACATTAAATTGCATTAATTTATGAACTTCCATAATAATAATTTTCTATCCTTTTTTCTTATTCAATTAGGTGATTATGTGACCTTGTACAAGTCACAGTGTTTAAGGGTTCTTTCTTCATCTGTGAAATGCAAATGTTTCACTGAATAATCTCTGTTTTTGAAATTTAGTATCTAAAATTTTATCATTATCAAATATTATAAGGATTACAGAGATATAAATATTTATCAAGAAACCTTCAAGTATATCTTTTCTATTTGTGGATGTCTCTATGCTTCCTCTTATCCAAACTTTTAATTCAGCTATTGCTATTTTTTTCTGGAAAGTATAACATTTTACTATATTCTGTCTCTATTTTCTATCCCTGTAGCTCTTAAGACCAAATCTAAGCATCCCTTTCCTATTTGCCTTGTTTGCCCCTATTAAAACATGAGCCTTTTGAGGTAAAGAAATTCTTTAGAATTTCTGTATATATCTCCAAAAATTAATGAGGTATTTAGCAATGAGTAAATGTTCAATAAGTATGTTATCAGTTCATTCATTCAATGTGTCTATGAAAACAGTAAGAAAATATGAAATTTTAATTAATGTAAATACACTTCCTTAGAAACATGAACATCATTGGCTAAGATCACAATGGATAAAACAGTTATAATTAGACATGAATTATGATAAATTCATTGAAGCATTAATAAAATATCATTCTGGCATTTGAACTGATTGATGTAAGTTTCTGATAATGAAAATTCTTTGGATCATATTAGAAAGATATCTGATCTAGGTAGTAAAAAATTAAAGTCAGCAATAAATAAGAAAATTATTGTTTATATGCTTTCTGACTATTCTTTAAATGTTTTCTATTTCTTATAATGCTGTGTCAAATAGCATTGTTTTTTCATAAGATATTTTATATTTATTATATACTTCATAATAATTTGTATTTAAATCATTTTCATATTAAAAAAACATTAGGGAAATTGAAATAATAATGTAAGCCATTCAGGGAAAGCAGGACCACATCTAGATGACTTCTTTTGTCAACATTTCACACATAACTTTGTAGAGGAATTCCAAAGTAAAGAAATCTTTATTGGCTGATGTATGCCTGCAGGTATGCATGCAAAACATAACTTCAGGGGCTGAAGCTGACTTTGATATGACCTATAGGATTTCTCTAGTGCCTACATGTAAATGCATTTATTCTTTATCAGGAATTTCACCCTCTATTATAAATAGTAAATCAGAAATAAGAAAGGTATTTCTCTATTCCATATGTGCAGTAACCTAACAGTTTTTTTCTTAGATATCCCAAGGGAATATTTATAATAGTATTGCTCCTCACTATAGTTCTTTTATGTCATTCTCCTTTTTCCAAGTTTCTACTTTATACCAGCATCTGATAATGTGCATTTTGTATTTGTCAATAAAATGGGGTAGATAATCAGGTAGATCAAAGAAGGCTCTAGGCTTGCTCGACTAAAAATCAAGAAAAGAGTCTATCACTTTAGTATCAGGATTAAATCACTCCTCCACTCACTCTGTATGAGAAACTGCTATAGGGGAAAAGTCTATGTGCCCTTATTCCTCTGAGCCCATTTTACTTGGTAATGTCCTGGCCCTCTATATTTAGTCTATGCAACATTGTGAGTCTAAAAATGTCATTGGATGCTTTGGCATCCCATGTTTCTATAGTTGATGGTTTTATGGCTAATAGTTCATGAAGAGAAAGGAGCCATCTTCAGCAGCATCTGAGACTCTGGCCAATGATAGCAGAGATGCAAGTTCATCTTACAATCATTCTTTACTTAACTTTGGACTTGGTGGAATTAAGGCTTTGAAGGAAATAATTTTAAGACAATTATCAATAAAAGTGAGAAGATGTATGGGACAATATGCCCCTAAAGGGTTGGAAGAGTATTTTTGTTCTTGCTTTGTCTTTGAAGTAAATATCCCTTTGTAATAGCAATGGTCAGAGTGCTGAACATAGAGTCAGAAATGTCTAAGTTCAAAACCAGTTTCAAGTACAGCCTATGTGAAGATGGATAAATTATTTAATATCTGACTTAGTTTCCTCATCTTTAAAATGGGGAAAATAACTACCTCTCAACTACCCTGTTGAGAAATTACAAAATATATGCAAAATGCTTTGTAAAAATTAAATTAATAACATTAGTAATAGTAGTAGTAGTAATAGTAGTAATATTTATGTTATTAAATACAATTAGGACACTAATTAGAAAATAAAAATGTCAACACATCTAACCAAGATATTATTAGGGTAGAATAGTATAAGCAGTTTAGTCAACATGATCTGAGTGAAAGGGTCACCTTGTCTCCGATATACAATTAATTTAAAAGCTAAGTCAATGTCAACATGATGTTTTCAAGACTCTAACAGTTACATCACCAAAACAAATGGAAAATATTCTATTTTCCTAAGTGGATGGTTGAGATGGAATGTTCCCTCATGCTCCATTCTTCTGAAAGAATTTCTGAAGCAACTTCCTCATAAATGATACAATTACAATAGATCAGGACATGTAATAGACTCTCATTATAACAGATAAATTCATACATTTTTTTGCCTGTTTGGTGAATTCTTTATTCATTCCATTTAAATTATCAACATTGTTCTAAGCATCTTACTTTTTTCACTGTGATTCCATTCATGTTTTCTCCTTGATCACTGTATGCTTAGTTTATTGCTTTTACAGCATAGTCATATTTAATTTAATGTTTTATAATTTGTATAATCATTTTATGAGTGGAAATATGGTTGTTTTCTACTACAAAAATATTGCTACAAATGCTTTTTTTTAAAAATTTCCATATGGAACCCTCCTCTCACCCAACTCCCATGATTAACTTCCTTAGGGTATATATGTAAGCATTGAGAACTCTGAATCAAAAGTGGGGACATTTAAGTTAGCTGATACAGCATAATTCCAGATTGTTTTACAGAAAAATAAGACCAATTTGCAGTGCCACCAAAAGCATATTAATGTTTCTGTCTTCCCACAATCCCTCCAATCCTAACAATTCTTTATTTTTTGTTGTGTTTGCGGTTTGTGGTAAAACCTTATAGTTATTGATATTTGCATTTTGTTGATAAAATTTATTGACAATGAACTGGTTTCAGTTAGAGCAAAAATTATAAAATAATATATGGCACAAGGGAAGACTGTCACTACTTATGAATTATAGAGGTCTTGAAAAGTGACATTTTGTATCACACATACACATTCATAAATAGTTGCCAAATTTTTTCTCTGGAACCAGACCAAGAAGTCATACATATAAATATATGTATATGTGCAAACACACAAATATATGCATAAATGATTGTGAGAAATATTCATGCCACCTTAAAACCTTTGCTTAATCAGGTATAAGAGATGATATGAACTCCTAATGTATTTCCTATTAAGTTCTATTGAGTTTTTATAGCCTTCCATTAATAATTCTGGGTGCATATCATTGTGACAAATAAGATAAATTATGTTCCAGAAGGTGCTAGAGCTTTAATAAATCTTGCAAATGGTTTACACAATCTTCCTCAAATATTTTGTACTAACTGATGCAGTATAATTTAGCTTTAATTTTTAAACCAAGATACATTTTAGATAATCCTCACTTTTCCATGAATTAATATTTATCTCTTTTTAATGATAGGCAATAAGACAAACACATAGTTTACTTCTGTCCAGAACCTTTCATTCCTGAAATGCAAAGAGATACTATACAATTTGTCACAGTCAGAATGACTGAGAATTGTTCATCTCTGAAGCTTATTTCTCTCATTTGTTTCTTGTGAAAGTCTGTGAATTCAAAATAGCATTTTTCTTACTATCATAACCTAACATTCTCCTTATTGCACTTAACTATTGGGATATAAAATTAGTCAGCAGACCTTATACTGTGATGAATGTAAATATGTCTCAGAGCTGTAACTAAGTTAGGGCAATGAGAGCTTTTCCTCTGGGTAACAAAATTCAGAATTTGTTAATAGCACTTATATTCCTCAGGCAAAGTAGAAACTTAACTAATAGACAGAAAGACCAATGAGTTCAAATTAAAAGTTACCATATTATACTATCTTCTTGTCTTTTAGAAATTTGACCAGTGTTGAGAACTCTCTCTCTATTATGATTGATTAGTTTTGAAATGTACTGGAGTTTCTGCATGCCGTCTCCCCATCCAATTGAATTTATCTAAACAATTGAATTGAGGCTACTTTTTATTGCTTTCCCAGACCTTGTGAAGCTTGTTAACAGAACAAATGTTATTTACAGATTGCCTGTCCTATTGTAACATCAGTCTAAAATGAGTCAGGATTGGTTTGAGGAACTGAAGTTAAAGAAACAAATCAAGTAGGTAGTTTGTTCTGCAAGGTCGAAGATATTCCAAAAGAGTCATATATCTCTACAGAAGGTTCCAAAAAACCTTTTACAACCAAAATAATTTTTTGTACTTTAAGAGTTTAGTAAATATGTTGTGACTTGAGTTTCAACCAGATGCATATATTATTAAGCACTTCCCATCCGTAAAAAACCCTCAATATAGAGTTGTTTGCATTCTGAAGGAATTACACATCACTGTGTCCAAAAACAGCCAATGTGTTATCAACACGCAATCTGCTGCCATATTGTAGGGGGTTAAAGTTTTATTTTCTGTATTTTGTCATTGGCATTGTTGATACATGATACATAAGCTATATAGCTGACCTCATATTTCATTCCAATGCTTATAGATAATGATTTATGATGAAGAACTAGAGGCAGTGTGAATAAAATATAATAGAAGAACCTATAATGCCTTTTCTTGTGGCCGTTGTTTTGTTGGTGCTCTCCTTAAATTAGGAATGGACAGATATAGTTATATAGCAAAAGAGGAAGGACAGTTTTCTTTTGAATTCATCCCTGTGAAGTATTTATTCATTCATGCAAATGTTTTGATCTGTGAAACTAAGTGGCAGAGTAAGTGCCCTCAAACTGGAGTCAGAAAGGTTTCAATTCAAAATCCAAGCTGTGGGATCCAAAGTAAATAATTTAAATCAGCTTCCTTACCCTCCAATCTTAGTTTCTCTATCTATAAAATGGTGGGTACTAATGAACACTACTTAATTCCAAGGCTCCTGGTGAGTATTCAGTGAGAAAACCTCCATATAGTGATTTGCTGATATAAAAAACAAAATGTATAAATGCTATCTAGTTGTTAAGGAGAGTAAAAATCATTTTATTCCATGCAAACCCCCTTTGTTGGTGAGAAAAACATGGCAAAGAGAGGGGAAATAAATTGCAGAAGATAACATATCAATTTATTAAAAAAACAAGAGCTAGAATTCAGGTCCTTAGGCCCAAACTCATAATCCTTAAACTCTATGCCACAAGCAATTAGAACACATCTACTTTTTACATATATGTGACAATGGCACAACAAAATATGAATACTATCAAATATTTGTCAGCCAATAGTTATATAATTATCATATGTGGGAATTAATATATATAACACATACATATATGACTACATAATATACACATATAACCACATATAAAATATATAGAAAAATAAGTATACTTACAAAATTAAATATATCATTGTACATAACTATTCAAGTACAAAATTAAGATTATAATGGCACTTACCTCATAGTGTTAGTGACAGATAAAATCATTATAAAATACTTAGCACAATCTCCAAAACATAATAGATGCTTAATAAATTAATATTTTCTCTGTCTCTCTCTGTCATTCCATCCCTTTGGTTGTCTTCTTCTTTTTCTACTTTTGCTTCTTCTCTCTATAAATATTTATGTTTGTGTACATATGCACATGCATATCTTGTATATGCATAGGTTTATATGTACCCAAAATAAAAATAAACAAATTCTTTCCTTTTATGCTTTTGGGGCTTCAAGTAGTCATATTAATCATAGTTCATAATCATTTATGTTTCTTTATAATCCCTGTGAGGCAGAAAGTGAATTTTTCCCAATTTTACAATTGAAGAAACTAAAACCTAGAGAGGTTAACTGACTTCCCCAAAGGTCACATAGTTCAGAAATGGCTAGACAAGTCCCAGAACCTGGTCTTCTGATCCTAATTACCTATCACACTAGATAATTACTCCAGTCTGGTTCAAACCAGACAGGGCTTATTAACTCTCCACTGGAGGACCATGGGTTGGAGGGGCTGGTGGTAAATAAAGCAAGGGTTCCAGCCATTAGACTTCCTCAAAGACAGGTGCCCTTTCTGGAGGCTAGTCCCTTCAAGTGCCAGGAAAAGTGTTAACCCTTTTCACTCACTCACATGGTTGTCCAAAGAGAAGATCCAAGAGCATTCTTAACAGAAGTACTCTGAGGTCCCAAGCCAGAAGTCCTCCAAGATGAAGTTGAAAGGAGAAAGCACTGGTCACAGGAAGTTGCAACTACTCTTAAAGACCCTTCTTTGCATCACTTTCTGAATCTTCCTTCCCATTTATGTGGACCAAACACAGTTTTAGAATTTTCTTAGTTTTGTCCGGAGGCAGTCAGTTATTTCTGAGTTGTTACCCACTTTAGCAAGTGTGTTGCTGACCTCCCCTCACTTAAGGAAATGTGGGGTGTGTATAATTTTCTGGTGATTAAATCTAAAAGAGGGCAGGGGAGAGTTAATCCCGTCTTCACAATTTCATTATTTCTCTATATACATTGACTTTCATATTAACTAAAAGGAAAGTAAATACACATTTTTGTGTTTAAGAAATGTACCAAGTACTTGGTTTCTCACTGAAATGTATTTCTAGTTTCACATAATTTTACTGTTATAAATATCATCCAGTACAGACAGAACAAGCTTGAAATGAGAAGTAAGTTAAGAATTTATTATTCAGACTATTTTCCTTTTTGGAAGAGAATGCTATGCCAATGCTTTAAAATGCAATTAGCACTGTTTATTAATGCAGATTGCCACAATTTTCAGCTCCTTAACAATTTTGAGAATTTTAAGCTTCAGGCTCTCACATTTTTCCTAGGAGAGGGAGTTTTGATCTTATCTGTGATCAGTTCTTACTGTACCTAGGAAGTTTTAAGTCTCAAACTCAAATTCTTCAATATCACTTAAGAAAAATTCTCTAAACAAAACAAAATAAAATTTAAACAACTGAATAATACTAGTTCTCAGAAATTCTAAGGGATATTTAATTATGTTAATTTCTTCTTATGTTTTTCACCCTATTTACTGCTTGATATCATATGTGAGTATGTTAATGAGTCTTTTCAACATAAAGGAAAAACAGAAAAATAGATGATAGAGAGAATGTAAGTATCAATTCCAACAAGGCTACTTTCTTTAATTTAAAGTTATTTTGGTAAAAAAAAAACCCTGGAATACAATATTAAAAATTTATTGAATAGCTACTAATTATCTAAATAATTGAGAATAGTATAATATGATATGTATGCATATGAATAATATGTAAAAATCAATCAAAGGCTGAAAGAGGGATGCATTAAGAGAAAAGGGAAGAAAAACAATAGAATGAGGGTAAATAATATAACATAAAGAGATAAAATAATTAATATAGAGAGGGGGAGATAAGGGTAGTGACAGTCAATGCTAAAACTTTACTCTCATTGTAACTACTCAGAGAGGGAGAAATGAGCCTAATCAGTGGAGTACAGAATTCTATCACCCTACAGAGAAGTAGAAGGGGAAGAAGACAAGAGAAAGGGGGTAATTGAAGGGAAGAAGAAGTGGGGGTGATAAAAAGCAAAATACTGGTGAGGCAAAACAGTGAAAGGGAATAGAGCAGGATCTAAAGGAAATAATAAGATGGAGGGCAATGAAAAGTTAGTAATCATAACACTGAATGTGAAGGGAATGAACTCACCTGTTAAACAGAAGCAGATAGCAGAGTGGATTAAAAAACAGAATCATAGTATATGTTATTTATAAGAAACACATTAGAAGCAGGGTGACACACATAGATTCAAGGTAAAAGCCTGGAACAGAGTTGATTATGTATCATATAAAATAAAAATAAAGAAGGAGCACCAATCATGATACCAGACAAAGTCAAAATAGAAATTGATCTGATTAAAAAAGATAAGGAAGGAAATTGCATTTTGTTAAAGGGTATTATTAACAGGGAAGTAATGTCATTATGTAAACATATATGCACTAAATGGTATAGCAACTAGATTTCTAAGGGAAAAATTAAAGGAGCTCAAGGAATAAATAGATAATAAGATCATATTAGTGGGGCATCTCAACCTTCCTCTTTCAGAACTACATAAATTTAATGAAAAAATAAATAAGAATGAAGTAAGGACAGTGAATGAAATGCTAGAAAAATTAGTAAAAATATATCTGGACAAAGCTGACCAGGAATAAAAAGGAATATACCTTTATATACCTTAATATATACCAAGATCTACCTTTTACTAGGGCATAGAAATGTTGCAAACAAATACAGAAAAAGAAAAATAAAATATTGTAACTTTTTCGGATCATAATGCAATAAAAGTTATACTTAACAATGGTCTATAGAAAGGGAAATTTAAAAATTCTAAACCAGATACTCTAATTCTTTAAAACCAGTGAGTCAAATAAGAAATCATAAAAAACAATTATGAACTACATGAAAAAAGAATGACAATGAGGAGACATCATATCAAAATCTATGGGATATAGCCAAAGCAGTATTCAGAGGAAAATTTATATCTATGAATGCCTACAGCAAAAAAAGAGAGAGAGAGAGAGAGAGAGAGAGAGAGAGAGAGAGAGAGAGAGAGAGAGAGAGAGAGAGAGAGAGAAAGGAGATCAATGAATTTGGATTACAACTTAAAAATTGGAAAAATAATAAATTAAAAATCCCCAGATAAAAAAAATGGAAAATTCTAAAGAAGAAATTACTAAAATGGAAAGTAAAAGAACAATTGAACTATTAAAATTAGATTAGGAGCTGGTACTTCGAAAAAACAAATAAAAGATATAAAATACTGATTAATCTAATCAAAATAAGAAAGAAAGTCAAATTAATAGTATCAAAGATGAAAATGATAATCTCACCTCTAATGAAAAGGAAATTAAAGTATTTATTAAGTACTATTTAGCCCAATTATATATAATAAATATGACAATCTAGGTGAAATGAGCAAATATTTACAAAAATATACATTCCCTACATTAACAAAAGAGTAAATATAATATTTTAAAAATCATATATATATATATATATATAAAGAAATTGAAGAATCCATCAAGGATTCTAAGAAAAAATCCACAGGGCCAGATGGATTTACAAGTGAATTCTATCAAACATTTAAAGAACAACTAACCACAATACTATATAAATTATTTGACAAAATAAGCAAAGAAGGATTTTTTTACCAAATTCCTTTCATGACACAAATATGGTACCGATTCCAAAGTCAAGCAGACCAAAAACAGAGGGGAAAAAAAACCAAACTATAGACCATCTTCTTTAATGAATATAGATGCAAAAATCTTAGATAGAATAAAAAGACTCCAGCAAGTTTTAATGAGGATTATTGAATATGATCATGTGGGAATGAATGGGGGTGGATAATCATTAGTCATGTAACTTAGGAAAATATTCTAAATTTAAAAAGGGGAAAAATAAAAACTAAAGGAACAGAACCAAGAGAACATTATACACAGAGATTGATACCTTATGACAATAGAATGTAATAAATTTTCATTAGCAGCAATGCAATGATCTGGGACAATCCAAAGGATCTTATGAGAAAGAATGCTATCCACTTCTAGAGAAAGAATTTTGGGAGCAGAAATGCAGAAGAAAAACATGATCAATAATGTATTTCAATGGGATAGGATTATGATTTTCATATTAAAATATCATTCTATTACAAATATGAATAACATGGAAATAGGTTTTGAACAATGCTACATGTATAACCCAGTGGAATTGCTTGTCAGTTCCAGGAGTGGGAAGGGAAGAGGGGTGGGAAAAATCATGAATCATGTAACTATGGAAAAATATTTTAAATAAAAAAAGGAAAATTAAAAAAAGAATACTAATTTGGTTCCTGAAGTCAATGCCTAATAGAAAGAACAAATTTAGAGAAATCAATGTCTATACAATACTATATTTTTAATACTTTAACATGGTAAAATAGAAAATGATGCAATAGAAGATGACCAACTCCAAACCTGAATAATGTTAATAAAACACTGGACTTCTCAACTTAAGTAATATGTAGAAGAATTAGGACTTCCTCATCAAGAAGAAGGAAGAACATTGATAACTATTTCTCAAAGCATGTTTTCTCCCACTGCCACCATCACAAAACTTCTGGATATTATGTTTTACTCTGTCATACTTTTTGTCCAGTCTTCAACACAGACAGGGTCCTTCTCTCCAGATGCAACTCATGTACATTTAAATTAATCCCACTCCCCTCTTCCCATCTCCATCAGAAGGTTGTATCCTTAAACACCCTCTTCCCAAGCCCTTTAACAAAATCAAAAACTCTCAATTGGTTTCTTCCTACTGCCATCAAATATAGTCAATTTTTCCTTGTTCTTAAAAATTACATTGATTTAAATCAAGGTTCTCCTAACACTGAGGCCTGATCTCTATCTATTATGTTACAAAGCCTCTCTTGTAAATGCAAAACCAACAGTTTATTTGGGAATTCAATGGAGAGAGTTTATTAAAACAGTAGCCTTATTACAAACAGAGCTAATACCTATAACAATCCTGACAATTTTGATCCATAACAATTTAGTAATATTTTGAGCAGATATCCCCAAACTAAATGTTCTTAGTATCCATATAAAAATAGAATGGAATAAAATAGTCTTCAAAATATAAAGGCTTAACGGAAGAAAAAATATTATATAGAAACACAATGATGTACTTTTTATACCTGTCAATCTGGTCTACTGACACATTGCTAAAATGCTTATGATGAAGCTAAAGAAAATAAACTTATAGCCCAATACTCTTGCTCCAATACAAAAACAACAACTGGCCATTTTATCTATCTGGAAATAGAACAAAACTGTCAAAAAAATAAAGGACCAATAGTTTTGTATCAACCTGAACTCAGGATTCTTTTGTATTCCCTTAAAAAAGATGATGAAAGAACGGAACATATTACCTTTAAGATTTATGGATAAGAGAAGAATTTAGTAATAAATAAGAAGATAGAAAGCATTGTGAGATATAATGGGGATAATTTTGAATATATTAAATTGGAAAAATGTTTTGTGCAAATCAAATTAATGTAGCCAAGATTAGAAGAAATAAATTGGGAAAATTGTTTATAGACAGTTTCTCAGATGGAGTTCTCATAACTAGAATAAAAACAGAACTTTGTTAAATGTGTAAGAATTTGAGACATTCCCCAGTTGATAAAGGGTAAAAACATAGGTACTGTTTTTGGATAAAGAAATCAAAACTATATATCACTACATGAAAAAAAATCTAAATAATTTTTGATTAGAAAAATACAGATCAAAACAACTTTAAGATATCATCTCACACCTATCATATTTGATAAAATAATAAAAGGGCAAAATAACAAATATTGGAGATGTAGAAAAATAGGTACCCAAATACAATGATGATAGAACTAATAACTAATTCAACCATTTTGAAGAGTAATTTATTTATTTTTTTATACTCAAAGAATTATAAAACTGCCTATATCTTAATTTAGTAATACCACCCTTGGGTTTTTTTCTAAGGTGTTCAAGAAAAAAAAAAGAGAAATCAAATATATATTCTAAAATATTTATAGCAGCTCTTTTTGTAGTGGAAATAACTGGACACTGAAGGGATGCTCTGATTCAAAAGGAGAATGACTGAATGAGTTGTGGCATATGATTGTAATAGAATACTTTTTTGTCATAAGAAATTACAGACAAAATGATCACACAAAAAATGAGAATACTTATATGAAGTGATGCAAAGTGAAATAAGTAGAACCATGAGAATGTTGTATAAAGCAACACAATAATATGTGATGAGTAACTGGGAATGATTTAACTATTATGAACAAGGTAAAGATCAAGGACAACTGCAATTGATTCATATTGAGAAATTATATCCTGCACTATAAAAGGAATAGACGGAGACTAAATGAAGATTGAAACATAACATTCTTTACTTTTATTACTCCATGAAATTTTCTCTAGTGTAAGCAATATATGTTTTAATTCACAACTTGACAGAAATATATATTACATACTACTTCCTTCTTGAGAAATGGGAGGGAAAGAGGATAAAAAGAATGATATAGATTTTCAAACAGTTAATATGAGAATTTGTTTCTCTTGAAAAAGCATATTTATCATTTATTATATAACAAATCGTGTTTATATTATTATGCTATATGTTATAGATTAAAAAATAAAAAATGATAAAATGAGATGAGAAGAATGAGATCACATCAATGTTAATAATAATAACAGAACACATATAGAGCTTTCAGATATGCAAATCACTCAATTAGGAAAGTTGCATTTGGACATGAATTTAGTGGGACCACTGAGTAGTAGAAATGGCATTGCCTACACCCATTCTTCATAGAGATCAAGGTGATACAGGAGAGGATATGCCACTGAGTCATTACATGAAAAAAATATGCTTCTGTTTTTGCTTTATTTTTGAAGTAAATATAATTTTGTATAATCTTCATTTTTTAAATTCCCACTATAGCACCTGGCATAGATTATTCTATTTTTCTGAAAGCATAAGCAGATTGGCCAGTATGACAGTAAAGGAAAATAATAAATGTTGGAAGGAATGTGATAAAAGAGGTACCCTAATGCATTGCTGCTCTCGTGGTGGTATGAATTGATCCAACCATTCTGGAAGGCAATTTGGAATTATGCCCAAAGGGCTTTAAAAGAATGCATGTTCTTTCATAAAGAAATACCTCTACTAGGTTTGTAATCCAAAAGACATAATAAAAATGCAAAAATATCCATAGCCACATTCTTTGTGGTGGCAAAAAATTGAAAAATGAGGGAGTTTACCTCAATTCATGAATGCTGAACAAATTGTGGCATATGATGGTGATTGAATACTATTGTGTTATAAGGAATGATGAACTGGAATTTCTATATGAACTGGAATGACCTCCAGAGAACTGATGTGGAGTGAAATGAGGAAAACCAAGAGAACAGTGTATACAGAAACTGAAATACTGTGAAAAGATCAAATGTAATAGATTTTGCTACTAGTAGCATTGCAGTGATCCAGGATAATACCAAGGGATTTATGAGAAAGAATGCTATCCTCATAAAGAGAAAGAATGGTGGGAGTTGAAATACAGAAGAAAAATATTATTTTTCACTTGTTTATATAGGTATAGGATTTGGGTTTTTGGTTTTAAAAGATTACTCTATTAATAAAGTAAATAATATAGAAATAGATATCAAACGATAACACATGTTATCAAAACCAGTGGAATTGCTTGTCAGATGTTATGGGTAATATTGATCTTGTTTGAGGTTTGGATATTGATAGCTAATTGTCACTGATCAGGTGGTAGATATAGGCTAAAGGTTTCAGGGTAACCTAGTTGAAGGCAGTGGATGTGCCTGGACACAGCTTAATCCAACACTTATTTATTTATAACTATGAGGAGAGGCAGGGACAGGATAAAGGAGGTAGGAGTATAGCAGGAAATGTCTTACCCTAATTCTAATATTTCTAACTAAAACCAGAACCCAAACTGCTGCTCATGGGTGTCTTCTTTGTCTACCAGACACTTACACTTTCATACACCGACTGACTATAGATTAAATCTATCTTATTAGCCTATTTTAAGACTATGAACTTCAATTCATATTAACTCCTTAAAATATTTATGGAAATCCACAAGCTGCTTCAGCTAACTCTCAGAAGTAAATGTTAGAAATTGCTAGCCTGTCTGACTATCCCCAGAAGGCAGCCAGACACTAATGCTGTTCCAGTGAGAGGAAACAGAGCCCCCTCCTGGCAGTTTTTCTCTCTCCAGGAAAAAGCACTCAATTTCAAACAATTTTCTTCACCTTCAAAAATGTTCAACCAACTCCTCAAAGTTAACTCTCACAGAAATCTCAGACAGATAGTCTTAGAAAAAAATCTCCAGCAACCTGCTCAAAAGACGGAGTTCAAGAGACAGTCCCAGAGTTCTGTAACTGCCTTCCCAATATGCAAATCTTCTTTCTACTGGCTTCTTAAAGAGCCCTGGGTCTATTTCCAAAACTTCTTAAAGAGCCCACAAGCAAACATTCTGTGACTGCTCTCTCTCTTATAGAAAACAGTATTCATATTACAACTCTATCTCTGGTCTACATCTCTGCTTCCAATTTGATTAGATAGCTAATTAATAACTAATTATAATTAATACAGCTCTGGGAGAGGGGAGGGAAGAGGAGATGGAAAGAGCATGAAACATGCAACCATGGAAAAATAATTTAAAATAAATAAATAAAATAATTAGAAAATAAAATAAATTTCTTCACCTTATGAATCCATACTTTTGGCAGTTAGCAATTCAAAATATATTAACCCCCTATCTATTTAACAAAGAAACAGCCTTACAGTCAGTATTACCCATCTACATTTTTGTTACAGTGAGTGAACTATGTGAATAATTTAATAATCACTTAATAATGACAGCTTCTGAATCAGCAATTGAGATCAGCTGCATTAGAATATCAGGGGCCATCATTATTTCTGCTTCATGGAATTAGCCATCATTATGGCTTATATTGGCATATTTGGGGTCTTTCAACACTAGAGTAGTCCACCAGGGATACCAAATATAAAAGAGCTCTTTTTTTTTCAACAAAATAAACCTTTTGCAAAAAAGCTAGTTCCATGTAAATAAGACCAGTAATGGAACTAGAGTAATCACCTCCTCCTCTTTATCCTCCTATAAACACTGCATCACTGTTTAATCAAATAATTCTCATGGAGGGATTTTGGAAATAAAAAACACAATCCATTCAGCCAAGTCAATAACTCCATCATGACTCTGTATCAAAGCTAAATTATAAAAAAAAAATTCATGTTCATTTTCAGTGGTATTGAGTAGGTAGGTCAGGATGTGATTTAATGTCCACAAAATTTAAATTTCACACCTTTTCATGGCTATGAATTCTGTAAAAAGCCTTTAAGTTTTTATTTCATTTTATAAGTACTATTTAGAAAAGTTAACAAAGATAATTGGTGAATATTTGGGTGCTTTTTTTTTTAAGAAACAGCTTTCAGTTATGATATTTTATTTCTCTCATTTCCCCTGTCAAATGAATTCAAAGCTTAGAAAATAAATGCACTATACTTTATTAGAAGTCATTTTAGCTTTTGTAATCTAATAGCAATTTGACATATTTTATAGAGCAATTTTGATAATTTTTTTATTACTGCTGTCAAAAATTGGAAGGTTCCAGAAACAACACAACTCAAGTCCCAGGCTCTAACACATTTGAGTCTCTCATTTTCCACAGGAAATGATCCACATGTCTTAGCCTCAAAGAGAGGCCTAATGTAGCCCTTGCCTATTTTTCCACTATCTTTGAATATACCTTTGATATTTTTTAATATTTTAATTTATTTTAATTTGGTAAATTTCAAACATTATTCCTTGGTCACAAAAATCATATTCTATTCCTCCCTCCCCTCCCGTCACACTTCCCGTCGCCTACTTGCAATTTCATTGGGTATTACATGGGACCTTGATCAGAACCTATTTCCATGTTGTTGATGTTTGCACTAGGATGTTCATTTAGAGTCTACATCCCCAATCATATCCCCCTCAACCCATGTAATCAAAAAAGTTGTTTTTCTTCTGTGTTTCTACACCCAAAGTTTTTCCTTGGAATGTGAATAGTGTTCTTTTCATAGATCCCTCCAAGTTGTTCCAGATCACTGCATTGCCACTAATGGAGAAGTCCATTACATTCAATTGTACCACACTGTATCAGTCTCTGTGTATAAAGTTCTCCTGGTTCTGCTCCTTTCGCTCTATATCACTTCCTGGAGGTTGTTCCAGTCGCCATGGAACTCCTCCACTTTATTATTCCTTTGAACACAATAGTATTCTATCACCAACATACACCACAATTTGTTCAGCCATCCCCCAATTGAAGGGCAGCCCCTCATTTTCCAATTATTTGCCACCACAAAGAGCACAGCTATGAATATTTTTGTACATGTCTTTTTCCTTATTATCTCTTTGGAGTACAAACCCAGCAATGCTATGGTTGGATCAATGGGTAGACAGTCTTTTATCACCCTTTGGGCATAGTTCCAAATTGCCCTCCAGAATGGTTGGATCAATTCACAACTCCACCAGCAATGCCTTAGTGTCCCGACTTTGTCACATCCACCCCAGCATTCATTAATTTCCTTTGCTGTAGTGTTAGCCAATCTGCTAGGTGTGAGGTGATACCTCAGAGTTGTTTTGATTTGCATCTCTCTGATTATAAGAGATTTAGAGCACTTTTTCATGTAGCTTATTAATAGTTTTGATTTATTTCACTGAAAATTGCCTATTCATGTCCCTTGCCCATTTATGAATTGGAGAATGGCTTGATTTCTTTTTACAACTGGTTTAGCTCTTTATAAATTTGAGTATTTAGACCTTTGTCAGTGGTTTTTGTTATGAAGATTCTTTCCCAATATGTCAATTCCTCTCTAATTTTGGTTACATTGGTTTTGTTTGTACAAAACATTTTTTTTAATTTCATGTAATCAAAATTATTTATTTTACATTTTGTGATTTTTTTTCTAGCTCTTGCTTGGTTTTAGTCTTTCCTTTTTTAAAGGTCTGACATGTATACTATTCTGTGTTCATCTAATTTACATATAGTTTCCTTCTTTAAGTTCAAGTCATTCACCCATTGAGTTTATCTTGGTGTAGGATGTGAGATGTTGATCCAAACCTAATCTCTCCCATACTGTCTTCAAATTTTCCCAGCAGTTTTTATAAAATAGTGGATTTTTCTTCCAAAAGTTGGGATCTTTGGGTTTGTCAGAGACTGTCTTGCTGAGGTCACTTGCCCCAAGTCTATTCCACTAATCCTCCTTTCTGTCTCTTAGCCAGTACCAAATTGTTTTGATGACCACTGCTTTATAGTATAGTTTGAGATCTGGGACTGCAAGTCCTCCTTCCTTTGAATTTTTTTTCATTATTTCCCTGGATATCCTTCATCTTTTGTGTAAAGATTAAAATTTAGGGGAGACTGGGGAGACTAAGGCATCTGAGGCAGGTAGAAATTAGTTTCTCTCTGCAAGGAGTATTATATTTTTTTTAGAGGTTTATTCAAGATTAAGGATTAAAGAAAATACAGGATAAGAAACACGTGTCTAGGCCATAGAGTGGCCTAGACACAACCTCACCTACATTATGAAAAAAGCCAGGCCTGCCCCAAAACGAAAGTCCAAGAGTTCCAAGAGCTTCAAAAGCCTTTGAATCAGCTTAAATACCTTCTCTATCTCGGCCCCGGTGAGATTACAAGGCATTTTGGGGAAGTGGAGGAAGGAATTCTGGGGATTGTAGTCCTGTAATCGAGTCTAATTTTTATATTTGTTCTTCCAAATGAACTTTGTTATGTTTTATTTTTCCAATTTAGTAAAAAAGATTTTTGGTAGTTCAATGGGTACGGCACTAAATAAGCAAATAAGTGTGGGTTGGATTTTCATTTTTATTATGTTAATTCATCCTACCCATAAGCAGTTAATATGTTTCCAATTGTTTAGATCTAGTTTTAATTGTGTGGAGAGTGTTTTGTAGTTGTGTTCACAGAGTCCTGTGTTTGTCTCAGCAGATAGATTCCTAAGTATTTTATATTGTCTAGGGTGATTTTAAATAGAATTTCTCTTTCTAATTCTTGCTGCTGAGATATGTTGGGAATATATAGAAATGTTGATGACTTATGCTGCTTTATTTGTATTCTGCAACTTTGCTAAACTTGTTGATTATTTCCACTAGCTTTTTAGTTGCTTCTCTAGGATTCTTTAAGTAGACCATTGTGTCATCTGCAAAGAGTGATAACTGGGTCTCCTCACTGCCAATTTTAATACCTTCAATTCCTTTTTCTTCTCTAATTGCTACTTCCAGTGTTTCTAGTATAATGTTAAATAATAGAAGTGATAATTGGCATCCTTGTTTCACTCCTGATCTTATTGGGAAGACATCTAGTTTCTCCCTATTGCAGATGATGTTAGCTGTTGGTTTTAGATAGATACTGTTTATTATTTTTAGGAAAGACACTTCTATTACTATACTTTCTAGTGTTTTCAATAGAAATGAGTGTTTATTTTGTCAAAGGCTTTTTCTACATCTATTGAGATAATCATGTGATTTTCATTGGTTTGCTTGTTAATGTGGTCAATTATGTGGATGGTTTTCCTAATATTGAACCATCCTTCCATTCCTGGTATAAATCCCACCTGATCACAGTGAATAACCCTTTTGATGACTTGCTGGATTCTTTTTGCTAGTATCCTATTTAAGATTTTTGCATCTATGTTCATTAAGGAGATTGGTCAGATATTTTTATTTGTAAACATGTTTTATTTATTCTAGTAGAAAATAGATTTATTGAGAGAAGAGACCCTTTCTTTGGCTTTCTTTGACTCTCTCTCTCTCTCTATGTCTGTGTGTGTAAACATATTTCTGTTATACATATATATGCATAAATATAGCATCTTGGATAAGGACTTGTAAATATATGGAAAAATAAATATTTGTTAATTTGATTTTACTTATCTTTCTCTATATTCCATGATATCTATATTAAACATAATTCCTTATTATTTCCCTCTTCCATCCATTAATTATATAATTAACTTTCACCTAGATTCTCTCTCCTTTATCATTTTAAGGTACTACCTACTAAAATTCTATCCAATTTGCAGGACTTAACTGATGCCACTTTTTCCCCTTTTACCAAGAAGTGATCTTGTCTTTCTCTGAATTCTAATGTAGGTTTTATTTTTCTGTAATCTTTTACATAACGCTTATTAATGAAAACTTTTTAGCAGGGTTATCATCAGCTCAGTTGGAGGACTGGGGCATCATGTTCAATATTTACACAGTTGAAAATCTTAATAGCTTTTCAGAAGTAACCTTCCATACTTTTGAAGTGAATACTCAGAATGATGAAAACACAGATAATTCAAATAATGTTGTTTAGTTTAATTTGTTCATGTATGCAAAGATAGAGAAGAAAGTGTAAAATATTCCATATAATGCCACAAGTCAATATATTATTCAGTTTCCTGTAAGGGTTTGAATTTTTATGTCTTATTGTTTTCTAGTAGAATTGTAGGCATATAATCAAATTGAATGTAATATGAAAAGAATATATAAATACAAGAGGCATCTCTAACAACTTGGGTGCCACTTTTGAGTGTGTAGTTGCCTATTACTTTATCTCTGCTTAATCCTTAAAAAATAAAACAAGAATTTATATAGTGCTTACTAGGGGTTGTCCACTATGTAAGTAAGCACTTAGCAACTATTATGTCATTTGGTCCTCATAACAATTCTGGGACATAGATCCTATTATCAGGATTTTAGAGCCAAATAGAGGTTATGTAATTTGTTCAGGGTGAGAGAGCTAGATTTAGGGACTAGATTTAAATATAAATCGTCCTGACTCCAGGTTCAGGTATCTATCCACTGGGCCACCTAGCTTCTCTTGGCTCCAGAGTGGCACAGATGGATCACTCCTAGGTTTGCCTATCTCCACTCAGGGGAATTGCTTAAGGTTTATTACAGCATCTAAATCTATATCTATATCCATATTTATATATATATATCATCTATATCTATGTATATTGATATTAATATCCATATATTTGGCTATTATTCTCTTCTTTCTAAGACCCCCATCTCTAGAGATAAAAATCAAGCAAATTCTACTGTAACAATTAGATTATTCATGAGCATAAGGTCAATATGATGGTTATTAGGTCCCCAAAGTCCCCTTCTCTGCTATTTTGAAATGTATAGCAGATGAAAAGTTAGTAATATAATCATAAAAGCTCAACCCATCATTAAAGAATAAATCTTATTATTTCAACAGAGATTTGGCTCTCTGCACAAATTTCAATTTCTATAGGTTCTCCAGCTTGAGCAAGACCAAGATAGAGGAAATTTTGAGGTGAAAGAGGTATGTAAATATGTTAAATCATATTAAATCAGGGCATATCCTGAGAGAAGTTGGAGAATGAGGGACATTTTTGGAACATTTTCCTGTGGCATCTCTCCAAAGATTACTACAAAGGCTTCACGGCCCACTGACATTTCTCTTTACTCTGCTTTAGCAATAATCTCCTTTCAGTTTCTCTCCTTTTAGTTTTTCTATTTTATTTCTTCTTTTGTAACAGTCCTTTTTTGACTGATATTTTCCAGTTCGGCTCATTATATCCTCTGAGGGGTTGGAGATTCTGTCTCCATATTCTTTTCACTTATACCCTGATAAATGCTTGGTGTGTCTTTCTTAGAACTCACAAGTATTATGCAATCCCTCCTTCACCTCAAAGATTGCAATATTTCAAATCACTCTTCTAGTTATAGATGATTATACCTCTGACATAAATCCAATAATGTCAGTCAGTTCTCAAACCTCTATCTCACATAAATACCAAAACCCCAAATGTTATAGATTATAATCTTCCATAGGTGGCAGATTTATGAGAATAAATATATCAGCAGAGAAGAACAATATGCATGAGATAATAATCGGCAAAACTATTTTTAAGATCAGATCCCTCCACCAAAATAAACAGAGAAAACCAAATTAAAAAGTGGGCTAGTCTTTAAATATGGTGATTAATGCAACTATATAAATATACTGAAACTTGATGTTATGACAGTCATGACTATAGCATGGAACATAAGTAGTAAGAAAACATGGAATGAGTCCTCAGTAACTTGCTACTTTTGATATTTCACTCATCTCAGATAAGTTTTATGGGTTTTGGTATATTCATTAATAAAATGAGGAGTTTGGGCTAGGTTACTTCTTTGGATTCTACTATGTTTAAGTCTTATGAATTTATTACTTTTTTAAAAGAAAGATATGTTGCTATATAGTTTGGTGGAAAGTTTTCTTTTAAAACCCAAGAACTTTATATTGTATTTTAAATGAAATATGGAGACACTAAAGTTTATTGCATGAAGGAGAAAATTTTGTCATTTTGTGGAGGATGTACTGAAGTGAGTGGAGTCATGAGAAAGAAGCCACTAAGAAAATCATTAAATTTTCCTAGGAGAGGTGATAAGGGCCTAAATTACAGAAAAGACTGTGTAAGTAGATAGATGGAATCAGCTATGAAAGGTGTGATGGAGACAGAAACATAAGATTTGGTAACTTGTCTGATACATGGGTTGAAGTAGTAAACAATAATACTTGGGAAAAGAACCTAAGAGACTAGAAGTATTGTGATTACCATGCGGGATGGGGTGAGAATTGGAGTTCAGCAGAGGGAATTTTTTTGAGTAAATGCTTTGTTCGGTTTCACACACATTGAATTCATGATTTCTCTAACATTTCTTGTTTAGATGATCTGAATTCAGTGGTAATATGGGATTGGGAACTGGAGTGTACAGCAGATAAAGCCTAGATATGAGTTCTCTGCAGTGATATGACTATTAAAAACATGGATGCTGAAGATATCATTGAGAAATAGAAAAGGACTCAGGAAAGATTCTAGGGCACATTTACAGTTAAAGTGCAGTATAATGAGGATGCTGCTCTCACATATGAAACTAAGAAGGAGTAATCAAGAAAAAGAGACTGGTGGTGTGAAAACCTAGAAAGGAAAGAATAAAAGGGCAAAAATATGGCTGACAGTAACATATGCAGCAGAATAATCAATAAGGATGAGGACTGAGAAAAGACAATCAGATTTGATATTTAAGAGATTGTTATTATATTCAGAAAGTAGTTTTAGTTGAATGCTGTGCTTATAAACAAGTCTAGAAAGGGTTAAGGACCAATAGCAGGTCCTCATTTAGGATGTTGCATGAGAAAGGAAGATTGAATATAGAAATATTTTTGGTTTGTTTATATTTTTTGCTATTTTAGGAGGAATAGATGCATAGATATAGATATATAGATATATAATAGTATGACCATGATAATTATATAACTTCTGGTTTCTTTTTATCTTTTCAATTTTTATTCTTTTAATCATGTTGTATATTATGTTATTTGTTCTTCTAATGCCATTCTATACTAGTCAATATAAATTTTCCTATGCTCTAAATTCTTCTAATGTATGGGAACATGATAACTAGAGGAAAATGATGTTCAGATTCATGTATGACAAGTAATGAACATTTATTTGCATTTTTTACAGTTCTTTAATCACTTTTTCCCCAGCAAAATTTTGAGTTGCTTTCCAGGAAAATGGACTTGATTTATAATTCCAGTAAAATGGTAATATTCTTATCTTCTCAGTTCCTCTTAAATATTGACTAAGTTTTTCTATTCTGTTTCCTGAACATTAACAAAAATTGTCAGCATTATTTATATGTTTATTTCTTTTATAATTTGTACTCTGCATCAGTTTGTCATTTAATTGTTATTAAATTTCCAGCTTTCCTTTGAAAGATCATGTATTTTCAGCACTTCTTTATAATGGAATGTCTCTTACCTAATATGGAATAAACTTATAAAGATCACAAACAAAATTTCCATTCTAATCAGCAATGGGTTGATCAGAATGACCACTGCACGTGTAACCTGTGTGGTGAGGCAGGGAGATATAGGAGAAACAGAGAGAAAGACAAGAGACTAAGACAGAGAAAGAGGGTCAGCATGGGGAAAGGAAAATAGGATAATTTTCATATCCACTTGCCCCCCAGAAACCATCTTAAATTTGTTATTCTCCCTTACTCCACATTTGCCACCAATTGCCTTCATTTATGACATCCACATTACAGAGCACAAGCATCCACTTTTCTATCCTTTATACACAGCACAGCTTTCAGACTTCATTACTTCTTGGCTGTTAGTCTTCCTGTTTCAAGTCATTTATAGCTCCAACTCATGTTTCTTCTAGCTGCCACAAAACTATTCCTAAATAACAAGTATGATCTTGTCATTCCACTTCTCAGTAAACTTCAGGGATTCCCTAGTACCTTTAATTTCAAACACAAATTCCTGTTAATATAGTTGGTTCAAAGGAAAAAAAGATGGATGAGTTTAGGAGTTGTGTGGATGCATTCAAGGTAGAGATTTTGAGTCTGAGGAATAAAGGATAGAATTATTTGTTATGGTATAGTATTGGTGAAGAGTTATGTCATGAATTATAGCTGGATATGTAAATAGAGGCCAGATTGTAAAGATCCTTTAATATTAGGCCAATGATGTACTTTATACTATATGTAATAGAAAAACACTTCAGTTTGTGTTTCATTGCTTGCTTTGCACAATGCTATGACAGATATTAGCCATTTATCTTAAGAAGATTGCTATGTTAACTGTGAGAGATAGAAGTATGAAGACAAGAAGGAAGAACAATTAATAGATCACTGTAACAGTCCAAATTATTAGTAATAAATATCTAAATTCATCTGCATATTCCTTATATTTTAGTTATCCTTCTGATAACTTTCTGTTAACCCATCAAAATCTGTGTTCAAAGTATGATAAGCAAGCTTTAGGTAATATTCACAATGAAGATGAAACATACTTTTGCAGGAGGGTATATTAGTGATTTTTGCCTGAGTAACAAAACTATTCAATCATTCTAAGGATGACAAAGACATAAATTAACATTAATAATTTCAAGTGATGTTAAATTAGCCTGCTTATTTTCAGAAGAGATAATTTTAGTTCTCTATTTTTCCTTCCTTATTTTAAGGTTTGTTTTTTTTTGCCCATGATAAGCAGTATATTAAATTTGAGTAGTTCTCTTCCCCTACTCCAGAAGGATTATTGGTCTCTGTTCACGAGTACTTTGAATTAAGTAAGTGACCAAAGTGTGATTGCAGTCCCTGTATTGGTAATGTGGCACTTGAACAGCTCTTTGAAAACCTAATGAAGCTTGAGCATATTCATAGCAGTCCAACGAAAATCCCTTGACTCCATTTACAGCACTTATGCAATACAAATTGATAAAAAGAAGGATTTTATTTCAGTTTGTTGGCAATCCCTTTATTCCAATGGGACTTTATTGCAGGGTACATTTAGTAGGGAAGGAAATTTGTTGTTTATGAACATCCCATATTGAAGCCTGTCTTTAAAAATTAAATTAAAGAGAAATTATGTAATATTAAAAACAATTTTCTGTTCCCTATTTTATTGAAATGTAAAATTCTCTAATTATTCTATTTTTATCCAAACTAATTATTCTTAAAGATAATTATGTCATACATTTTACATAGAACCTACATTGAATTCTTCTTCAAATCAGGAAAGAATTACAGATAGCTTTTAAACTTGGGGGATATATATATATCTATATCTATCTATCTATATATATATATATAAAATGTATTTTTATATATGAACAGATAAATATACATTATATACATATATGTTAGATACATATTCTCTTTCAACATAACTAGTTTCCTTTAGATTTTGACATGCAGAAATGTGGAAAAATGCTTTCCTTTCCTTGCCATTGTGTTGCATGACTACTTGAAAATGGAAGAGCATAAGAATTATCTTATATTTTATGCTGGCTAGAAATTATGGTTTGTGATTGGTGATGATGGTAAAATATGCCTGAATAGGAATATTAGAGCTTGATTCTGAAAGAACATATTGCCATGTTATGGATTTGAAATTTAATCAAAATAAGTAAATAAACAAAAGCCAAAAGATTTCTGATCAATGAATTGGCATTGGAAGTCTTACAAAAGAGATATTAGAGAAAAGAAATTCATGAGAAAGAGAGACTAGAAAGAAAGTATTAGATAACTTAGATGAAAGATGATGAGAGCCTGAACTAAACTGATCAAAATATAAGTAGAAAAGAAGGGCTGAAGGAAGAAAGTAGCATAAAGTAGATCTGCCAAGATTTACTTATACAAATATATACAAAGGCAAACATACCTAAGAGAAATTTGATCTTGGGAGACTGAGATAATGGTGAAAACAACATCAGAAAACAGAATTTGAGATGAAAAAGCATGGTATGGCAGAAGTTAGTGGGGTGGAGATAATCAGTCATGTTGAGAACAAAAGTCTAGGTTGTATTATCCATCAAGTGAATAAAAAGTTCAGAACTAGAGTTCAAGGGAAAGAGTAAATATTAGAATACAGTCATTTGGATAGAGGTTAGAATTGAAAGTATGGGAATGGATCATATTGAAATACTGGGGGCATTGAGGAGAAAAATAACTTAGCAAAAACAAGTCCTTGGGGGATATACAGAAAGTAAGAGAGAAAAAAAAAGTGTTAGAATCTGAGATATGTTAATGCTTGTAAATGTGCTATAAAAAGTGTTCTCAAACAAAACAAGCATAGCATGAAGTTAATTCTTCTGTTTGAGAACAGTGAAAATGTGCATTCAAAAATAAAAGTTGAAGGAAGAACATAGTTTACCATGTAAACTTGGAATGAACCTTAGCAGGGAGATTAAAATATTTTAGAAATAAAATCAAAGGATATAAATAACTGACAGTGACCTGAAACAACACTGAGTCATATATCTTTAAATTACAGACAAAAGTATCTCAAGCTCAGAAAACTTCAGTTTGGTTACCCAAGGCAACAAAACTAGTTTGAGGTAAAGATTCTTTCTACTACATTAAAATCTTTGTTTTTTGGTTCAAGATTATTCCAAGCTGTATCTTCTATTTTTTAGTCACTATGAGCTGTTTAGAAGGAGTAGACATCAGAAAGTGAAAGAGAATTTACTCTAAAAATCAATAACACATACTTTACATCTGACTTCTAGTTTATCACTATGACTTCATAATGTATTCTAAAATAACAGAAATAAACTGAAAGGAAACACTTAACAATCTCTCACTCATAAAAGAAATCCAAAGTAGAGGATTCTTAGATCATTTTGCATATAATATATATGTATATATATACATATATATATATAAAACAAATTGCAAACAATGTGGAATTTGTGGTTTTACACTTCATTTTTGTGCATTTATTTATTTAAATGTTTTCCTTCATAGTGGTAGTTAATAAGTACATAGTTTAAAACAAAAAGAAAACTATACCTCAACTATCCAGGGTACTTTAGAACCCTGAGAGGAGGTACAGTACCCACTTTATTCAGACTGAACTTGTCAGAGTTAAAGGGTATTTGCAAGAGTAGCTGCAAAGCAAGTGTTACATAGATTATATGGTTGTCATTTGAATCTGCATCTCATGATTTAGATAACCCTAATCCTATCCTTTTTGGTGGCCCTTATAAACATTTAAGTCTATGTTTTGTAAAATATACAAAGTTGCATCACATATAATATCTATACCTACATATTTCATATCTGGTCAAAAATCTAATATGTAAGTGAGACTGTAAACATTAGACATATATGTTCATATATTCTGGATATAGTTTATACTGCATATGTTCTTACGTTTATTTTCAGCTTACTATCTACCATCAGTGAAACTTACACACACAACATATATAATATGCACATATGAATATCATGTATGTATATATTATATTGCATATCACATGAACTACATAGGGTTTTTTGATCACCCCAAAACACACATTAAAGTTATATACATATTATATGCACATTATTCCATTTGTTTTCTCCTCCACTTAAATTTCTGCTCTGTGAGAGAAGGAATTGTTTCATTCCTTGTAATTTTATTCATTATACAGTGTAATTTAAGTTATCAATGATTTGCTATAGTTTTAGGTCAAATATGAAATACCAAGGGTTCAATTTATGGGATCAATTTCAATTCCTTCTACTTGTCCTTGGTCTATTCCAGCAAAGACAAGACAGCAAAGGACAAGTATTATAAAACACAAGACCTGAAAAGAAAAATGTATGTGATTAATTAATCAAATCAATAGTATTTATTTGTGAAGATATTTTTTTAAATCTCCTATTCATTTTTCCCCAGACCCCAGTGATTGATAAAGGTCTTTTAAAATACTGATTTAAAATAACTGTCATCTTTCTTTGCTCATATATACCTCAAAAAATCCTCTAAATATTTACATTTTTCTTATTTTTTCTTTGTTGATAATGTTCTAGTGTTGAGGTAAAAATTGAAATTAGTTTTGATTTCCATTATTCTTATTATTAAAGATTTAGTCTTTCATGGGATTCTTTTATTGTTTTGAATTCTACCTCTGAAAATTATTTGGTTATCCTTTGGCCACCTATATAGTGGAGAATTCTTTTTGGTCTTTTATGTTTGTGCTAGTTCTCTGTTAAAAAACTCAATTATGTTGTTTCAATTTAATTTAGCCTTGGGAGGTACTTGAAAACCCAGTTGTTCACTTAGGTAGATTATGTATGTCTAGGAATAGTGTAATGTTATATGACCTACAAGTATTTCAGCATTTTTCAGTTGCACTCCTAGCCAAGCAGTCAGGATTCAGCTTACTCATTAATGTGAGATACGCAGAATAAAAGAGGAGAGAAAAGGAGAACACAGGAATAGACACTGGAATCTAAATAGCCTCTCCTTTTTCCATGCCATTTATTGTTATTGGTTTTGTGACATTTAGGTGGTGGCCCATTAGTTTAATAAATTTGGGTGGCATTTGAGCTGTGCTGAAATTTTATGAATAAACAGCTGCACAAGTGAGATGGAATTTTGAGAATTTGGGAGCCAGAGGATTTAATGGATATGTATAATCTGCCTCATGAATAGATCTCAAACCAAGATCATTGACAACTATAGCCAAACTTCTCAGTCTTCATGTAGATAAATTATGTTAAATGTTGTATCCTGGGCACATTTAAATAATTGGGTGGAAGTTTATTATAAGCCACTGAACTACCATGTTTTCTTTCTCTTATAGCTCAGGAAATATAACCTTTCCATTGATTATTCAAGAACATCAGTATCAAACTCACCTATATTATTTTTTAATTATATTTCTCTTTGCTAATCTACTTTAGCTTACTTCTCCTCTATAGTGATTTTTGGTAATATATTAAAACCTACTCACTCCCAAGATTTGCTTTGGGATTATTCCAACTCTAACTCTTCATATAATTTTATCCCAAGGTAAATGGATATACAGCCATATATAATTTTGCAATTCATTAAATTAAATAACAATATTCAAATTATTAATTAAAAAATCAGGTCTATCTAAGCAAATCTGAACATATCAGATAGTACATTTGATTAAATGATATGTTAACTTAAAACAATGAGATTCATTGGTTTTAGAAGTCCATTCTACAAAAGGAAATTATATAATATAAAATGCCAGGTATAAATAAGAAGTAAGTAAGAAGTAAAAATACCTAAAAATCCAATAGCTTATATAAGTTGAACAAAAGTTCCATTTAAAAATAAAATTATATTTCAACATAAATAATTTATTAACAGTAAACATTAGGCAATGAAAGCAATAGAAATGTCTCAATTATAAAATTATTTTGTCCTCAGTTAAATCAACAAATTATAAGTTATATTTGTCTACAAATCAAAAAATTCTTTTTTACTGTAGAATGAAAGTTCACATTTATAAGAGGCCAATACCTCATTGTATCAAACCATCACTGGTTTTGACCCATTAATGAATAAATTATTTAATAACATTAATTTATGATAAGATTATTGAAAAGATTAACATGGAATGGAAAAATAACTTTTTCTATATTGGGGGCAACATCCATGATTATAAGTTCTATATAAGGAGAGAATATAGAAAATGGTAATGGGGATAATAATTTCTTACAAGGATTTGAATTTCTTCATGACCACTGTACAAAAGCCTAAACTTCAGAAATAGCAGGCTACAGTGGAGATTTGGCCTCAGGGCAGAATAGCATTTGTGGTAGAGGTACATATTCTCTATTTCAATCAGTAGTAGTTTCCTCAGTTTACCTCTCTATTTCAATAAGAAATGGTTACACTCAGTTTACTTATTCTATTTCACATTGCAGGTCAGATCAAATTATCTAATCTAGTATACCAGGAAAGGAGACTGTAAACCTCAAATTTCCTTAGACTTGTAAATGTTGGTAATTTCACCATTGGGATATTTCATACTTGGAAAATTTCTTACTGATAGTCTATTGGAATGGGAACCCCATTGGCATGGGAGGTTCCTTCTCTTCCCTTCTTAAGATTACTTTAGGACAGAAACCCTTTGCTGAACAATGGAAAGGACTTTGACCTATGCTTAAGCATAGAACAGGAATTTCTTTGAGTCTTGATTGATTTTAGAATTGATACAATGGAGATACTCCACCCTATTCAGTCCTAATAGGATTGAGTAAGGGCTGCAGCCTAGATCAAAATTTAATTATTCCAATGTCTACCATACTCAAGTTAACAGGATTTAGAAAGGGCTGTAGCAAAGGAGTATAGATTTAATCATTTGAAAATATGACCTTCAACAGACATGTGCAAAAGCCAGAAACCTCTGGGCGGTCCTGGGTTAAGCGAGAGCCTCCATTGACAGGGAAATTGATGAAGAGTGATTGGTAGATGTGAGGACTGAGGGGAGGCAACTTGGATGGTGTCCTTAAAGATAGGAGGGTCTGGAGACTGGAGGGGGTGGTTGAGTTTTTGGTCGGTGTGGTTCCTGGGCTCTGAGGAAGCTTGCTCTGAAGGAAGCTGAAGGTGGGGGCCTCTGAGACTGTTTCTCCATTTTGGACATGTGAGTAATAGGGACTGATCTCTTTTCTTTGCCCCAGCTATCTAAGGGCTTGGGCCTTTTGGCCCAGCCTAAACAGAAGGGGTATTTAAGCCCTATTCCCTTCTCTCCCCTTTCTCTCTCTATATATATCTCTAATTCCTTTCTTGCTCCTATTGTAATTAAACTCCAAAAAAGGCTGACGGCTGACTTGAGTTTTTCATTTAGGAATTACATAGCTGATTCCTTGGCGACCTTAAATTAATATATATCAGTCTTTTAAAGTGATTCCCTTGTAACAAGACAGAACACTGAAGATTCCCTCCAGGGCAGGGCACTTCAAACACCCTGTTCCAGTAACCCAACACAGGGATGAGTTATAGTCCACAAGGGAGAAAACATGTGTAAAAATTAAGAAGGAGGAAATGATGGAAATCTTATATAGGGATTAAGACAAAAGAACAGAATGAAAAGAGGTTGTTGTAATCAAAGGAACTTGAAGCAAAATTGGAAAAAAAATAAACCGAAGGAATTGTATTCAGGCTCTAGAAGAGGTCAAAAAGAATTTTAAAAATCAAAAGGGGCAAGTTGAAGAAAAGTGAAAAAAGCAAAATAATAGCTTAAAAAGCAAAATAGGTCATGTGGAAACAGAGGCAAATGAATTAAAACAAACAAACAAAAAGAATGTCTTGAAAGACAGAATCAACCAACTAGAAAATGAGGCAAAAAAAGTCAAAGGATGAAAAGAATGACTTGAAAAGAAGAACAGACCAATTGAAAAAGAAAGATCAAAAGGTCATGAAAAAATTGTCTTTAAAAATTAGAATTGGGCAATTAGAAGTTAATGTCTTCCAAAGACATTAAGAAACAATACATCAGAGAGTCAGAGTCAAGATGGTGGCCTAGAAGGAGCAGAAGTTCAGACCTCTGAATACCCTTCCTTACTGATCACAAACCAAATGCTCCAAGGGGACTGAAAATCAAAATTAACAACAAGACAGAGTCAAGGAAACCTCCTGCTGGACTCAATTCAAAAGGTATGCTCCCCCAAAAGTCAGAATCCAAAAACCCTCAGATTTAGGGGGAAAGCAAAAGGGAAGTCCCAGGACCCCTCCACCCACCCACCGAGAGCACTGAGCCTCCAGTGGCAGCAGGAACCTCTGAGCAGAAAAAGGTGCTGGTCTGGAGGGTGCACCTTGCGGGCAGGGCTGTGCCAGGCTCAGAGCTTCCAACACAGATGGTGGGGAAGGAGCTGGAAAGGGAGCAAAGAGATTGCAGCATGGCCAGAGATATTGAGATCTTCCATATTTGCTCCAGCCTTCCAGGAGGTTTTGGCCTCAGAGCACACCCAGTCCAACCCAGCTGAACTTAATCCCATCAAAAGTCTTCAGAACTCAGGTAAGCCCAGGTTCCACACCCCTCCCTCATTGACTGCTGGACTTTAGTTCAATCAAAAGGGTCCAAAGGACAGGGAAGCTCAAACCCCAATAATCCTTCCCCACAGACTGCACTGAGAAATCCACAGTGAAGATAATGCAGAATCTGGCTGCATCCACACTGAAGGACTGAAAGAATTGGAATATGATATTCCAGAAAGTAAGGGAACTAGGTGAACAACCAAGAATCAACTACCCAGCAAAAGTGAATATATTATTACAGGAGAAAGTATGGACATTCAATAAAATAGAAGAATTCCAAGAATTTGTAAAGAAAAGACCAGGCCTGAACAGAAAATTTGATGCCCAAGCACAGAACTCAAGATAATCATCAAAAGGAATTTTAAATATGAGAAAAAAGAAAAACAAAACAAAAATAACTATTTTTAAAAGAGACTCAAGTTAAAATGTTATGTTTCCCTATAAGAAAAGAGGTCATTGGTAACTCTTAAAAACTGTTGTTATCACCTGGGCAGCTAGAAGAATTACACTTAGAGGAAACAATGACAAACTGTATAGAATGAAAGGACAAGACATAAATAGTTATATAGATATATACATGCATAAATACATATACATGTATATATACATATATACATACATATATATTCAACTAGAGCTAAAAAGAGGTTAATACTGAAAGAAATGGGAAAAGAAACAAATGGGGGTAAATTTATATTTCACAAAGAAGCTCATGGCAGGAGGGGGTGGGGAGAACATCAATACACTGGAAGGGTAAAGAGGTTGGATATAGGAAATATTGAACTCTTATGAGTTTTGAAATTGACCATTCAAGTAGGGAATAGATTTTCACCCTATAGGGGAGTAGAAGGTTAACAAATAGACTGGTGGGGAGGGAAGCAGTACAAGGGAGGGAGAGGGTAGGAGGGGGTAATTTTAGAAAGACTACAGGGAAAATAAGGGGGTTAATAAGAAGTAATGGGGTAGAAAGGGAAGTAAAATAAGGGTGGGAAGTAGGGGCACTGATTAAAAACAAACATTGGTATCAAGGGAAATAGTGAAATAAGAAAAGGTAGGACCAGGAGTGGAAATCAAAATGCTGTGAAATACACAGCTAGTAATCATAACTCTGAATGTGAATGGAATGAATTCACCCATAAAATGCAAGCGAAAAGCAGAGTGGATGGTTATCCAAAACCCTACCATAAGCTGTCTACAAGAAACACACAGTAGCAAGGTAAATATGCATAAGGTGAAAGTAAGAGGATGGAGGCAAATCTATTGGGCATCAACTGAGAAAAAGAAGGCAGGAGTCATAATCATGATATCTGATAAAGCCAAAGTAAAAATAAATCTCATTAAAAGAGATAGGGAAGGTAATTACATCCTGAAAAAAAGGCAGTATAGACAATAAGGAAATATCAGTACTCAACATGATTGCACCAAATGGCATCACATACAAATTTCTAAAGGAGAAAATAGTGGAGCACAAGGACGAAATAGATAGAAAACTTATACTAGTGGGAGATCTGAACCTTCCTCTATCTGAACTAGATAAATCAAACAAGTGATAAAAACTGCTGGGAAATTCAGAAGACACTATGGGAGAGGTTAGGTTTGGATCAACATCTCACACCCTACACCAAAATAAACTCAGAATGGGTGAATGACCTGAATATAAAGAAGGAAACTATTAGCAAATTAGGCAAACCCAGAATAGTATACTTGTCAGATCATTGGGAAAGGAAAGATTTTAAAACCAAGCAAGATCTAGAAAAAATCACAAAATGTAAAACAAATAATTTTGATTACATCAAATTAAAAAAGGTTTTGTACACACAAAACTAATGTATCCAAAATTAGAAGGGAAGCTACAAATTGGGAAACAATTTTCATTACAAAAACCTCTGACAAAGGTTAATTGCTTAAATGTATAAAGAGCTAAACCAGTTGTAACAAAAATCAAGCCATTCTCCAATCGATAAATGGGAAAGGGATACAAATAGGAAATTTACAGTTAAAAATTAAAATTATTAATATAAGCACATGAAAAAGTATTCTAAATCACTTATAATCAGAGAAATACAATTCACAACAACTCTGAGGTATCACCTCACACCTAGCAGATTGAATAACATGACCGCAAAGGAAAGTAATGAATGCTGGACTTGGTGTGGCAATTTTGGGTCATTAATTCATTGCTGGTGGAGTTGTGAATTGATCCAACCATTCTGGAGGGCAATTTGGAACTATGCCCAAAGGGAGCTGAAAGACTGTCTGCCCTTTGATCCAGCCATGGCACTGCTGGGTTTGTACCCCAAAGAGATAACAAGGAAAAAGACATATACAAAAATATTCATAGCTGTGCTCTTTGTGATGGCCAAAAATTGGAAAATGAGGGGATGCCCTTCAATTGGGGAATGGCTGAACACATTGTGGTATATGTTGGTGATGGAATACTATTGTGCTCAAAGCTTATCATAAAATGGAGGAATACCATGGGGACTGGAAAAACCTCCAGGTATTGATGTAGAGTGAGAGGAGCAGAACCAGGAAACACTGTACACATAGATTCATACTCTCTGGTACAATTGAATTAATGGATTTTTCCATTAGTGGCAATGCAATGCCCATGAACAACTTGTAGGAACCTATAAGGAAAACCACTATCCACATTCAGAGGAAACACTGTGGGAGTAAAAATACCAAAAGGAAAACAAGTGCTTGAATACATGGGTCGAAGGGATATGGTTGGGGATGTAGACTCTAAATGAACATCCTATTGTAAACAACAACATTGAAATAGGTTCTGATCAAGGACACAAGTAATACCCAATGAAATTGAGCAGTGGCTGTGAGAAGAGTGGGTGGAGGGGAGGGAGGGAAATAATATGATTATTATAACCAAGGAATAATGTTCTAATTGACTAAATAAATTAATCCAAATGGAAAAATAAAACAATAAAAATAAAATAAAAAGATTACATAGTAAAAAAAAAAAGAAAATGCAACAAAATTAAAAGAAAGAAAAAAATAGCAGAAAATGTGAAATACCTCATTGAAAAGATAATTGACCTGGAAAATAGATCCAGGAGAGACAATTTAAGAACTAATGGACTACCTGAATGTCATGACCAAAAAGGGGGAAAAAAAGCCTAGATATCATACTACAAAAAAATTGTCCAGGAAAACTGCCCTGATATTCTTGAACAGGAGAGTAATATAGAGGTTGAAAGAAGTCAAAGATCATTTCCTTCCTTAAATTCCCAAATGATAACTCCCAGGAACATTATAGCCAAGTTCAAGAACTCCCAGGTCAAGAAGAAAATACTACAAACAGCTTGAAATAAAGAATTCAGTTATCATGGAGCCCCAATCAGGATCATACAGGATCTGGCAGCCTCTACATTGAAGGATCAGGAGGCTTAACATATATTCTGGAAGGCAAGGGAACTGGGTTCACAACAAAAAATCAACTACCTAGCAAAAATGACTATATTCATTCAGGGGAAAGTATGATCATTTAATAAAATTTTTAAAAATTTCCAAGTATTCCTGAAGAAAAGACCAGACTTATAAAGATAAATTGAGGTCCAGATAAGAAATTCAAGAGAAGCATAAAAAAGTAAATAAGAAAGAAAAACAATTAAGGGCTTCAAAATGTGAAATGCCTTGTATTTCTATAAGAAGAAATGAAATCTATAACTATTAAAATTGTCATTATTATCATCATAGTTAAAAGAAGTATAGAGGATTTGGCAATAATCTTTTTAGGATGATATGAAAAAATAAAACTAGGGGAGAAAAGCATAATAATGAGAAAAATAGGAAAGAGAGGTAAAATGGGGTAAAATATATCACATAAAGAAGTGCAGGGTGGAGGGAAAGACCAATGCAATTGAAGAGAGTAAGAGGTTGGTGAGAGATAATGCTTAAACCTTAAGTTCTTTGGATTGACTCAGAGAAGGAAGTATAGCCAGCTTCATTGGTGTATAGAATTGTATCTTACCCTATAGAGAAGAAGAAAGGGAATAAGAAATGGGGTAGCAGAGAGGGAATGAATACAAGGGAGGGAGAGGGTGGGGAAGTAATCAATTGATAAGAACAAATAAGAAGGCGGTGGTGGTAAGGGGACTAATATAAGGGAGGGAATGGGGGAAGACTGACTAAAAGCAAAACACTAGAAGGGAGAGAAAGAAGGAAAGAAGAAAGGTTGGGATTGAAGGAGGAATTCAAAATGGAGGGGAATATACAATCAGTAATTATGACTCTGAATAGAAATGGCATGAATTTGGCAGCCCTGGGAGGCCCTTAATGGGATGTAAGTGCTGAAAAGAATGAAGTCAGGACTAGACAGGAGAGCATAACAGAACTCCATTTATTTGTCTTTAGAATTTGATTTTTATAGAGAATATTTTGCTAAATCATTGTGTCATTACATCACCTTAGAAAGTGTTTCTGTTTGTCAGAGTACCCAAAAAATCTTGTTTATAATGAGACAGTACCAGAAACCCAAACATTTCAAAGGGCCCTGCCTCACTGGGTCAGACTAACCCCAACATGAACTCACCCATATAATGGAAGCAGATTGTATATTAAAAACTAGAATCCTACTATATGTTATTTATAAGAAACACACTTGAGGCAGGCAGACATAGAGAGGAAAAAGGTAAGATACTGGAGCAGAATCTATTGGGCTGCAACTGAGACAAAGAAGGAGTGACTGCCATCAACTCAGATTTACTAAAGTAAAAATGTATTTCATTAAAAGAAATATAGAAGTTATTTACATCAAGATAAAAGGCAGTATAAATAATGAAGAAATATAAGTACTCAACATATTTGCACCAAATTGTATAGAATCCAGATTTTTAAAGGGGAACCTAAAAGAATTTAAGGAGGGAATAGATAGTAAAATCATATTAGTGGGTGACCTCAGTGCTCCCCTATCAGAATTAAACAAATAGTACCCAAAAATAAATAAGAAAGAAGTAATGGAAGTGAATGAAATATTAGAAAAATTAGAGATAATAGAAATCTGGAGAAAATTGAATAGGGATGAAAAGAAATATACCTTCTTTTCAGCAGCACATGATATATATATATATATATATATATATATATATATATATATATCATTATACATATATATATATACACAAAGATGGATTAGATGCTAAGGCATTAAAAACAGCACAAACAAATGCAGAAAAGAAGAAATAAATGCAACTTCTCCAGATCATAATGCAATAAAATTAAAATTAGTAAGAGCTTATGGAGAGTCAAATTAAAATTTAATTATATGAAATAATCTTATTATTAAAAAATGATGGGTCATAGAACAAATGATAGAAACAATATACTGATTTCTTTGAAGAGAATGACAATGAGTATACATATATCAAAATCTATGGGATATAGACAAAGCAGGACTCAGGGGGGGAAAATTTATATTACTGAAGGCCTATATCAACAAAAAAGAGAAAGAGAAAATCAACAAATGTGGATAGTGAATAAAACTTTCTTTGTCTATCAATCAGCAATTTTAAAATTAATCAACCCAAAACTTAAACACCCCAACTTGAGACTAAGTAAGGGATTTCTCAAGCCACTTACTAGAGTGGGTGACAACTCCAGAGGGCACTGATTACCCCCTGGGCAGTGCTAAGCAAATTTAAAGACTACAATTGGTTCCCATAAATGGGAGGAAGGGACAGAAAGTGACATGGGAAAAAGATTATAAAATGTCCTGAACATCCCATCCTGGGATCTTTGGCTGGTGACTTGGCTTTTGCGGGTGGCTTTGGGCTTAACCTTTGGTTTGAATCTTGACTTTGGCTCTTGGACTACTTCTTAGAGTACTGTTTCTGGTTCTTCTCCTTTGGACTTCATCTTGGGTGAGTGAGTAGCTGTCCTTCCTTCCTTTCTTGGCTTTAGGAGAGATTAGTTCCAGAGAAGCCTTCCTTTCCTGGAGAAGAATGTGTTGGTGGAACCCTTGCATGAGACACTACTGGGTCCTCTGGCTGAGGGTTACTGAACACTTCCAGAGCTCATCCAAACACCAGAGCAACATTAATAGGGTAGACATTTTCTCTACTCCCATCTTACATTTCTCTACTTTCACATGAATACATTCAGAAAGAATAAAAAAAATAATTTTCAGCATGATGATACTTCTATTTAGTAGAAATTATAGGACTTGGAATCAAGTTTAAATGACATGAATTAAGTGTGTTATGACTCACATTTAGATGGAACCAGAATGATCTTTATCCATGACATTCACAATAAATTCATATTTTTGGAAGTTTTTATAACTTTGGGTGGGAAGAGAAATATAAATTTTTCTTAGATTAAAAAAATAGAGAGGAAAGACAAGTACTTTAGAGAGTAGAGCCTTGGTAAAAAAAAATTTTTCTTGGTTCATTGTTCTTACTCTTCATGACACCATATAACTTCCCACATTTCTTTAGTGAAAGAACAACTCATTATCTTTATGTATTATTATTTTTCATTTATTTCATAACTGAGGGACACTTTTCCTAGTTTTATTTTTGCTACTATTAAAAGTGATTTTGTCATACATATGGCTTTAATTTTATTTATCAGTTCAAAATTTAATCAATTTTCTCTCTAAATTTCAAGATTCCTTCATTTTTTTCAAATTTTGAATATATTAAATGGATTTGTAATCTACTAGGCATCTTTTTATATTTTTAAAATAAAATTTTATATATTTTTTCTCTTAAGAAGTACATTGGATTCTTCCTCTTCAATATTCTAGGATTTTAATTTTTTTCTTTATACATATTTATTTATTATTATTTTGCCTCCTCATTTAAGATGTCATTTTTAAGATTGAACTTAAGTGTATTTTGCATTATTTGCTGTATTAATGATTACTTTTATTCATCTTATATTAAAAACAATCATTAATTTAATTTTTTCTACTGTATGTAATATATATATATTCTCATCAACCTATCAAATGATTAAGTTTTGTAATGTTCTTATGAAATATGATGTCAACAAACAATCTTCCCACCTCAAATTTTCATTTTTGTTTATCTTTTAGAATCTTCTACTTATGGGAAAGCAATATTCAAATGTTCTATATGTATTTTATGAATATTGATTTCTTTAACATTTTTAATGTATATAGATGCTATGCCAAATGGCATTATTTTATTGTCCATTTTTCCTTTATGCATCATATAGGGACTTCTAATGGGTCAACAACATTGACAGAATCTTATAATATTGAATTAAGTTTTATATTCTAATATAAATGGGATTACTAAGTGTCATTGCTTACATGAATTATCTGGCTAAGCCAAGTACTAGGTAACATTGCTACTCAGTAAGCTCTAGTAGTTTATAGTTACTTCTATGATTAAATACAAACTTCTTTTTTAACTTTTAAAATTCTTTCAAAGCCTTTATAATATGATTTCAGTTCACCTTTAACAATTTATTATAATTATTCTTCTCACACACTGTAGGTACACCAAGGTGGCTTCCTTGATGTCCCTAACAAGCAATATTTTATTTCTAGTCTCCTTGCCCTGAGGCTTGTTGTCCCCTGCATTCCTTGAAGTCAAGTTATCTTCACCTATACCTCTTAGAACATCTCTTTCCAGTTAAAATACAGCTCAGGCTTTTTCTTCAAGGTGAGGCTTTTCCTGATCTCCAGAATACTAATGTCTATTCCCTAAAAGTTATGGGGTTAATTTTATAATAAACCCTCTCATTCTAAATTATATATATATATATATATATATGTATATAATATGCATATTTTTAGTTTCTTCATTCTTGTTAATGACATATAAATGCATAATGTAAAGAGGACTTTTAATTGTGGGGTTTATTAGTCATTTCTATTAATACCTTCATGCAGAGTTTGACATATCCAATAAATACCAGAATTGTGTTATTTTCAATATATTCATAACTGCCTTGCTTTGCAGAGAGCAAAAAAAAGAGGCATTTGTTATATATATATATATATATATATATATATATAAAACACATATGAGTTTAACAGTAAACCAATCCAATGAGGGAAGGGAGATCCTTGGAAAAGGAAGAAAGGAAGAAGCAAAACTTAAAATAGGAAGCAAGGAGTTCTACCAAATTCCTTTTATGACACAAATATGGTACTGATTCCAAAGTCAGGCACATCAAAAACAGAGAAAGAAAACTATAGACCAATCTCCTTAGTGAAAATTGATGGAAAAATCTTTAAATAGTGTGAAGATTGGATTTGGCTCTCCCCTGACTGTAACAATGGAGGTACTTAGCTCTTCCTTGATTGTGAAGATTATATTGTATTTTTAGATTTTTAATCCCCAGAAATGTATGCATAGTACTTAAATTTGAGTATGGAGATCTACCCATTTTGAATTTTAAATATAAAAGGGTATGAACATCCATTTCATACATTGAGTGGGAGGTCTGTGAGCCACATGTGAAAGACTGGGCAGTCCTGGAATGGAGCATCTGCTGTGATTGTTAGATGTAAAAAATAGGGGAAGTGACACAAGAGAAAGGTCTTTAAAAGTGAAGAAACACACTTGGAGTGAAGAGAGACACTTGGAGTGAAGACTCACACTTAGATAATTTTGATTACATCAAACTATAAAGTTTTTGTACGAACAAAACCAAAACCAAATGCAACCAAAATTAGAAGGAAAGCAACAAATTGGGAAACAATCTTCATAACAAAAACCTCTGACAAAAGTCTAATTACTGAAATTTACAAAGAGCTAAATCAATTGTACAAAAAATCAAACCATTCTCCAATTGATAAATGGGCAAGGGACATGAATAGGCAATTTTTAGTTAAAGAAATCAAAACTATTAAGCACATGAAAAAGTGCACTAAATCTCTTATAATCAGAGAAATGCAAATCAAAACAACTCTGAGGTATCACCTCAAACCTAGCAGATTGGCTAACATGACACTAATGGAAAGTAATGAATACTGGAGGGGATGTGGCAAAGTTGGGACATTAATTCACTGCTGGTGGGGTTGTGAACTGTAAGAGATAATATAGTTGGTTGTTATAAACTGTAGAGATATAAGAGTGGATGAGTAAATTTTGACCGCAGAAAATATATTTTCACTACAGTGTCTTGTTTCAAATCAAATATAAGGTGGTCGCTAGGGAAATATTCCCAATTATGAAATATACCCAAGTTAACTGGGTTTTATAGAGATTTTAATTAATAAAACAATGAGGAATTAAAGAAAGAGTAAGAAAGGAATAAGTATGAAGGGCCTTAAGCCAACATGGCCTAGACCTGACTCTTAAGAGAGAGATCAGTCAGTTCTTAATCACTAACCACAAGATCTGTCCAAGCAAGAATACAGACACCAGTTCAGCCAGCCATCCTTCTCCAGAGAGAGATTCTTCTGTCTGTCTCAAGTGACTGTCCCAAGAGCCTGTTTCCAGAGCTCTCTCTCCCAAAGGCCTCCTTACAGACTCTCCTTTCTTAAGACACTGTCATCTCCCTATATAGGGAATTTTCTCCTATGTCACCTCCCCTAAGTTCTCCCATCTACCAATCACAGTAGACATTTTTCAAAGGACAGACCATTCTTAATTCACACCTGAGTAGACTAATCTTTTGAGTAATTTACACCAGGAAAACTCTGAGTAAATTTCTCACCTCTTTGTTCCTTGTAAATTCACAAGTTGCTTGACCTTTATAGGTACTTAGCATCCTTTTGTATTTGTCCTAAAATAGGCATGGCTTAAAGAACTTTTTGTCTTACTGTAGGTATGAGTTTAAGTAATTTTAATTTTTCAGAAAAGAGTTTACAATTTTATCTTCCCCTAGGGCAGACTTAAGTAGGGGTGGAGTAGAGGTCTCACATTCCTGATCTAAATAGAGTTCTCACATTCCTGATCTAAGTACCTTCACTGTCCAAATGTGGAATGGTCCCAATGGGGAATGGTCTTAACCCAACCTTATGAAGTAGGGTCTGGGAAATTTTTTAAGGTTCACAATCCTAACCTTATGAAGTAGGGTCAGAGAAATTTTAAGATTCACAAAACTGATCCATCCATTCTGTAGGGCAATTTGGAACTATGCCCAAAGGGCACTAAAAGACTGTATGCCCTTTGATCCAGTCTAGCACTGCTGGGTTTGTACCCCAAGAGATAATAAGGAAAAATACATGTACAAAAATGTCCATAGATGTGCTCTTTGTGGTGACAAAAACATTGGAAAATGAGGTGGTGTCCTTCAATTGAGGAATGGTTGAACAAATTGTGGTATATGATGGTGATGGAATTGGTGATGGAATACCATTGTGTTCAATGGAATAATAAATTGGAGGAATTCCATGGCAACTGGAATGACCTCCACGAATTGATTCAGAGTGAAAGAAGCAAAACAGGAGAACATGTACAGAGACTGATACACTATAGTTGAACTGATTGTAATGGACTTCTCCATTAGTGGCAATGCAGTGATCCTGAACAACCAGGAGGGATCTGTGAGAAAGAACACTATTCACATTCAGAGGAAAAACTGTGGGAGTAGAAACCCCGAAGATAAACAATTGGTTGATTAAATGGGTAGAGGGGGATATGGTTGGGGATGTAGACATTGGGTGAACATCCTAATGAAAGCAACAACAACAACAACAACATGAAAATAGGTTTTGATCATGGACACATGTAATACTCAGTGAAATTGCCATTGGCTATGGGAAGGGTGGAGAAGGGGAGGTAGGGAAAGAATATGATTCTTGAAACCAAGGGATACTGATCTAAATTGACTAAATAAAAATAAAATAAAAAAAATCATACTGCTTAAAAAAACCCACCATCATTCAGCAAATATTGACATGATAATTACTATTAAATAAGATTTGAATGATGATTTTGAAAATCAAAACCTATAGAAATTCCTTAATGGGCAACACCCACATCCCATGAGATATAATAAAAGGATAATTAGTCATGTTTGCTCCCTTTCTTTTTAATGAGATTTCAAGTCACTTAGTTCTTTGGTTATCTTTGGTGATAATACTTTTCATTCAAGTAAATTTGTCCTTTATAATTCACAGGGTAAAATGCTCAAAATTAGAATAGGGTAGTATTGGGCTAATAGAATCATTTTCTTTGATTACCTTTCCAAATAATTTAGGCCAACTTTGAAAATAATTTCATAACATGGCTTAATATACAATATTTTTTAAAAACAGGGTAGATGGGGAATGGCTGAGCAAATTGTGGTATATGTTGGTGATGGAATACTATTGTGCTAAAAGGAATAATAAAGTGGAGGAGTTCCATGGAGACTGGAACAACCTCCAGGAAGTGATGCAGAGCGAGAGGAGCAGAACCAGGAGAACATTGTACACAGAGACTAATACACTGTGGTATAATCGAACGTAATGGACATCTCCATTAATGGCGGTGTAATGTCCCTGATCAATTTGCAGGTATCTAGGAGAAAAAAACACCATTCATAAGCAGAGGATAAACTGTGGGAGTAGAAACACCGAGGAAAAGCAACTGCCTGAATATAGCGGTTGAGGGGACATGACAGAGGAGAGACTCTAAATGAACACTCTAATGCAAATATTATCAAGATAGCAAAGGGTTCAAATCAAGAACACATGTAATGCCCAGTGGATTTATGTGTCAGCTATGGGGGGTGGAGGGGAGGAAAAGAAAATGATCTATGTCTTTAATGAATAATGCTTGGAAATGATCAAATAAAATATATTAAAAAAAAACAGGGTAGAAACTTTGATGGAGATGTCTTTATATAGCTCATTCCCAGGACTGGAAACCCCCTTTAACAATTAAATTGGCACATTTTCTTAGATATATCCTATATATTTGAGACTTAAGTATGAGTAGTTAAGTGACTATACTAGATTAACATAGTAATTATTTATCAAAGGCATTACTGGGTTGACTTTGCCTTGAGGCAAGTAATCCTGGTAGTATCCCCAGCTATATTATTATATTATTATGACTCCTACCACTCACTACTCCTATCATTACCACTACCATTACTATTATGGCTACTACTGCTGTTGTTACTGCTACTACTATTACTACCACTATAAAGGAAAAGAAAAAAGGAGAGGAATGGATGGCTTGGGTGTCCTTAAAATGGAGGGTGTGGGAGGAATCAACTAATAAATCAGAAGAAGAGGGTGTGTAGGACTAAAAACTACATATAGTTTTCTCATTTTGTGATTATGAAGCTGATTTTTTAAACTGAAGTGACTGATTTCATATATGTATATATATATATATATGTCAATCAAAATTTATTAGTCAGTCAGTTAGTCAATAAACATTAAATCTATTAATTGCCAAGCACTATTCTAAGCACCAGAGATACAAAGAAAGGTATAAGTCAGTTTCTGGACTAAAGGAACTATAATATAATTGTGGAAGACAACACTTAGAAGAAAAAAAAGTTAAATAGGTTGTGTGTTTTTGAGGGAGGAGTATTGGGGATGAGGAAAACAATATAAAAGTTCATGCAAATGGGAAATTATGTGATGGTTTCTCAGGGTACCTTCCAAAATGAAGGATTGGAAGAAATTCCCTACTGTTTACCATTCACTGTGTTCAGTTAGAGAGAATGAGGGACTCAAGATGCAGAGAATAATGAGAAAATGTGAGTTCCAGGGTTGATATAATCTTCAGGATGATGACATTGAGGAAAATAGACACCTTTTCAGATAATATGTAAGCATTAATAACATGCCTTTATTCTGAATTTTCAATCATCTTTTAATCAACCTAGGTATATTTCCCAATATCATACACATCCCATTTTTAATATAATAATAGTAACAATGACACTCAGTTTTATATATAAATACATATAAATTCATAGTGAAGTAGTATACTAAAAATTAATTCAAATAAAACAGAAATCTTATAAATCATGTGTCTTCAGTTAGTAAATTAGGATTCATTATTTGGCTATTCAAAAGGTATAGTTTTTGAAAACTAAATTAATGGTTGTTGAAATAAATGTGAATGTTCTTTTAGTTTTGACAGAAAAAGGAAATGAAAAACTTGGAAGTGCTACATCAAATAGGTTCTATTAGAGAACTATTGGTAGAACTACAAGTTGGTCATGACATTCTGAAAAGCAATTTTGAACTATTCCCCCACCCTATCCTGTACCCCCCAAATTATAAAATTTATACATTTGTAATTCAATAGGATAATGCTAGACCCATATCTCAAAGAAATCAAATAAAAGGGGGGATCTTAAATGTACAAAACACATTTTAACAGCTCTTTTTTGGCAAATAACTTGAAGCTAAGGACAGGATCATCAACTGGGTAATGGTTCAACAAAATAATAGTGTATGCATGTACTGCTATATTATTTTCTGTATGAAAATATTAAAGGGACTAATTCAGAAAAAGATGGAAAGAGTTATATAAACTAATGAAGAATGAAATGAACAAAACCAGAAATTTTCATAAAGAAGTAAGATTATGAAGTCATATAACTATGAAACATTTGAGAACTCTGACCAAATTAAAAAACAACTATATTTCTAAAAATATAGAGAAAGGCGTATATCAGGACATTTTTTGCATAGGGCTGTGTGTGTGTGTGTGTGTGTGTGTGTGTGTGTGTGTGTGTGTATGTGTGTATTTTTCATTTCAACTTGTTTTTGCATCTGGAAAATGTGAAGTTGTTTTTGCTTGAGCATGCATATTTGTTACAAGGTTTTTTTTTTTTTAAAAGAAAATGGAGAGAGATGAGGGAGAGAAAACAAATCTGTGTTAACTGGAAAATCAAAATTGTTTAAATCATTAAAACAATTAGCAAATATGTATTAATTTCCTTTTTCCATGTACTATACTAGGTCCTCTAAATACTCAGACAAAGGGGTGAAAAAAGAGAAACAATCCTTATTCTCCAGTAACTTACATTCTGTGAGGGCAGTCAAGTCAACATGGTCATAAGTATATTCAGGATTAACAGAGATAAAGTAAATACAAGGTAATATGTATTCTTGTGGAACTTATATTCTATCAGTAGAGTCAAGATGTACTTATTAACATATATACAAATTAAATATGTAGAGATTAAATATAAGGTAGTTTATTTTTTTTAGATGGAGGAAAGGCAATTGGAAGGTAAGTTTGGAATGTAGGTCTTCCTGACTCCAATCTAATCATTAAGCCCTTGTTTGCCTTTTAAGCGGAAATATTTCTCAGGATTTGCTTTATTTGTTTCTTGGAGGAAGAATGAATAAGTAAGAATTTATTATTCTGGCTGCATCATCAGCAAGGTACAAATCTTTCCATTCTTGGACTCTGAATTTGGGGATCTTTCTTTAGGACCTCAAATCAGATTTTATCCAAAAGGATAAAACATGTCAACACTATTGTACAAGAAACTATAAGTTTTGGAAACATTCTGGTATTCTGGCAAGTTACAAAACAGGGAGATATGGCAATTATTAATATTATAAGGAAGGAAAGAATAAAAGAAAGAAGAGAGGGGGGAGATGAGGAAAGAAATAATGAAGAAAAGAAGAAAAAGAAAAATAAATTTAATATTGAAAAGACAAAACAATTATTGTCTATGCCACACTGAACCTGAGAAATCTTACTAATGGAGACATCTGAATGGGTAGTTAGACTCGATTTTTATCCTTGAGAAAATTTAGTTTAACTTGAAAGGCACGTTCCTTTTAGTAATGGAAATGAGGCAGACAACCTTTTGGCTAGACAGCTTGACAAAGGGCAAAAAGGCTAGCTTTTATGGAAATCAAAGCTGAATATTAAATGCAAACAATACTCAAAGTTAGAGACAACTTCCAGCACTCTAATTAGGCTAGATAGATAACATAGTGGGTCATTTAAAATAGTCTAATTTAATTCTTTATTCATTGAAAAATAAAAAAAGAAAGAAAAATATTCTTTTGAACTAGGACACCTTGAAAACATAGAATTAAGAATAGAGAAGAGACGAATGTTTTCAAACTAATTGTCATATGTGATCTAGCTGTGTAAATAACTGCTGTGTCTACTGCAATTAATACTTTGTAGACAAAATACCTATGAAATATTTTATTATATTTTCTTATTGAAATATTAAGTTTCCCAAATTCCTATACTTCTATACATACCTAAAAATAAATTTAATTTAATCTTTGTTTTACCCATTAGGAACAAAAAGAAAATTTTTTTCTGTACATGAAAAATTTATTCCTCTATCACTAATAATGATTTTTTTGCTTTGTTTTGTTTTGTTTGCTAGAAAACATGCAAATCTAGAAAGGCAAAATAACTAAATAACTATATTTAAGTATTTTAATGGCTGAAACAGGGAAGTAGAAAATAACATTTTTGTTTGACCTCTACAGGTTCAATGAGGAATAAAGAGTGGGAATTAGAGAGGGAGAGACTTAGTATTGATATCAAATATAGAAGGCCATTTTGTTTATGTTGTTGTCTTCCATTTTTTCTGGCCATTTATGAGCTTTTATGATCTCATATGGGTCTTTCTTAGCAAATATATTGGAATGACTTTATATTTCCTTGTCTGACTCATTTTGTAGATGAGGAAATTGAGGCAAACAGACATACTATGACTGGCTTGTTCACATAGCTAATAAATGTCTGAGGCAAGATTTGAATTTGAGAGGATAAATCTTCCTGAGTCCAGGCCCAGCACTCTATATACCACAACACCTAGTTGGCATATATGTTCATTTTATTACTCTATAAGATATAAAAATAAATATACTATGTAGAAGGTTATGGTTTCCTATTTGATTCTCTATGTTCTCTTTTTTATTTAAATTTTAAATTTTTCTGCTAATATTAAAAACATCTTAAAGGGGATATAAAGAAATACTTTGCAACCCAATCACATTTATTAAAAAGCAAAATGGGTTACCATAGGAGATGGTAGAATACATCTCACTGTTACTCTTCTAGTTGAAAGAAAGAAAGACCTTTTAGTGGGTAGGTCATATTACTATTTTTGTATGAATTAGAATGAATGGCTTCTATGGTCCCTAGTCATTCTGAGACTTATTCTGTGATCCTGAAATTATTGATCATTACATTAAAATAAATTTTAATTAATTAATTTAGAATATTTTTCCATGGTTACATTATTCACGGTCTTTCCCTCTCCTACCCCCTCACCCCGCCATAGCTAACACACAATTCCACTGCATTTTACATGTGTTGTTAATCAAGATATATTTCCATATTATTGATAATTGAACTAGGGTGATCATTTAGGGTCTACATCCCTAATCATATCATGCAATCAAGCCATTAAGCCATGCAATCAAGCAGTTGTTTTTCTTCTGTGTTTCTACTCCCACAGTTCTTCCTCTGGATGTGGATGACATTCTTTCTCATAAATTCCTCAGAATTGTCCTGGGTCATTGCATTGCTGCTAGTAGAGAAGTTCATTATATTTAGTTGTACCAAAGTCAATCATTCCAAATAGAAATCTAACTAACTAACTAAATAAATATAATTAGACCTTCATGAACAGTAGAATTGAATCTCAAATTAGTGGATATTTCATTCATGCCCAGGCCATCAGCCTCATCAACATAGGAGACAATGGAGACCTGCTTCTGGGAGACAGGAGAGATAGAACACATATAAATATTTGGTGTCACCTTACCACATTGTTGGGAGGAGGATTTATTTTTCCCCATTGACTACATAACCCAACCTGTCACTTGCTTTAAAAATAATGGTGAGAATACAGATGATGAATATATAGCACCGATTTCCTTCCTTTTGAATTTAAGTTTAAAGGATGAATTCATTCTGTAAAAAAGTCAAATGCTGAGAAACAAAGTTCTGTGCCCAACTGACTTTGTAGGAGCTGTAAACCACAGTCAAATCAAAGTCATGCCTAGCACAGTCTACACAAAAGAGTCAGATTACACAAACTTCTCCCATAAAGGGGATTGAGATTTAGCTATGTATATCTTTCTTTCATCTTTTAGAATGCCTCCTTCTTCTGGAATCAGGTTTTTCTCTTATCTTGTGGTAGATTATGAAGCTTCTGTTCCATATATGTTGACTGCCAAGTCATTCTGTATCTAAGATATTAAAAATCTTTAGACTTAGTCATGTCTGGATATAGTCCAGGGAATTGAAGGCATGCACAAGCCCTTTCATGGGATTTTCCTTGTTATTTTACTCACAATATTATAACTGATTACAGATCCTCATATTGAATTAATTTATCAACAATTGAGGTTTATTTACTCATTAAATATATGGTTAAACCTTATAATTATAACACTAGGTATTTAATAAGATTGCATGTAGAATATATACAGATCTAAAAAGGACATAAAATGATAAACATAAACTGATTAAAGCTACTTAATACAATTTTCTTTTTACATTTTGTAATAGTTTATACTGTGAGTTAAGAGGAGTCCTGGGATCTACCTCCCTTCTCTCATAGGCTCCCTTAAACCACTTGATCAAGAAATGGACTTGAAATTAATTTTGGTTTATTTCATTTGTCTTTTCCATTTCTTTGTAAAGAGAGAGTTTCTCGTAAGTATAGGAATCTCAGAACTGAGTATTGCAGGATGAATGTTGCAGTCAGTCTATCCAGAAAAGTATTAAGAAAATGGTCCATGACATTAGCCAATGAAAATTTGGACTTCAATTTGATAGGATTAATACTACATAGAAAATGAACTAAACTGTGAGACTACCCACCATCATGAACAGAGCCCCTTCAATGATTAAGGTAATACAAGTTGGATTATGCTCCCATATTTTTGTTAATTTTCCTTGTTATATATTAGAAGCAAATATTCCTGTGTAAGAGTGAGTTGATTTTAAGTTATTCAATGAAATGATGCTTTCTCTCTCCTAAATAAGTGGTAGAAATAAATTTAATATGATGTTAAACATCAAGAGAACTGAGACTTTAAAACTCATTAAATGTAATGGAGTAACCTGGGTTTGGGGATTAAAGTGTAATTGATCTGGCCCTAAGGGAATGAGAGAAAGCCTGCCATTTTACACACAAAAAAAATAGGAATGTTTTGTAACCTTTACAATTCCCAGGAGAAAAAAAATATTTTATAGTTACCAAGAAAAAAATATTTTATAGTTACCAAGAAAGAAATCTAATTTGTATAAAATTAAAAACTAATCAAAGCAAAATGAAATGTTCTTTTACGTTTCCCTTCTGATGATCTTAGATTGTAACAAACCCTATATTAGTGAAGAAAGTAGTATTAGAGTATAAGGGAAATGAATAATGAATCTTCTGTAGCAAAATAAGGAAAGGTTGTCCTAAAAAACTATTATTGCTTTTGCCTTATAAAATGTGAATATGAAAGCTCATATGAGATGCATTTTTGGACAGGATTAAAGAAATCTGTATGAATAGGTAGACTTTAGCACAGTATCAAAAGTGAAATAAATTCTTGATTTAAAAAAATAGTAATTTTGTTAAACCTTAGGTCAACCCATCAAGTGTATTGAATCATTCATTTATTATTATTGCCATTGCTATTAAATGATATTCATGATTAATAGACATTAAAGCCTCATTGCCAACGACTCCATTAAAATCCAACTTTTCAACTCCAGATCCTTTTTGCAGAACATTGAGAGCACATAAAAGAGAATGCTGTTCTAATATATCCTGAATGAATCTGGTGAGCTTAAGTATCATTATTCATTGAGCTTAACTTCTCTGCTCTTTAGGAGCATTTAAAGTTCAAATCGGAGAATCTAAATGAGGCAAAATATGTGAACATATATCTTCACTCTTTTCTAATGTGACACCTCTATTCATGATATGATTTCTGTAACTTTACATATTCTCTAATCCTAAGAAGGACTAAAGTCATAATTGATCTTTCATATATTGCCCCTATTTAAGTCATTAAGATATGGATACCACATTGGCCTCAGCAACTCACCAAGTCTATTAAATTATACAAAACATGCAGTCAGTATGAATTGATCCCTCACCAATGAAATCACAGATCATAATTAAGTACTGTTCAAAAGTGGAAGATATTTACCTGCTTTCCTTTGAATGGTGTGATAGCAGTTTTAAATATGCACTATTTTGATTATAGGATCACCTTCATCTTTTATTTTTTTAATTCACAGATTAATATGGAAAAATAAGTATAAAAATCCTTCTCCATAATTTTAATTCAATAGAAATAAAAGCAATTTTAAAAGTTTTAATCAGGTACACAAATATACTGAATGATATTTATTTTATTTATTATTTTTACCTTATATTCTTTAATACTAAAAGGACAAGGATACACATTGAGGAACCAAATTGTGGTAATTAATGGCATGGATTTGAAATTCATTAAGGCAAGGAAAATAGAGATAAGAGGAAAAGCTTTATCTTGAATGAAAATTGTAACATAATTTTTGTATCTGATTCTGCTATTATTTTAAAAAATCCAGTGTACCATAGTGAATTGATAAGGAACAATGATATGTTATATCAAAGTCATACTGGTTTATCATTCTAGCTTTAAAAATTAGTAGATTTTCTTGTTATTTTGCAGAAATTAATAATATCTTTCTGTAAACCAGAAATCTGATGCTAGAGTGAAGAGTATGATTTTATGAAAACTGAAAAAAGGAAATAAGAAAGGAACTGGAAGGTATAGTAAATGCCAAATAGATTGACTCATCATTAAGGGAAGTCATTTAAAGCCCATTTTTACTTTCAAGTCATTCAGTAAAACATTTCTTAAGTACTTCCATTATGCAAATATTTATTTTTATTAAGACTTTTACAAGTATTACATTACCTAAGCAAATAGAGGTATTTTTGTAAATATTTGAGATAAAAGCACATTTTTAATTATTCTATTTATAGGGACTATATATCTATGACAAACTGAAACAAGAATAGGAAATCCATCATTCCTTAATTTTTTTAAATTTTAATTTAATTTAATTTAATTTATTGGTTAAAATATTCACTTTATTTCCTTCCCTTCCCTCCACCCACTCTTCCCACAGCCAACATGCAATTTCATTGGGTATTATTGTGTTCTTGATCAGAACCTATTTCAATGTTGTTGTTTGCACTTAGGATGTTCAGTTAGAGTCTACATCCCCAACTATATCCCTTCGACCCATGTATTCATGCAGTTTTTTTTCTTTGGTCTTTTTACTGGAACAGTGTTTCCTCTGAATGTCGATAGTGGTTTGTCTTGTAGATTCCTCCAAGTTGTTCAGAATCACTGCAAACCCAATAATGGAGAACTCCATTACATTCAGTTGTACCACAGTGTATCAGTTTCTGTGTACAATGTTTTCCTGGTGCTGCTCCTCTCACTCTACATCAATTCCTGAAGGTTGTTCCAGTCCCTATGGAATTCCTACATCTTATTATTCTTTTGAGTGCAATAGTATTCCATCACCAAGATATACCACAATTTTTTCAGGCATTCCCAATTGCAGGGCATCACCTCATTTTCCAATTTTTTGCAACCACAAAGAATGCAGCTATGAATATTTTTGTACATGTCCTTTTCCTTATTATCTCTTGGGGTACAAACCCAGCAGTCCTATGGCTGGATCAAAGGGCAGACAGTCTTTTAGCTCCCTTTGGGCATAGTTCCAAATTGCGCTCCATAATGGTACGATCAATTTACCACTCCACCAGCAATGCATTAATGTCCCAACTTTGATGCACCCCCTTCAGCATTCATTACTTTCCTTTGCTATAATGTCAGCCTAACTGCTAGATGTGAGGTGATACCTCAGAACTGTTTTGATTTGCATTTCTCTGGTTATTAGAGATTTAGAGCACTTTTTCATGTGCTTATTAATATTTTTGATTTCTTTAACTGAAAATTGCCTATTCATGTCCCTTGCCCATTTATCAATTGGAGAATGGCTTGATTTCTTTCTTTCTCTCTTTCTTTTTTTTGCTTTTCTTTAAAAAAAAAACATTATTTTATGTGGTCATTTCCAAACATTACTCATTAGAGACAAAGATCATTTACTTTTCTTCCTTCCCACCCCAACTATCCCATAGCCAATGCGCGATCCCACTGGGTATCACATGTGTTCTTGATTTGAACCCATTTCCATGTTGTTGGTATTTGCATAAGAGTGTTCATTTAGAGTCTCTCCTCAGACATGTCCCCTCAACCCCTGTAGTCAAGCAATTGCTTTTCATCGGTGTTTTTACTCCCACAGTTTGTCCTCTGCTTGTGGATAGTGTTTTTTCTCCTAGATCCCTGCAGATTGTTCAGGGACATTACACCACCATTTATGGAGAAGTCCATTACGTTCGATTATACCACAGTGTATTAGACTCTGTGTACAATGTTCTCCTGGTTCTGCTCCTCTCGCTCTGCATCACTTCCTGGAGGTTGTTCCAGGAATACCTCCACTTTATTATTCCTTTGAGCAAAATAGTATTCCATCACCAACATATACCACAATTTGTTCAGCCATTTCCCAATTGACGGGCCTCCCCTCGTTTTCCAATTTTGGCTACCACAAAGAGCACAGCTATGAATATTCTTGCACAAGTCTTTTTCCTTATTATCTATTTGGGGTACAAACCCAGCAGTGCTATGGCTGGATTAAAGGGCAGACAGTCTTTTATCACCCTTTGGGCATAGTTCCAATTTGCTCTCCAGAATAGTTGGATCAATTCACAACTCCACCAGCAATGAATTAATGTCACTACTTTGCCACATCCCCTCCAGCATTCATTACTTTCCTTTGATATCATGTTAGCAAATCTGCTAGGTGAGAAGTGATACCTCAGAGTTGTTTTGATTTGTATCTCTCTGATTATAAGAGATTTAGAGCACTTTTTCATGTGCCTAATAATAGTTTTGATTTCTTTATCTGAAAATTGCCTATTCATATCCCTTGCCGATTTATCAATTGGAAAAAGGCTTGATTTTTTGTACAATTGATTTAGCTCTTTGTAAATTTGAGTAATTAAACCTTTGTCAGAGGTTTTTATGAAGATTCTTTCCCAATTTGTTGCTTCCCCTCTGATTTTAGTTACGTTAGTTTTGTTTGTACAAAAACTTTTTAATTGGATGTAGTAAAAATTATTTATTTTACATTTTGTGACTCTTTTTAAGTCTTGTTTGGTTTTAAAATCTTTCCCCTCCCAAAGGTCTGACATGTATACTATTCTCTGTTTGCCTAATTTACTTATAGTTTCCTTCTTTATCTTCAAGTCACTGACCCATTTTGAATTTATCTTGGTGTAGGGTGTGAGGTGTTGATCCAAACCTAATCTCTCCCACACAGTCTTCCAATTTTCCCAGCAGTATTTATCAAATAGTGGATTTTTGTCCCAAAAGCTGGGATCTTTGGGTTTATCATAGACTGTCTTGCTGAAATCACTTTCCCAAAGTCTATTCCATTGATCCTCCTTTCTGTCTCTTAGCCAACACCAAATTATTTTAATGACCATTGCTTTATAATATAGTTTGAGATCTGGGACTGCAAGGCCCCCATCCTTTTTATTTTTTTTTCATTATTTCCCTGGATATCCTTGATTCTTTGTTCTTCCAAATGAAATTTGTTATGGTTTTTTCTAAATCAGTAAAATTATTTTTTGGAAGTTCCATAGTATGGCACTAAATAGATAGATGATTTTGGGTAGGAGGGTCATTTTCATTATATTGGCTGATCCTACCCATGAGCAGTTAAAGTTTATTCAATTGTTCAAGTCTAGTTTTAGTTGTATGGAGAGTGTTTTATAGTTGTGTTCATAAAGTTCCTGTGTTTTTCTCGGGAGATAGATTCCTAAGTATTTTATTTTGTCTAAGGTAATTTTGAATGGGATTTCTCTTTCTAGTTCTTGCTGCTGAGCTGTGTTGGAAATATATAGAAATGCTGATGACTTATGTGGGTTTATTTTGTATCTTGCAACTTTACTAAAGTTTTAGATATATACTGTTTATTATTTTTAGGAATGACCCTTCTATTCCTATGCTTTCTAGTGTTTTTAATAGAAATGGGTGTTGTATTTTATCAAGGGCTTTTTCTGCGTCTATTGAAATAATCATGTGATTTTTGTTGGTTTGCTTGTTGATATGGTCAATTATGTGGATGGTTTTCCTAATGTTGAACCAGCCCCAAATCCCTGGTATAAATCCTACTTGATCATGGTGAATGATCCTTCTGATCACTTGCTGGAGTCTTTTTGCTAGTATCCTATTTAAGATTTTTGCATCTATATTCATTAGGGAGATTGGTCTATAGTTTTCTTTCTCTGTTTTTGACCTGCCTGGTTTTGGAATCAGTACCATGTTTGTGTCATAAAAGGAATTTGGTAGAACTCCCTCTTTGCATATTTTTATGTCAAATAGTTTGTATAGTATTAGGATTAACTGTCCTTTGAATGTTTGATAGAATTCACTTGTGAATCTATCTGGCCCTGGGGAATTTTTCTTAGAGAGTTCTTTGATGGACTGTTGGATTTCCTTTTCTGATATGGGATTATTTAAGAATTCTATTTCTTCTTCTGTTAGTCTAGGCAGTTTGTATTTTTGTATATATTAGTCTAATTCCCTTAGATTGGTATATTTATTGCCATATAATTGGGCAAAATAATTTTTAATGATTGCTTAATTTCCTCCTCATTGGAGGTGATGTCCCCATTTTCATCTTTGATGCTGTTAATTTGCTTTTCTTCTTTCCTTTTTTTAATTAGATTGACCAGTACTTTGTCTATTTTTTTTGTTTTTTCAAAGTACCAGCTTCTATTCTTATTTATTAAATCAATAGTTGTATCACTTTCAATTTTATTAATTTCTCTCTTAATTTTTATGATCTCTAGTTTGGTTTTCTTCTGGGTTTTTTAATTTGTTCACTTTCAAGTTTTTTTATTTGCATTTCCAATTCATTGATTTCTGCCCTCCCTAGTTTGTTAATACATGCACATAAGGATATGAATTTTCCTCTGATTACTGCTTTGGCTGCATCCCAAAAGGTTTGAAAGGATGTCTCACCATTGTCATTTTCCTCAGTGAATTTATTAATTGTTTCTATGTTTTGTTCTCTAACTAACTGATTTTGGAATATAATATTATTTAATTTCCAATTAATTTTGGATTTAAATTTCCATGTACCCTTAATGATCATTATTTTTATTGCCTTATTACCTGAAAAGGCTGCATTTATTATTTCTGCTTTTCTGCATTTGTATGCCATGTGTCTGTGACCTAGTGTATGGTCAATCTTTGTGAATTTGCCATGTGGTGCTGAGAATGTGTATTCCTTCTTGTCCCTAATTATTTTTCTCCATATGTCTATTAACTCTAATTTTTTCTAAGATTTCATTCACTTATTTTACCTCTTTCTTATTTATTTTTTATTTTATTTATCTAAATTTGATAGTGGTTGGTTAAAATCTCCCACTAATATGGTTTTACTGTCTATTTCCTCCTTCAATTCTCCTAGTTTCTCAATTAGAAATTTGGGTGCTATATTATTTGGTGCATACATGTTGATTAGTAATATTTCCTCATTGTCTATAGTCCCTTTTAACAAAATATATTTACCTTCCCTATCCCTTTTCATCAGGTCTATCTTTTCTTTGGCTTTGTCAGATATCATGATTGCAACTCCTGCCTTCTTTCTATCAATTTAGGCCAAGAAGGTCTTACTCCATCCTTTAATTCTGACCTTGTGAGTATCAACCTGCCTCATGTGTGTTTCCTGAAGACAATAAATGGAAGGGTTTTGGGTTCTAATCCAATCTGCTATTTGTCTATGTTTTATGGGTGAGTTCATCCCATTCACATTCAAAGTTATGATTGTCACTTGTGGACTCCCTGGAATTTTGATATCCTTCCCTAATTCTGACCTTTTCTTCTTTAATTATAACCTTTTAAGCCAGTGATTTACTTTAAATCAGTCCCCCTAGTCCCCTCCCTTGATATGTTTCCCTTTCTCACCCCTTCCTTTTTGTTCCCTTCCCCTCCCCCCTCTCCTTCCTTCTCTTGTTGTCTTCCCTCCCTCCCACCCCCCTTGGTTTTCCCTTCTCCCTTACCCCATTGGATAAGATAAAATTCATTATCCCAATGGATCTGGATGCTCTTCCCTTTCAGAGTTGATTTCACTGAGAGTAAGGTTTAAGTAAAAACTCTTTTTCTCCTTCTTATAGGAGATTTCTTCCCCTCCCCTTCCCATGTGTATCTTTGTGTGAGAAAGATTTTTCTATTTAGTTTTTTTTTCTATTTCTTGGAGTATATCTTAGTACCATAAATGATTCTCCACCTCCCTTATTCTTTCTATACCCCCCATTCTCCATTTCATCTTGATGCCCCAAACTTTCCCTATGTGTGATTCTTCTTACTACTCTAATGATGAATTCAATTTTTGAGAGTTACACATTACATTTTCCCCACATATATATATATATATATGTATATAATTTGATATAAATGTAGTCCTCATTGAAGAAAGCTTGAATAAAAGAAAAAGATAATGTTTTTCTCCTTTTCCCTTTCCTTTCTTCTTTACTTTTTCATGTTTCTCTTGCTCTTTCTGTTTTTATATCAAACTTTCCACAGAGCTCTGGTCTTTTCTTTACAAACACTTGGAAATCTTCTTTTTTGTTGAATGCCCATACTTTCGCCTGGAAGTATATAGTCAGTTTTGATGGATAGCTGATTCTTGGTTGAAGACCCAGCTCTCTTGTTTTTCTGAATATCATGTTCCATGCCTTACTGTCGTTCAGAGTGGAAATTGCTAGGTCCTGTGTGTCTCTGATTGGTGTTCCTATATATGTAAATTGTCTTTTTCTGGCTTATTGTAAGATTTTTCCTTTTGCTTGGAAGTTTTGGAATTTGGCAATTACATTCCTGAGAGTTGTCTTTTGGGGATTTAGTGTAGAGGGTGTTCTGTTCTGTGGACTCTTTCAATGCATATTTTGTCCCCTTGTTCTAGAATCTCTGGGCAGTTTTCTTTGATGATATCATATATTATGATATCATGATTACTGTTCATTTCTGGATTTTTGGTAAACCAATGATTCTCAGATTGTCAAAATAAATGAATTGACTGTACGCAGGCAACTAATATAGAAATTGTATCCACATCAGTAATTGTTTCCTAACTTAATAAATTATCAGCATAATACTGATGCTCATTATGTCCAATATCACTGTCTTTCTTCTTGAGAAAAACTATATATATATATATATATATATATATATATATATATATATATAGAGAGAGAGAGAGAGAGAGAGAGAGAGAGATTTAAGGGTGTGGGTATATATTTTTATTATGTATAAGTGTATGTATGTACCTATTTATATATATACATGCATATGTATGTATAAAACCAAAGGTATATGTATAGTATTTATAACAGATATATTTATCTAAAACTCTCAATATAGATATGAACTATATTTCAAACAAAAATAATATATACTGATCATGGTGGTTATGCATGAACTCAAAAAAATTTTAGGGGAGAAATAATTTTATTTTCAGTTTTATTTACAATTCACATATGTGTAGAAGTACTTCAAAAAAGTTGATTGACCACCAAATGTATTTGGACATCTTGAACTCAAAAATATATATAAATAAAGCTACTGAGGTTCAGAGATTATGTATTCTGCTCAAAGCTCCAGTAGTTATAGAACTGCTCTACAACTTTGATATCTTTTTAAATTTGACATTCAATAACACTTTTAAATATGTAATAGTTACCCTTATATTCCTCACATTTGGAAATGAATGTTTCATCCTTAATATTATGATACAAGATGCAAAGCTTATCAAATACGTTTCAACTTGAAGAGAAATAAACACACAATGGTTTCAAAAATCCTTATGAATAATAAAAGAGCATTTGCTTTAAGTTACATCATTCAAAATATCTTAATAAGCAGAAATTCAATTTATTAATTGACAAGATTTACTTCCCTTACTGTAGACAAATGATTCTTTTTCTTGTTAAATATATTCATAATATAAATGAATATATTGTACCCAGTTACATGATATTCATATTTATTGAGAACTATAACTAAGCTTTCAACTATAGAAACTTGGCATCTTCAGCACCATTCTTACTTTATAAAAGTTTGCAAATATATTTCATATAAATGTATATTTGCAAATTGTTCATATGTCTTTAGAGGCATGTGCATCTATATATTGCAAACGTTAAAATTTCTTAGACTTATAAATGTTGGAAATTTCACCATTGGGAAATTTCATACTTGAAAAAAATTTCCTACTGATAGTCTATTGGAATGTGAACCCCATTGGCATGAGAGGGTCCTTCTCCTCCCTACTTAAGATTACTTTAGGACAGAAACCTTTTGCTGAGCAATGGAAAGGGCTTTGACCTATGCTTAAGCATAGAACAGGAAGTTCTTTGAGTCATGATTGATTTTAGAATTGATACAATAGAGATACTTGGAATGACAGAACCAGGTCTTGGAACTTCCAATCTCCTCACTGCTCAGGGTAACAGGATTTAGGAAGGGCTGCAGCAAAGGATCAAGATTTAATTATTTGATAATATGACCTTCAACAGACATGTGCAAAGCCACAGACCTCTGGGAGGTCCTGGGTTAAGCTAGAGCCACCATTGGTACAGGGAAGACATGGACAGTGATTGGTAGATGTGAGAACTGAGGTGAAGGAACTTGGATGGTTTCCTTAAAGACAGCAGGGTCTGAGGACTGAGGGTGGTTGGAGAGGTTTTGCTCTGAGAGGTTGTGCTCTGAGAAGCTTGCTCTGAAGGAAGCTGGAGGTGGAGGCCCCTGAGACTGTTTCTCCATTTTGGTCACGTGAGTGATAGGGACTGATCTCTTTTCTTTGCCTCAGCTATCTAAGGGCTTGGGCCTTTTGGCCCAGCCTAAACAGAGGGGGTATTTAAGCCCTATTCCCTTCTCTCTCTCTCTCTCTCTCTCTCTCTCTCTCTCTCTCTCTCTCTCTCTCTCTCTCTCTCTCTCTCTCTCTCTGTCTGTCTCTCTCTCTAATACCTTTCTTCCTCCTTTTTGTAATTAAACTCCATAAAAGGTTGAATGCTGACTTGAGTTTTCATTTAGGAATTACATAGCTGAATTCCTTGGTGACCTTAAATTAATATATATCAGTCTTTTAAAGTGATTTCCTTGTCACAATATACATTAATAAATATATGTTATATAATAGGTGTGTTTGCATACACATATATAAATTCATATGTATTCGCATCTTTATATTGAACATGTGCATACATATACTAAATGTGTCAAAAATCTTAGTACAAGTTTGATAATTAATAATTTAGAACTACATTAATACTTTTTATATGTTTGAGTTCTATATGACTAATTTTTCATCGGGAAGAAAGGGATAGCAATGTTGATAGTACTTAAGTTTGAAGGTTTCTGTGAAGCTATGATCATATGAACTTACATGGGTATATATGTTTATACATGTTTGTGTATATTTATGTATACAAATATATTTTTATATAAAATAAAGAAAAATTTAAAGGCTCATGTGGCAGTTATTAAATGAAAGCCTTGCTCTAGGGACTTGAAAGTAACATCATATTAACCACATTATAAAAGAGATAGATTGAAAAGTATTCATGAATGTAAAATCATAGGAAGCAAAAGCCATTTACTGAAGTCAAGTCAGTTTGTCACTTATGTGTTTACTTATTTCTCTATATCTCAGGTAAATCGCTATAAAATTTTCAAATTTCCATGGACCTGTATAGGCTTAACCATAATCATATTTCTCAAAAAATGTGTTTTTTTTTTAAGTAGAGATACATAGCAAAGGCTTCATAAAAGGATCTTTTTCTGTATTATAAAATACTTGACATATTTTGAATAGCAACTCAAAGCATCATTTGTAACTTGCAATCATCAAGCTGATTTTCCAAAAGTATGCATTTCCAAACTATTTCATTTTAAAATTAAACTCTCAAGGAACTAATTGCTTATTGATTTAAATATCTTCAGAATTAGTGAGCTAATCTCAAAGAAATAAACTGCTCTTAGAAATTTTTAATTAGTTAATTTTAGTTGGCTGTGGATGGAATGTGTTTACAAATACAGTATTTTATGCAAACATACACTTGGATCTATCTGTATGTGCATATATAGTAACTTCTAAATCATAATTCAGGTTTCTTCTAAATGAATACCTTCTTAAAAGTGGATTATTTGTACTATTAAGAGGGGGAAATATACATATGTTTCTTTCTTTAAGAAACTCACCTCAAGACATTCCCCAATAGAAAAATGGTCAAGGGACATGAATAGGCAGTTTCTACAAGATTAAATAAAAAACTATCAATAAGCACATGAAAAAGTGTTCTAAATCCCTTTTGATTAGAGAAATGCAAATTAAAACAACTCTGAGGTACTACTTCACACACCTAGCAGATTGGCCAATATGACAGCAAAGGAAAGTAATAAATGTTGGAGGGGATGTGGCAAAATTGGGACACTAATACACTGCTGGTAGAGGTATGAATTGGTCAAACCATTTTGGAGGACAATTTGGAACTATGCACAAAGAGCTTTAAAAATTAATGCCTTCCCTTTTATCCAGCCATACTACTCCTGGGTTTATACCTCAAAGAGATAATAAGGAAAAAGACTTTTAAGAAATATCCCCAGCAACATTCTTTGTGTTGGCAAAAAAACTGGAAAATGGGCGGGGGTGTCCATCATTTGGGGAATGGTTGAATAAATTGTGGTATATGTTATTGATGAAATATTATTGTGTTGAAAAGAACAAAGAAATGGAGGAATTCCATGTGAACTGAAATGACCTCTAGGAACTGATGCAGAGCAAAAGGAGCAGAACAGGGAGAACATTGTACAAAGAGACAATTAAATGAAATGGACATTTCTACCAGTAGCAATGCAATGACCCAGGACAATCCAGAGGAACTTAGGAGAAAGAATGCTATCCACTTTCAGAGAAATAAATAAAGAAACAGAAATGCATTAGAAAATATGTGATCAATCACATAGTGCAATAGGGATGTGATTAGGGTTTTGATGTTAAAGAATAACTACTGCAAATGTGAATAATGTGGAAATAGGTTTTGAACAATTATGCATGTATAACCCAGTGGAACTGCTTTTTGGCTTTGGTAGGGAGGAGGAGAGAGTGGGAGGAACTGGGATCATGAATAATGTAACCATGGGAAAATATTATAAATAAATAATTTAAAACTCAACAAACTGATTTTATTTTTAATATATTTATTTTGGTAAATATTTCTTAAATATACTTATATATTTTTAAATTTTCCATTCTAAGTTATCTCCTTCCCTTTGTCACCTCTCCCAACACTTGGGAAGGAAAAACATATGTGAAGTTATGAAACATATTTCCATATTACCCATGTTACAATAGAAACACACACTCAGAGGAAAAGCAAAAAGATAAAGAGAAAAAAGTATACAAAAAGTCTGCTTAATTTTGCACTCAGGGTTCTTCATTTCTCTACCTAAAGGTGAATAGCATTTTTCATCACTAAACCATTGGAATTGTTTTACATCATTGTCTTGATCAGAGTAACTAAATCATTCACAGTTGATCACTGTTACAATACTGCTGTTACTATGTCTAATGTTCTCTTGGTTCTGCTCATTTCACTTTGCCTTAATTCATATAAATCTTCCCATGTATTTTTTGAAATTATATTGCTCATAATTTCTTATAGCACACAATAGTATTACATTACATTCATATATATATGTGTGTGTGTGTGTGTGTGTATCACAATACATTCAGTCTTTTCTCAATTGATGGGCATTCTTTCAATTTCCAGTTCTTTGATGTCATAAAAACTATTTTTGGACTTCCAGGTAAACATGGCTGCAATCTAGAAGCCACACGCTTCCTTTCCCTGGCACCAAACAAAATAGACTACATCAAAGGAGCATAAAAATCACCTTTGGAGAAACAGAAGGACTCCCCAGTACCCCACAGAGGCGAAGGTACATAGGGTTTGAACATTTCCACACTATAATAAGGAGGAAAACCTTGCACAGAAATGTGAACTGAGCTGCCCTTCCCCCGCCACCTCCCCCACCAAACCAGAGTGAGCTACCAGAGCACTCACTGGGACAGTGAGTGAGTGGGGAATGTCTCTGTCTGGGGGGGGGGGGCACTCAAGGGTCCTTGGGATCTGGGGACTGCCAGGAAACAACGTCTCAGGGTGGTTTCACGGGAGAATCCTGAGCTGATCACTGGGGCCCCATGGAGCTATACTGGGGTGGTTGCACAAAGCATCTGGGCAGAGCTAAACACCAGTGGCACACCACGTGCTGATTATCTGGGTGGAGCTGAATACCTGGGCTGTTGGGCTGTGATCAGGTGCCCCGCTCTCTAAGAAACCTCGGAGGCTGGGAAGAACTAGTCTGAGGCAACCTAAATTCATAGAAAACCTGCCCATATCACGCAGATCCCAGACCAAAAAGGAAAGGGGAATAAAACCACCAAAGGGATGGCTCAAATGTCCCAAAATCAAGCCTCCAGGAAGAAAGGGAAAAAGGTAACTACTGAAAACTTTTATGGTGGGAGTACCCAAGGAAAAGAAGAGAATGAGGATGAAATCCAAAAAAAATCAAAACATGCCTCCCAAAATGGAAACTATCAACAAGCTCTGGAATATCTCAAACTGGAGCTTACCCAAAAGATAGAAACCTTCTGGAAAGAAAAATGGGAGAAAGAGATCAGCAGTCTGATAAATAAGACTGCTCAATTGGAGAAAGAGCTGGAAACATACAATAGAACGTCAGACAAAGGTGCAAAGCAAAACCAGTCCCTAATGACAAGAATTAAGCAACTCAAAGAAAGTGAGATCATAAAACAGCAAGAATCAATAAAGCAAAGCCAAAAAATTAATGAATTAGAAGAAAACATAAAATATCTCACTGAAAAGGTCACAGACTTGGAAAACAGAGAAGAAGAGACATCCTCTGAATTATCAGTCTCCCAGAAAAAAACAGAGATAAACAATAACCTCCATGTTATTCTACAGGAGATTATAGAAGAAAATTGCCCATGTGTTCTGGAGCAAGGGGGCAAAATAGAAATAGAAAGGGTACATAGAACACCCTCTATACTAAATCCTCAAAAAGACAACCCCCAGGAATATAATTTCCGAATTCAAGAGCTTCCAAGAAAAGAAGAAAATCCTACAAGAAGCCAAGAAGAGGAGCTTCAGACATAGGAGGGCTCCCATAAGGAGCACACATGATTTACCAGCTAACACACTAAGAGACCGCAAAGCATGGAGCATGGTATTTAGAAAGGCAAGAGAGCTGGGTCTCCAACCAAGAATCAACTTACCCAGCAAAATTGACTATATACTTCCAGGGGAAAGTATGGGCATTCAACAAAATAGAAGATTTCCATGCATTTGCTAAGAAAAGACAAGAACTTAGTGGAATATTTGATATCCAAGCATAGAAAGCAAAAGAAACATGAAAAGGTAAATATGAAAGAAAGGGAAAAGGAGATGAATCTTATCTTTTTCTTTAAGTCAAACTCTCTTCTATAAGGACTACATTTACATCAAATAATATATATATATTAATATGAGGGGAAAATGTAACTCTCAAAAAGTGTATGCACCATAAGAGTAGTTAGAAGAATCATGAATAGGGAAAGATTGGGGCATTAAGAAGATTTGGGGAAAGTGGGGGCAAAGAAAGTAAAAAGGAGGGTGGGAACCATCAATAATACTAAGATTTACTTCAAGAAATGGGGGGGACTTAATAGAAAAATCTTTCCCATATAAAGATACACATGGGAAGGGGAGGGGAAGAACTCTCATAGGAGAAGGAGAGGAAGAGAACATGAAGTGGAATTACTTAAACCTTACTCTCAGTGAAATCAAATCTGAGAGGGAAGAATATCTAGATCCAGTGGGATCCTGAATTCTATCTTATCCAACAGGGCAAGAAAGAAAAGAAAATTAAGGAGGGGGAGGGGAGAGGGAGTATAAAAAGGGAGGGAAGCAGAGGGGGGAGGGGAAGGGAGCATAAAAAGGGAGTGGCTAGAAAGGGAAGCATATCAAGGAGGGGGGGGGACTAGGGGTAATGACCTAAAGTAAATCACTGGTTCAAAAGGTTATAGCTAAAGAAGAAAGGTCAGAACTAGGGGAAGATATCAAAATGCCAGCAAATCCAAAAATGACAATCATAACTTTGAAAGTGAATGGGATGAACTCACCCATAAAATGTAGACAAATAGCAGATTGGATCAGAACACCAAACCCTACCATTTGTTGTCTTCAAGAAACACATAAGAGGCAGGTTGATTCTCACAAGGTTAGAATTAAAGGTTGGAGTAAGACCTTTTGGGCCTCAACTGATAGAAAGAAGGCAGGAGTTGCAATCATGATATCTGACAAAGCCAAAGCAAAAATAGACCTGATCAAAAGGGATAGGGAAGGTAAATATATTCTGTTAAAAGGGAGTATAGACAATGAGGAAATATCAGTAATCAACATGTATGAACCAAATGGTATAGCATCGAAATTTTTAATGGAGAAACTAGGAGAATTGAAGGAGGAAATAGACAGTAAATCCATATTAGTGGGAGACTTGAACCAACCACTATCAAATTTAGATAAATCGAACCAAAAAATAAACAAGAAAGAAGTAAAAGAGGTGAATGAAATCTTAGAAAAATTAGAGTTAATAGACATATGGAGAAAAATAAATGGGGACAAAAAGGAATACACCTTCTTTTCTGCACCACATGGCACATTCACAAAAATAGATCATACACTAAGTCACAGAAACATGGCACACAAATGCAGAAAAACAGAAATAATAAATGCAGCCTTTTCGGATCATAAGGCAATGAAAATATTGATCAGTAAGGGTACATGGAGAGCCAAATCAAAAATTAATTGGAAATTAAATAATATGATACTCTAAAATTGGTTAGTTAGAGAAGCAATCATAGAAACAATTAATAATTTCATTGAGGAAAATGACAATGATGAGACATCCTTTCAAACCTTATGGGATGCAGCCAAGGCAGTAGGTAGAGGAAAATTCATATCCCTGACTGCATATATTAACAAATTAGGGAGAACAGAGATCAAGGAATTGGAAATTCAAATGAAAAAACTTGAGAATGAACAAATTAAAAACCCCCAGAAGAAAATCAAACTAGAGATCCTAAAAATTAAAGGAGAAATTAATAAAATCAAAAGTGATAGAACTATTGACCTAATAAACAAGACTAGAAGCTGGTACTTTGAAAAAACAGACAAAATAGACAAAGTACTGGTCAACCTAATTAAAAAAAAAGGAAATAAGAAAGGCAAATCAATAGCATCAAAGAAGAAAATGGGGACCTCACCTCCAATGAAGAGGAAATTAAGGCAATCATTAAAAACTACTTTGCCCAACTATATGGCAATAAATATACCAACCTAGGTGATATGGATGAATATTTACAAAAATATAAATTGCCTAGACTAACAGAAGAAGAAATAGATTTCTTACATAACCCCATATCAGAAACAGAAATCCAACAAGCCATCAAAAAACATCCTAAGAAAAAATCACCAGGGCCTGATGGATTCACCAGTGAATTCTATCAAACATTCAAAGAAGAACTAACTCCAATACTATACAAACTATTTGACATAATAAGCAAAGAGGGAGTTCTACCAAATTCCTTTTATGACACAAACATAGTACTAATTCCAAAACCAGGCAGGCCAAAAACAGAGAAAGAAAACTATAGACCAATCTCCCTAATGAATATAGATGCAAAAATCTTAAATAGGATACTAGCAAAAAGACTCCAGCAAGTGATCAGAAGAATCATTCACCATGATCAAGTAGGATTCATACCAGGGATGCAAGGCTGGTTCAATATTAGGAAAACCATCCACATAATTGACCACATCAACAAGCAAACTGACAAAAACCACATGATTATTTCAATAGATGCAGAAAAAGCCTTTGATAAAACACAACACCCATTCCTATGAAATACACTGGAAAGCATAAGAATAGAAGGGCAGTTCTTAAGAATAATAAACAGTATATATCTAAAACCATCAACTAATACCATCTGCAATGGGGATAAACTAGATCCATTCCCATTAAGATCAGGAGTGAAACAAGGATGCCCATTATCACCTCTATTATTTGACATTGTATTAGAAACTCTAGCAGAAGCAATTAGAGAAGAAAAAGAAATTGAAGGCATTAAAATAGGCAAGGAGGAGACCAAATTATCACTCTTTGCAGGTGACATGATGGTCTACTTAAAGAATCCTAGAGATTCAACCAAAAAGCTAATGGAAATAATCAACAACTTTAGCAAAGTGGCATGATACAAAATAAACCCACATAAGTCATCAGCATTTCTATATAATTCCAACATAGCTCAGCAGCAAGGACTAGAAAAAGAAATCCCATTCAAAAGTACCTTAGACAAAACAAAATACTTAGGAATCTATCTCCCGAGAGAAACACAGGAACTGTATGAACACAACTACAAAACACTCTCCACACAACTAAAACTATATTTGAACAATTGGAAAAACATTAACAGCTCATGGGTAGGACAAGCCAATATAATAAAAATGACTATACTACCCAAACTCAACTATCTATTTAGTGCCATACCCATGGAACTTCCAAAAAAAATTTTTTTACTGATTTAGAAAAAAACATAACAAAGTTCATTTGGAAGAACAAAGGACAAGGATATCCAGGGAAATAATGAAAAAAAATACAAAGGAAGGGGGCCTTGCAGTCCCAGATCTCAGACTATATTATAAAGCAGAGGTCACCAAAACAATCTGGTACTCACTAAGAGAGAGAAAGGAGGATCAGTGTAATAGACTTGGGATAAATGACCTCAGCAAGACAGTATATGACAAACCCAAAGATCCAGCTTTTGGGACAAAAATCCACTATTTCATAAAAACTGCTGGGAAAATTGGAGGACAGTGTGGGAAAGATTAGGTTTAGATCAACACCTCACACCCTACACTAAGATAAATTCAAAATGGGTGAATGACTTGAACATAAAGAAGGAAACTATAAGAAAATTAGACAAACACAGAATAGTACACATGTCAGACCTTTGGGAAGGGATAGACTTCAAAACCAAGCAATACTTAGAAAGAGTCACAAAATGCAAAACAAATAATCTGGAATATATCAAATTAAAAAGTTTTTGTACAAACAAAACCAATGTAACTAAAATCAGAAGGGAAGCAACAAATTGGGAAACAATCTTCATAAAAACCTCTGACAACAGTTTAATTACTCAAATTTACAAAGAACTAAATCAGTTGTACAAAAAATCAAGCCTTTCTCCAGTTGATAAATGGGCAAGGGAAATGAATAGGCAGTTCTCAGCCAAAGAAATCAAAACTATGAATAAGCACATGAAAAAGTGCTCTACATCTCTTATAATCAGAGAGTTGTAAATCAAAACAACTCTGAGGTATCACCTCAAACCTAGCAGATTGGCTAACATGACAGCTATGGAAAGTAATGAATGCTGGAGGGGATGTGGTAAAGTAGGGACACTAATTCATTGCTGGTGGAGTTGTAAATTGATCTTACCATTCTGGAGGGCAATTTGGAACTATGCCCAAAGGGTGATAAAATACTGTCTGCCCTTTGATCCAGCTATAGCACTGCTGGGTTTGTACCCCAAAGAGATAATAAGGAAAAAGACTTGTACAAGAGTATTCATAGCTGCACTCTTTGTGGTGGTCCAAAATTGGAAAACGAGGAGATGCCAATCAATAGGGGAAGGGCGAACAAATTGTGGTATGTGTTGTTGATGGAATTCTATTGTGCTAAAAGGAATAATAAAGTAGAGGAATTCCATGGAGACTGGAACAACCTCCAAGAAGTGATGCAGAGTGAAAGGAGCAGAACCAGGAAATCATTGTACTGAGAGACTGATACATTGTGGTACAATCGAAGGTAATGGACTTCTCCATTAGTGTCAATGCAATGTCCTTGCACAATCTGCAGGGATCTAAAAAAATACTATCCACAAGCAGATGATAAACTGTGGGAGTAAAAGCAACTGCCTGACTACAGGGTTGGAGGTGATAGGACTGAGGAGAGACTCTTAATTAACACTCTAATGCAAATACCAAGAATGTGGAAATGGGTTAGAAACAGGAACACATGTGATAACCAGTGGAATTTTGCGTCGGCTATGGGAGAGGGAAGGGTGGGGGGGGGGGGAAAGAAAATGATCTTTGTTTCCAGTGAATAATGTTTGGAAATGACCAACTAAAATAATGTTAAAAAAAGTATTTTTATGAATAATTTGTTTAATTTATCCTTTTATCTTTTATTAGATTTTTTAGGTAAGATCAAATACTTATATTGATGGATTAAAGGGTTTGAAGTTTTATGGTCCTATCAACAACAAAACTTAAGAAATTTTTGCTTGATGGAAAATTGAAAAAAAATGGAAAATCATTTTTATTTGTCAAATAAGTGAAATCTAAACAAATGACTCCCAAACTTATGCATCAATCCCTAATCTTCAACCACAATTCTGTTTCTACATTACCAGCTATTTGTCAAATATTCCCCATCTAGAAGATGTATAAATATCTTGGTGTATATTCCCAACTCTTTGTTCCCTTGTTCCCATTCCCAGCTAGATACAGTTACTTGTTATAACCTATAAATTCATATCAAGTCATTTGAGATTCCATTAGGACTTGGGATGGTTGGTTCACATATAAGAAAAAATATATGCCATAATTGTAGATGCACTTTATTATGTCCTTATGATTTTTGTCATTTTTCATTGAGGAGGGGAGGCAGAAGTGTTTTTGTGAACTTTGCTGGTCAATATCCATTACTTCATGCTCTTTTGGACCTTTTAGCAAACAGCTGGAAAAACAAAGACAAATTGATGTCTTTGAAGCAAACAGTGAGACTGGCTAAATAACAGGACAAACTGTTGCCTTCTGAAGAACTGTTAACTTCTTTGTGTTTGCCTTTTAAAATGTCATGTCCCTAATACTGCAGATATAGTTTGACCAGGTCAGAGTACAAAGAAATTCTTAATTCCTACATTATGGTCACCAATGTTTCAGTCTAAGATTGAGTATGCATTGTTAGCAGCCACTTTCTGCTGCTGTCTCATCACTTTTATGTACAACTAAAATCTCAATTGTTATCCATACTTTTTATGTTGTTATTAATATTAATTACATTTACTTATTTAATTTTACAAAAGAAATTGTGTGAAGAGAAAATTGTACCAAATCATAGTTGTGCTTCACATAGATATCCACAAATGTCATATGAAATAAATCAAAGCAAAATGAAACAACAAAAAACACTTAATTTGTTATTTCATAGAGTAAGTTTAGTTTTCACATCTTAGTATTAAATTGATATTTGGGGACCTTAGAGCCCTCAAAATAATCCATCTTAACCCTCAATGTATTAATATACAACTTTGCTCTAAATATTTCATGTCTATTCTCTTATTTCTTGTCTGCTCTCATAGATAAAAATAATTACAGCTACTGGACTCATAGTATAATACTGTTCATGTCTACTTGCTTTAATCCTTAAAAATGGAGTTTAAAGCAACACCATTTGATATCTAGTCAAATTTTGAAAAAAAATCAATTTTATAGGGGAAATATATAGCAATATATATGATAGAAATGTGATAGCCATCATAATAGTTACTTGCTATGAACAGTAGTATGATGTTTTTTTTCTCCCATGATATTTTATTGTTCTTTTCCCTAATTAGAAGTAGAAATAATTTTTAACATTTATTTTCTGACAGTTTTTGATCTGCATTCTCTCCCTCTTCAACCCTCTTCCTGAAAGGATGTTAGGAAAAGTTTTTTTATTAATTTCTACTTTTTACATTTAAGAGGAAAAAGAGTAATAAGTCTTTTTTTTTTTCAGTAGGAGAACCCATGCTGTACAGGTTGGAAATTGGTGACAGTTAGAAGGGTGTGGCGAGGCTTTTTGTCTCTGGGTCCCCTAGGGAAAGCATGGTTTGTGGCTTGCTTTCTCTGGTACTGTGAGGAGAATAAGAAACAGATTTAAGGCCTAAACAGCCTTATCAATTATTGATTATTAATTAACCTTGGGTAGATAAGGTAGACAGATAGTGGTTATATTATTATAAAGTGAGACTAGGAGAGTAGGTTAGGGCTTAAGCCTAGCAGAAGGTTTTCTAGAGAAATTTAGTTAGGACTGGGATCTAGTTTATAGCTATAATCTATTGCAAGATTACTTTTATTTTCCTCCTTCCTATTTTCTATCTGTATTTCCTAATAATAAACTTGCATTTAATAAAATGTGCACTGGCTTTTGATAAAACTCCTGCACCCCAAAATTTAACCCCTCAAGATGGCAAATAACTTAGTATAGGTTACAAATTTGCTATCATGCAATGCATATTTCCATATTCACCACATTGTGAAGAAAGACTCATGTTTCACATATATGAGACTCTGGGAGTTATCTTGAATCCTTTCATTTCTGATAATAGTTAATTACTGTAAAATGTTGTTACTGTATAAAACATTCTTCTGATTTTGTTCACTTCATTACATAAGTTTCTACAAGCCTTTCCAGGTATTTCTGAAATCATCCTGTTCATCATTTCTTATGGCATGATAGTATTACATTACAATCATATGCCATGACATGTTCAGCCATTCCACAATTGATGAACATTTTGTTAGTTTCCAATCCTTTCCCACAACAAGAAGAGCTACTACAATTTTATTTTTGTTCAAATAGGTCATTTCCCCCTTTCTTCAATCGCTTTGGGATAGAGACTGAGTATTACTATTATTGGGTAAAAGGTTATACACATTTTTAAAACACTTTGAATTTAGTTCCAAATTGTAGAATGGTTGCATCAGTTCATAGCTCTATCAACAGTGTAATAGTTTCCCAATTTTCCAACAATCCTTTAATATTTATCATTTTTTTATCATTTTTTCTTTTGTCATATTAGCTAGTCTGATAAGTGTGAGATGGTACCTCAGAGTTTTTTTTTAATTTTTATTTCTTTAATCAATAGTCATTTGGATCATTTAATATGACCGTATATAATTTTAATATCTTCACCTGAGAACTGTTTGTTCATATCCTTTTTTTTTTTTAATATATTTTATTTGATCATTTCCAAGCATTATTCGTTAAAGACATAGATCATTTTCTTTTCCTCCCCCCCACCCCCCATAGCCGACGCGTAAGTCCACTGGGCATTAGATGTTTTCTTGATTTGAACCCATTGCTTTGTTGATAGTATTTGCATTAGAGTGTTCATTTAAAGTCTATCCTCTGTCATGTCCCCTCAACCTCTGTATTCAGGCAGTTGCTTTTTCTCGGTGTTTCCACTCCCATAGTTTATCCTTTGCTTATGAATGGTGTTTTTTTTTTTCTCCTGGATCCCTGAAAGTTGTTCAGGGACATTACACCGCCCCTAATGGAGAAGTCCATTACGTTCGATTATACCACAGTGTATTAGTCTCTGTGTACAATGTTCTCCTGGTTCTGCTCCTCTCGCTCTGCATCACTTCCTGGAGGTTGTTCCAGTCTCCATGGAACTTCTCCACTTTATTATTCCTTTGAGCACAATAGTATTCCATCACCAACATATACCACAGTTTGTTCAGCCATTCCCCAATTGATGGGCATCCCCTCGTTTTCCAGTTTTGGGCCACCACAAAGAGCGCAGCTATGAATATTTTTGTACAAGTCTTTGTATCCATTATCTCTTTGGGATACAGACCCAGCAGTGCTATGGCTGGGTCAAAGGGTAGATATTCTTTTGTCGCCCTTTGGGCATAGTTCCAAATTGCCCTCCAGAATGGTTGGATCAGTTCACAACTCCACCAGCAATGAATTAATGTCCCTACTTTGCCACATCCCCTCCAGCATTCATTACTTTCCTCTGCTGTTATGTTAGCCAATCTGCTAGGTGTGAGGTGATACCTCAGAGTTGTTTTGATTTGCATCTCTCTGATTATAAGAGATGTGGAACACTTCTTCATGTGCTTGTTAATAGTTTTGATTTCTTTATCTGAGAACTGCCTATCCATTTCCCTTGCCCATTTATCAACTGGAGAAAGGCTTGATTTTTTGTACAACTGATTTAGTTCTTTGTAAATTTGAGTAATTAAACTGTTGTCAGAGGTTTTTATGAAGATTGTTTCCCAATTTGTTGCTTCCCTTCTGATTTTAGTTACATTGGTTTTGTTTGTACAAAAGCTTTTTAGTTTGATGTAGTCAAAATTATTTATTTTACATTTTGTGATTCTTTCTATATCTTGCTTGGTTTTAAAGCCTTTCCCCTCCCAAAGGTCTGACATGTATACTATTCTGTGTTTACCCAATTTACTTATGGTTTCCTTCTTTATGTTTAAGTCACTCACCCATTTTGAATTTATCTTGGTGTAGGGTGTGAGGTGTTGATCTATTCCTAGTCTCTCCCACACTGTCTTCCAATTTTCCCAGCAGTTTTTATCGAATAGTGGATTTTTGTCCCAAAAGCTGGGATCTTTGGGTTTATCGTATACTGTCTTGCTGAGGTCGTTTTCCCCCAGTCTATTCCACTGATCTTCCTTTCTGTTTCTTAGCCAGTACCAAATTGTTTTGATGACTGCTGCTTTGTAATATAGTTTGAGGTCTGGGACTGCAAGGCCCCCATCATATGTGTTTTTTTTCATTATTTCCCTGGATATCCTTGATCTTTTGTTCTTCCAAATGAACTTTGTTATGGTTTTTTCTAAATCAGTGAAGAAGTATTTTGGTAGTTCAATGGGTATGGCACTAAATAGATAAATAAGTTTGGGTAGGATGGTCATTTTTATTATATTGGCTCGTCCTATCCATGAGCAGTTAATGTTTTTCCAATTGTTCAAGTCTAGTTTTAGTTGTGTGGCGAGTGTTTTGTAGTTGTGTTCATATAGTTCCTGTGTTTGTCTTGGGAGATAGATTCCTAGGTATTTTATTTTGTCTAAGGTGATTTTGAATGGGATTTCTCTTTCTAGTTCTTGCTGCTGAGCTGTGTTGGAGATATATAGAAAAGCTGATGATTTATGTGGGTTTATTTTGTATCCTGCAACTTTGCTAAAGTTGTTGATTATTTCAATTAGCTTTTTGGTTGAATCTCTAGGATTCTTTAAGTAGACCATCATGTCATCCGCAAAGAGTGATAACTTGGTCTCCTCCTTGCCTATTCTGATGCCTTCAATTTCTTTATCTTCTCTAATTGCTACTGCTAGTGTTTCTAGTACAATGTCAAATAGTAGAGGTGATAATGGGCATCCTTGTTTCACTCCTGATCTTATTGGGAATGCATCTAGTTTATCCCCATTGCAGATGATATTAGCTGTTGGTTTTAGATATATACTGTTTATTATTTTTAGGAATGACCCTTCTATTCCTATGCTTTCTAGTGTTTTTAATAGGAATGGGTGTTGTATTTTATCAAAGGCTTTTTCTGCATCTATTGAGATAATCATGTGGTTCTTGCTAGTTTGCTTGTTGATGTGGTCAATTATGTGGATGGTTTTCCTAATGTTGAACCAGCCCTGCATCCCTGGTATGAATCCTACTTGATCATGGTGAATGATCCTTCTGATCACTTGCTGGAGTCTTTTTGCTAGTATCCTATTTAAAATTTTTGCATCTATATTCATTAGGGAGATTGGTCTATAGTTTTCTTTCTCTGTTTTTGACCTGCCTGGTTTTGGAATCAGTACCATGTTTGTGTCGTAAAAGGAGTTTGGTAGAACTCCCTCTTTGCTTATTATGTCAAATAGTTTGTATAGTATTGGGGTTAATTGTTCTCTGAATGTTTGATAGAATTCACAGGTGAATCCATCAGGCCCTGGGGATTTTTTCTTAGGAAGTTCTTTGATGGCTTGATGGATTTCAATTTCTGATATGGGATTATTTAAGAATTCTATTTCCTCTTCTGTTAGTCTAGGCAGTTTGTATTTTTGTATATATTCATCCATTTCTCCTAAATTGGTGTATTTATTGCCATATAATTGGGCAAAGTAATTTCTAATGATTGCCTTAATTTCCTCCTCATTGGAGGTGCTGTCCCCCTTTTCATCTTTAATGCTGTGAATTTGCTTTTCTTCCTTCCTTTTTTTAATTAGATTGACCAGTACTTTGTCTATTTTGTTTGTTTTTTCAAAGTACCAGCTTCTTGTCTTATTTATTAAATCAATAGTTCTATCACTTTCGATTTTATTAATTTCTCCCTTAATTTTTAGGATTTCTAATTTGGTTTTCTGCTGGGGGTTTTTAATTTGATCGCTTTCGAGTTTTTTCAATTGCATTTCCAATTGATTGATCTCTGCTCTCCCTTGTTTGTTAATATGAGCTTTCAGGGATATGAATTTGCCTCTGATTACCGCTTTGGCTGCATCCCAAAAGGTTTGAAAGGATGTTTCGCCATTGTCATTTTCCTTGATGAAATTATTAATTGTTTCTATGATTTCTTCTTTAGCTAAACGGTTTTGGAGTATCATATTGTTTAATTTCCAATTGGTTTTAGATTTGGTTTTCCATGTACCATTACTAATCATTATTTTTATTGCCTTGTGATCTGAGAAGGCTGCATTCATTATTTCTGCTTTTTTGCATTTGTGTGCTATGTTTCTGTGACCTAATGTATGGTCAATTTTTGTGAATGTGCCATGTGGTGCTGAGAAGAAGGTGTATTCCTTTTTATCCCTATTTATTTTTCTCCATATGTCTATTAATTCTAATTTTTCTAAGATTTCATTCACTTCTTTTACCTCTTTCTTATTTATTTTTTGATTTGATTTATCTAAATTTGATAATGGTTGGTTTAAGTCTCCCACTAGTATGGTTTTATTGTCTATTTCTTCCTTCAATTCTCCTAGTTTCTCCATTAGAAATTTGGGTGCTATATTATTTGGTGCATACATGTTGATTAATGATATTTCCTCATTGTCTAGAGTCCCTTTTAACAAAATATAATTACCTTCCCTATCCCTTTTGATCAGGTCTATTTTTGCATTGGCTTTATCAGATATCATGATTACCACTCCTGCCTTCTTTCTATCAGTTGAGGCCCAGAAGGTCTTACTCCATCCTTTAATTCTGACCTTGTGGGTGTCAACCCGCCTCATGTGTGTTTCTTGAAGACAACATATGGTAGGGTTTTGGATTCTAATCCATTCAGCTATTCGTCTACGTTTTATGGGTGAGTTCATCCCATTCACGTTCAAAGTTATGATTGTCATTTGTGGACTCCCTGGCATTTTGATTGCCTTCCCTAATTCTAACCTTTTCTTCTTCGGCTCTACCTTTTAGTCCAGTGATTTACTTTGAATCAGTCCCCCTTGTCCCCTCCCTTGATGTTTCCCTTTTTAGTCCCTCCCTTTTTGTTCCCTCCCCCTCCCCCCTCTCTTTCCCTCCCTTTTTGTTCTCCCTCTCCCCCTCCCCCCCTTGGTTTTCCCTTCTCCTTACCCTTGTTGGGTAAGATAGAATTCAAGATCCCAATGGATCTGGATGTTTTTCCCTCTCAGAGTTGATTTCCCTGAGATTGAGGTTTAAGTAACCCCCCCCCCTCTCTTCCTCTCCTTCTTATAGGAGTTTTCTTCCCCTCCCCTTCCCCTGTGAATCTTTGTGTGAGAACCATTATTCTATTTGGTCTTTCTTTACCCCCTATTTATACATTACATTTTCCCCACATATTAGTATACATAGGTTGATATAAATGTAGTCCTTATAGAAGAGAGTTTGAGTAAAAGAAGATAACATTTTTCCCCTTTCCTTAATATTTACCTTTTCAGGTATTCCTTGCTCTTTGATTTTCGGTATCAAACTTTCCACAGAGCTCTGGTCTTTTCTTTGCAAAAAGTTGGAAGTCTTCTATTTTGTTGAATGCCCATACTCTCCCTTGGAAGTATATAGTCAGTTTTGCTGGGTAGCTGATTCTTGGTTGGAGACCCAGCTCTCTTGCCTTTCTGAAGATCATGTTCCATGCCTTACGATCATTCAGCGTAGAACTTGCAAGGTCTTGTGTGATCCTGATTGGCATTCCTTTATATCTAAATTGTCTTTTTCTGGCTTCCTGTAGGATTTTTTCTTTTGTTTGATAGCTTTGGAATTTGGCAATTACATTCCTGGGAGTTGTCTTTTGGGGGTTTAGTGTAGAAGGTGTTCTGTGAGCTCTGTCAGTGGATGTATTGCCCCCTTGTTCTAGAATCTCTGGGCAATTTTCTTTGATTATATCTTGTATCACCATGTCCAGTTTGGTGTTTATTTCTGGCTTTTCTGGGAGTCCAATTATTCTTAAATTTTCTCTTCTCCCCCTGTTTTCCAGATCTATCACCTTGTCGGTGAGATATTTTATGTTCTCTTCTAATTTCTTGGTGTTTTGGCTTTGCTTTATTAGTTCTTGCTTTAAAGCCTGGTTTTCTTTTACAGTTTGGTCAAACTGGTTTTGTAGATGCGTGAATTTCTTTTGCATCATTTCCCACTTTTCCTCCCAGAGGGCTTCCATCTTTTTGGTCCTTTCTGATTCAAATTCTTCATGGGTTTGTGGAGAGTTTCTATTTCCTTTGGAAGATTTTGGAGAATTTTCTTGTATATCTTCTTCTATCTGCTCTGTATTTTGTATTTTGGCTCCATAGAATGTGTCCAGAGTCGCCCCTTTCTTCTTATTTTTCTTGGTATTTTGGGGCTTCTGTGCTTCTGTGGAATTTGTCATCTCTGAACGTGGAGGATTGGCTTTTCTTGTCTTTGTCTGGTGATCAGTGGCTTTAGTCCTGGGCAGATGTTGGCTCTATGAGCGTTCCCTGGGTTAAACTGAATATGCCTCACTGGAACTGGAATGGAAGGGTCGGACCACGAGGCCACACTCTCCCCCTGGCTCGATTTCCGGAAGTTGCCTTCAGAATCCCTGGCCGTGAGGCTGTTTCGTCGGCCTGCGGGGGGATGGGCTGCCGCTTCCCCAAGCTCCGAGAGCACAGACTTTCACTGAGACTTGGATAGCAGGATCCAGCCCGTGAGGCTGTCTTGCCCGCCCTGAGGGTTGCTGTTGTTTTGACCAGCTCTCTGCAGCGGAGGCCCCAGGCAGTAACTTTCACCCGGACCAACCAGCTCTTTGCAGTGGAGGCCCCAGGCAGTAACTTTCACCCGGACTGGGACTTGGGTAGAAGACCCTGAGGGTTGTTGTTCCTCAGACCCTGCTCTCTGAGCCCGGCGCGGCTGCCGCTTCCGGGAGCCTTGGACTCTGCGCTCCTACCCCTGAGGTCCGAGGGATCTCGGGTTCTGGCTTTTAAGGGGAGCCGTACCTTTTGAACCGGGTCCAGGTCCAGGAGGAGTGTTCCCAGGGTCTGTGCTGTTGATCGTTTTGAATTTCGGCGCCTTAGGAGCTTCTAGTTTGAGATCGGTTGGGAAGGGTTTTCCGGAGATCTGAACTTCAGCTTTCTCTAAGCCGCCATCTTAACCGGAAGTCGCTTGTTCATATCCTTTTTACCATTTATTAATTGGCGAGTGTCTTGCTGTCTTATAAATGTGACTCATGTTCTCTATATATTTGAGAAATGAGGCTTTTGTCAGATACAGTAGTACGTTATGTTTAAAAGATAACTAGACATTGAGTTGAGTCTTGGATGTTAATTCTTGATATGACAATAACTGTGACACTAAGGTACTTAATTTTCTAAGCCTTAGAAACCTCAACTATAAAATGGAGAAAGTGATATTTCATATTTCCTTCCTCATGGGAATGCTACAAAGAAATCAATTGGTAAACTCTGAAAAGCTTCATAATATGAATTGTTATTATTATTTTGTTGCCTATTAAATACTTTTTATGAGATTGTTAAACCTATGAATATACTAGTGGTAATATGATATATTAAAGATTATTAAGATATAGAATATACATATTCCTTGTAAGCAAAACAGCAGCATAAGCTAAGGATGAATTAACATATGTGACAGTAGAAATAGAATGACCCTAAGATCTGTCAATTTAATCTATTGCCTTTCATGCATGAACATGTAGCTCTCTTTAGTAGAAAATTGGAAAATATCAGTCTTTGTCATTCCTACAATAAAACACCAGCCTTTTAAGGTCCAAAAAAATGTGAACATAGTCACCAATATGAGTGAGGGGTTCATTCGAATTATGATAGGAAAGTAAAATTTTACTGGAATAAGACTTTACTTAGATTCCAATGATTTATATACTGATTTTTGTTTGCAATGATAACTTGGTATGTGATTAAAGAGGAATAGATAGAACATTTCAGTGAATGCAATTATGCTCTATGAAAATTGACCAATAGGGGATGGGGCTAAGGTTTAATACTTAGAAAGCTTCCATTTAATTCAGTTCAATCATTTATTGTTCAGAAAAAATCAAAGGTAATTTTAGAGTAACATCATAAAAAAGGAGTATAGTCTTTACCTAAGGATACTTTTCCTCAGGTTTCCATGTTCTTGGGGGTATAAATTTAGTATATGTATTATTGATCCAAAACACATTACAGTTTAATGACTTTTGAATTATAGTTCCAAATTGTATTATCAAATGACTGGAACAATTCATAGATCCACCAACATATTACTGTCAACATATCTTAATGATGAAAATATATTATATCATCACCTTGGGAAACCTCTCTAAGAGCTGGTGTGGAAAATTTTGGCTAATGAATTTTGTCCAATCCAATGTGGCCATGCAATAGTTGTTAGCAACTCATAATGTGAACTTAATAAATGCTCATTAATTTATTGATTGATTCATGATCCTATCATGCATGATTTTGTATATGATTAAGAAGTTGTTTTTCATAAACTTCACTCTGTAAAAGGAGTGAGATTTTAAATCTGGTCCCATCAACCACTACTCTTTCCTCTTTATTCTACCTTATGTTTTCACACTTAATTATTTCTTTCAACCATTAGTGCATTAAGACTTCTCCATAAAGAAACAATCTTATAGCCATTAATATTGATACACTACAAAGTTTTCATCTCTGAAATGGGGAAGTAATACCTAATAGACATATACACATGGTTGCTGGGGAAAAATTACTCTGGAAACTTGGTTACTGGGGTATTTCTAAAACAATATATGTTTATTGTCATCATTGCAATATGTTTATTATTTTATCATAATAATAATTATTACTGATAATAACACATTGAGGATCTGCCATGAAGTCAGTCCTAATGGCAAGCAGATAATCCTAAATATTAAAAGGCAGGACTAAAAAAACTTAATCTGTCAAATTCTAATATGCTGAAGAAATCATATCATCCTATGAGTCTTATTTTAAATTTACCAGTCTTGCTAAGGTTTATGAAGTTCATCAACCGAATTTTGACCACTAGCTGATGTCTTAGCACAAAGCAACTCAAAAAGAGGAACTATAACCACTATTAGATGCAAAGAATTACCACTGAATTCAGGCATTATTGCATTAGTCTTCCTCCTCCTCTTCTTTTTTAAAAAAATTATTTAATTAGTCAATTTAGAACATTTTTCCCTAGTTACAAGAATCATATTCCTTCCTTCTTCTCCCCCAAACCCTCCAATAGCCTATGCACAATTCCACTGGGTTTTACATGTGTCCTTGATCAAAGCCTATTTCCATGTTGTTGATGTTTGCACTAGGGTGATCATTTAGAGTCTACACCCCTAATCATATCCCCATTGAACCATGTGATCAGGCAATTGTTTTTCTTCTGTGTTTCTGCTCCCACAACTCTTCCTCTGAATGTGGATAGTGTTCCTTCTCAAAAATCCTTCAGAATTGTCCTGGATCATTGCATTGCTACCAATAGAGAAGTCTATTACATTTGATTGTACCACAGTGTATCAGTCTCTGTGTACAATGTTCTCCTGGTTCTCCTCCTTTTGCTGTGCATCAATTCCTAGAGGTCATTCCAGTTCCCTTGGAATTCCTCCAGTTCATTATTCCTTTGGTCACAATAGTATTCAATCAGCAACATATACCATAGTTTGTTCAGCCATTCCTCAATTGAAGGGCATACCCTCATTTTCCAATTTTTGGCCACCACAAAGAGTGAAGCTATGAATATTCTTATTCAAGTCATTTCCCTTATTATCTCTTTCCTCCTCCTCCTCTTCATCTAATAATTGCATAACTGTTGTACTTTTTAAAATTTTAAATGATAACAAAGGAGGAATGAAATAGTGGACATGACATCTTTTTTAAGCTTCTCAAGAATGAGCCATTAATTTCTTAATTTTTTTAATCAAAAGTGTATGACTGACTATTTGAATAATATGTCTTTAGCTCATATTTTTGAAAGCAAATTTAATATTGAGAAGAAATTTATAGTTGACAAGAATCATGGAAGGCATTTCTAAGAAAATAGAAAAAGGAGAAAGAATTCAAATCAGTAACAAATTTTAATTTCTTATCTTAACAGGATAAGGACTTTTATATTGTTACATAGATATTGCTCTCATGTAATGCTTATTAAAAATCTCAGCTTCACTTTACCTGTTAGTCTAATATCTTAGCATGTTTACTACCAGTGATTCATAAATTCCAGTATTAGGGAATGAAATTGAAAGGGAATGGAAGGAATAAAAGTCACAATCTCAGAAAAATAAAGTTATGTACACATTTTCCCCTGATCATTATGAGAATAATGTGGCAAGGTTATTCTTTAGGTGTAATCACTTTTCTATCTCTTGAGCCATCCCATTTCCCATCAGATGATACCTGTATGGATCTTTTAGAAATAGACTGATGAAACCCTTTAGTATTAAGTGCTGGCAAGCTTATCACACAAAATGTTTTATAGGAATTAATTTTGCATTTTATAACAATATCGGCTTTCAAATCCTGAATTGGATTGCAATTATAATTTTATTGTATTTCTTATGCAATCCCGCTATGGATAAAATGAAATTTTACATAAAGAGAAAGCTTTTATATTCATTAACTTAAACCTTTTGAGTATCATACTATTGACAGCACATATTTAAGGTCAAGATCTTCCTATTTGATGTTGAAGCGATGATGAATATCTCTATATCTCTAACATATTTAAGGTATTTGAAATAAGTTATTAAATGAAATTTTTATACCACAAATGTGAACACAAAGTTGAATTTTAATAGAGTTCTCTGTAGGCATAGTCACAAAGGAGAAAATTTTCAACTTCTCCACATCCCTCTGATGACTTACCTCTTAGTTCAATACTCATTTCTCCTCCTGCCAGTGAATTTCCAGGCACTCACTGCCTTTCTGCTGTGTTTTCTCCCACTTCCTTTGAAACCTGTTTCCTGGAAAAGATATCTAATAGCTCTCCAAGGGACATTTACATTTTAAGTTGTTTTTTTTTTTGTAAATGTGGGAATGACCATTCCAGATCTTCTGAGCTAGAAATGGGCCATTTTATCATTTAGATGATGATGACTCTGGAAAGTGCAAAATGCTGCAAAAATATAAAGAGATGAAGTTTGATAAAAGAAAAATTTAGGATTAAAGAATTTATTATGATTATAATTTTGGAGAGAGAAATTTCAGTTGAATAATGAAGTCTGAAGCTACACTGTAGACTTAAGAAGAGAGTGAGGGGTATCCTTGGTAGTTATCTTTCTCAAGGAATTTAACCACAAAAATCAGAAGAGACATGAGAAGACATTTAGCAGGTGTAGAAAGATCAAGTGAGGATTTTTTGTGCATGAAAATGCCATGAGCATGTTTGAAGGGAAAAGAGAAGCAGCCAGAAGTCAGGGAGAGATTGAAAATTAGAGACAGAGTGGAGATGATTAGGGAACTTTCTCCTGGAGGAGATGGGATGAAATAGGTTCACTTGAAAAATTAGGAATTTTCAACTTAACAACAACAACAAAAAATGAATGGCTTATCATATAATACAATGCTGATGGAAGAAATAGCAAAAGATGGTATCTGCGTGATGAGATGAGAAGGGAAAGACAGTGTATGCAAATGGCTTTGATTTTAATTTTAGCGGATTAGTCATTCACTCTACCTTTGCTTAAAACTGACTATGTTCAACTATAGTACAAAAGTGCTAAATGCTTTCATTTTATTTATTGTGGCTGATATATAGACAGTCCCATGTTACATAAATACTTCTTTATTATGTCAGGAACCAAGAACCCTCCAATTAAAGATCAGAGAGATTATTGGTGTTTTCTCAATAATTTGTTTGGTTGTTTACATATCTGGGTCAATTTTACTCTCAAGTCAATTTACAAGAATCTATTAAGCACCAGGCTCTCTCTGTCAATATCAGTGAGTTTAGGTTCTTTAATAAAAACTCTGTCTTTGAGGGGATGAAGCCAAGATTTTGGATTGAAATTAAAATATATATATATAGTTGTGCTCTTCTCAACAAATTTTTCCAAACAAACCTAGAAAATGTACCAGACCAAATCCTGTTAGGGAACTCCAGAAATATTAAAATTAAGTCATTTATAACCCAACTCAGCATAGTGCTCTACAGACACAGGGAAGTTTGTGAACCATGAGGTCTGCTTAGATGAAGAACATGCCATAAATTACCATAGCTTCCAGTCAGAGGCTATTTTCCTATGCAGGAATAGGTCTTAGATCCAAATCTGGGTACCTGTAGACCCAAAGAGGGTCATTCTGATAGGGAGAGTTAAAAACTGACAAATCTGTCATGTATGACACAATAATACTTTACCATACTAGAAAGAGAAAGAAACCTGTATAAGGGAATGGTATTCCTGGGTATGAAGAGTATGAAGTCAGCATAGACAAAGTAAAGAACTGGAAATTAAGGACATTTCTGTCAAATAAGGAATGATTGAACAAGTTGTGGCATTTTATTATGACAGAATAATGTTGTGCTATAAGAAATGATGAGCAGGATGATTTCAGAAAAATCTGGAAAGATCTATATCAAAGGATGCAAAGTAAAACAGAACCAGAACACTGTATACAGTGACAGTAATTATTTTGATGGACAATTGTCAGTTACCTATTTATTCTCAGCAATGCATTCATCCAAGACAATCCCAGTGACTCAAGGTGAAAAATACCATCTTTTCTCTGAGAAAGAATTGAGGAGTCTGAATGCAGACTGAAACATTTTCTCCTTTCTCTTCCTCTTCTCCTTCTCCTCCTACTCTTCTTCCTCCTTCACTTTCTCCTTCTCCTTCTCTTTCTACTCCTTCTCCAAAGTTACGAATATGGGGAAATGATTTACATTATTGCTCATATAAAATCTATATCAGATTGCTTGCCATCTCAGGGAGCAGGAAGGGATGGCAGAGAGGGAGAGAGGAAGAGAAGGAATATGGAAGGAGGGGGTGAATCTGGACCTCAAAATTAAAAAAAAAAGTATGGTAAAAATGTTTTACAAATATTTTTGGAAAAATAAAACAGTATTTTGAATATTATTTTGTCAAAAAATGAAGTCCTTGAAAATTTAAATGAATCAAATCAAAACCAATGATGTCAGAAAGTAACAAAAAATATTAACATCAAAAAGTTGAAAAAATAAAAGAAAATGTAAGGTATTTCAACTAAAATCAACTATCTTATTTTGCAGAACAATGAGAAAAAATCATTAAGAATCACTAGGCTATGTGAATGATGTCACTTAAAACAACAAATACAAAACAAACACAAGCAAACAACCTGGCATTATATTTCAAGAACTGTTAAAACTCTCCAGAAAGAACATTGTACACAGAAACTGATACATTGTGACACAACTGAATAATAGATTTTCTACTAAGCAAAGCAGTCATCCAGAACAATCCTGAGGAATTTATGATAATGTCATCATATCCAGAGAAAGAAGGAGAAATGCAGAAGAAAAAAATATGATCGATCATACGGCTCAATGGTATATAATGGGATTTTTACTTTAAATGATAATTCTATTGCAAATACTAATAATATGGGAAAAGGTTTTGAACAGTGATGCATTCAGAATCTGGTGAAGTTGCTCATCATTCAAGGAGAGGAGAGGGAAAAGCAGAAGGAATGAATATGAATTGTCTAACCATGCAAAAATATTCTTAATTAATTAATTGATTAATAAAACTCTCCAGAATTCCTGAAACCAAAGAGAAAAGTAGAAATATACTGAAAATATACTGAAATAAATCTCAAAATGAAAACTCCCAGGAATGCCAATGCCAACACTCATATCTTACAATACAAAGAGGAACTAATGAAAGCATCTTGAAAGAGAATTCAAGTACTGAGCACCTTAAATTAAATAACATGTGATTTAGCAGCCAAAACTTTAAGGAATCAGATAATTTTGAATACAGTAGTCCAGAAATAAAGGATATGGACTTATATTCAAAAAAATATTACCCAACAAAATTAAATATATACTACAGGGGGAAAATGAACTTTAATGAAATAGGACTTCCAAATATTCTGTTTGAAAAGAGAAAAACTGCAGAGAAACTTTGAAATTAAAACAAGAATAAAGAAGAACATGAAATGGTAAATATGAATAGACAATGATAATAGAATAAATAAAGATAAACTGCTTACATTCAGATGTGGAAAAATGATTTATATACCCCTCTCATCCCTGTCATCATCAGGCTTCTTAGAGGGAGTCCAATTAGGCAAGATCTTGTAGTTGTTCTATTAAATTATCAAAAAGTATAGCGAGAAGAAGAATATATTGAGACGTAAAGGAAAGAAAAGAGAAGGAAAGGTATTTCACAAAATAAGGGTGCATAAGTGAACGTCTACACAGGCAAGGTGTAGGAGAGGTAATAAAACTTGAACTTTGAGTTACAGAGAAATAAATTCTTCAATTGGTAATTAGGAAGGAAATTAGGAGGCAATTGGAAGTGTGGAAAAAGCTGAAAAGTAGTAATTAGATAGAAGGTAAATTATGGGATGAAGAAGTCCTAAACAAAACATAGTCTAAACATGTATAATCACAATGTAAATTCTTTTTGAGATGGCAAAAATCCACAAATTAAGGAATGGATGAGCAAGTTATGATATACACATTTGGTACAATACTATTGTGATGAACTCTTATAAGTGCAATGATCAACCACAATTCCAAAGAATTAATGACAAAACCATACTATTGTCAACCTGAGATAAAGTGAGCTACCAAAGCAGCAGCAACAAGTGTTTTTAAGTGGGCCAAAGGTATTGCATATCCAGACTTCACATGGCACCAAATTTCAAGAGTGCCCATTAGAGGCAGAAGGGGCATGGCTTAAATGCATTTTAACAGGGAGAAGCAGAAAATGACAGAAGTGGTAAAGATGGCTAAGTTGTTTCACAAACAGCTGAAAGAATTGTCAAAATATCAGGCTCTAGATGCAACCAGTTTTTGTTTCTTTTTTTTTTTAAACTGATATGGACCAACTCTACTGTGTTGAATTTTTAACTCTGGGGTTGGGCAAGGTCAACTCATAGTTAGCTTCATTCAACACCACCAACAACCATTTTGTGTTCAAAATGAATTCTGTTGCTGACCAAAGGAGGTGTCAAGGCTGGACCATGATAGCCATTAGTCACCTTAGTCTCAAATTTCAGTAAGTAATCAGGGTAACATCTGAAAAGGAGAAACAGGAAAGGAAATCTAGGATGTTCTGGAATACAGGCCTAAGGAGATAATCCATCCCAGTGAAGCCAGCCAATAGGTTTTCAATCTATCAAAGGGTAGGAGAGATCAAACTCAAACCCAATACAAAAAGTTGAATCTTTCCATGGAAGGGGAAACTAATGTGCCCTTTAGATTCATTTAATCAGAACATTTCAGCTAAAATATTAGAAGTCATTTGTAGCCATCTGCTCTTCTGGAAGAATTGACTCTTGGGCATTCTAGAAGACTGACTCAGGTCATCTCTTATTGGTTTTCTCTTCAATAACTTTTGCTTCTTTGTAGATCATTAGAAGTTCTTGGGTCAAGATGGCGGATTAGAGAAAGCTAAAGTTCAGATCTCCGGAAACCCTTCCCTACCGAACTCAAACTATATGCTCCTAGGGCACCGAAATTCAAAATGATCAACAGCATAGACCCGGGGAATCCTCCTCCTGGACCTGGATCAAATGGTATAGTCCCCCCCAAAAGCCAGAACCCGAGATCACTCAGACCTAAGGGGTAGGCAGAAGGAAGGACCCAGGACCCATCCCCCCCCAACCCAGAGAACTGAGTCCAAGGCAGCAGAGGGAAACTCAGAGCCTCAGGGCCAGCTATTCTGAAGGCCACTTCCTGAAAACAACCTGACTCAGATGAGGGGGCACCCAACACAGACAGCAGGGAAACAGAGAGAGACGGGGGGGGGGGGGGAGCTTGCAATCCCCTGGCTGGATCCTTCCATCCGAGCCTCATGGATGGTCCCTGCCTGAGGGCATACTCAGTTCAACCCAAGAAAGCTAATCCTATCAGGAGCCCTCAGAGCTCCAAGAAGCCACAGCCACTCCCCCTCAGAGTGCTGGCTCTCCTGGCCAGCTAAGGCACAGAAAACAAACACCCCACGGAGAGGGTCCAGCCAGGCTCAGAGAGTGGAAGTAAGGGAATGCAGAAACATCAGGAGGGAACCGAGGAGGGCTGTAACACGGAAACACCAGCAATTCCTGACTTCCCCGGGAAGACAGAACAACAACTGCATAGAAAGGACAATCTGCCTAGGGCTAAAACCTCTGAACACCAGACAGAGATAAAAAAGCTAGTCCTCCCCACTCAGATAGATATAGCAAACTCCACAGAAACACAAAAGCCCCAAAATTCCAAGAAAAACAAAAGGAAGGGGGCGACTTTGGACACATTTTATGGAGCAAAAATACAGAGGAGATAGAAAAGGAAACACAAGCAAATTCTCTGAAACCTTCCAAAGGAAATGGAAACTCTCCACAATCCCATGAAGAATTTGAATCAGGAAGGATCAAAAAGATGGAAGCCTCCTGGGAGGAAAAGTGGGAAATAATGCAAAAGAAATTCACCCATCTACAAAACCAGTTTGACCAAACTGAAAATGAAAACCAGGCTTTAAAAAGTCAGAATCAGGCAACTCGAAGACAACGAGCAAGAAATAATAAAGCAAAGTCAAAAGACCAAGAAATTAGAAAAGAGCATAAAATATATCACTGACAAGGTGACAGACTTGGAAAATAGAGGAAGAAGAAATAATTTAAGAATAATTGGACTTCCAGAAAAGCCAGAAATAAACAGCAAACTTGACATCGTAATTCAAGATATAATCAAAGAAAATTGCACAGAGATCCTAGAAAAGGGTGGCAATACAGCCACTGACAGAGCTCACAGAACACCTTCTACACTAAACCCCCAAAAGACAACTCCCAGGAATATAATTGCCAAATTCCAAAGCTCTCAAACAAAAGAAAAAATACTACAGGAAGCCAGAAAAAGACAATTTAGATATAAAGGAATGCCAATCAGGGTCACATAAGACCTTGCAAGTTCCATCAAGGAAAATGACAATGGCGAGACATCCTTTCAAACCTTTTGGGATGCAGCAAAAGCAGTAATCAGAGGTAAATTCATATCCCTGAGTGCATATATTAACAAACTAGGGAGAGCAGAAATCAATCAATTAGAAATGAAAATTAAAAAAAAAAAACTCGAAAGAGATCAAATTAAAAACCTCCAGCAGAAAACCAAACTAGAAATCCTAAAAATTAAGGGAGAAATTAATAAAATAGAAAGTGATAGAACTATTGATTTAATAAATAAGACTTGAAGCTGGTACTTTGAAAAAACAAACAAAATAGACAAAGTACTGGTCAATCTAATTTAAAAAGGAAGGAAGAAAAGCAAATTAACAACATCAAGGATGAAAAGGGGGACATCACCTCCAATGAAGAGGAAATTAAGGCAATCATTAAAAATTACTTTGCCCAATTTTATGGCTGGATAAAAGGGTATACATTCTTTTATCGTCCTTTGGGCATAGTTCCAAATTGCCCTCCAGAATGGTTGGATAAGTTCACAACTCCACCAGCAATGAATTAATGTCCCTAATTTTCCACATCCCCTCCAGCATTCATTACTTTCCTTTGCTATCATGTTAGCCAATCTGATAGGTGTGAGGTGATACCTCAGAGTTGTTTTGATTTGCATCTCTCTGATTAGAAGAGATTTAGAACACTTCTTCATGTGCTTATTAATAGTTTTGATTTCTTTATCTGAAAACTGCCTATTCATTTCCCTTGCCCATTTATCAATTGGAGAATGGCTTGGATTTTTGTACAATAGATTTAGCTCTTTATAAATTTGAGTAATTACACCTTTGTCAGAGGTTTTTATGAAATTTTTTTCCCAATTTGTTGTTTCCCTTCTGATTTTAGTTACATTGGTTTTGTTTGTACAAAAGCTTTTTAATTTGATGTAGTCAAAATTATTTATTGTACATTTTGTGACTCTTTCTATGTCTTGCTTGGTTTTAAAGTCTTTCCCTTCCCAAAGGTCTGACATGTATACTATTCTGTGTTTACCCAATTTACTTATGGTTTCCTTCTTTATGTTTAAGTCATTCACCCATTTTGAATTTATCTTGGTGTAGGGTGTGAGCTGTTGATCTATTCCTAATCTGTCCCACATGGTCTTCCAATTTCCCAGCAGTTTTTATAGAATAGTGGATTTTTGTCCCAAAACTTGGGATCTTTGGGTTTATCGTATACTGTCTTGCTGAGGTCTCTTGCCCCAAGTCTATTCCACTGATCCTCCTTTCTGTCTCTTAGCCAACACCAAATTATTTTAATGACCATTGCTTTATAATATAGTTTGAGATCTGGGACAGCAAGGCCCCCATCCTTTGTATTATTTTTTTCATTATTTCCCTGGATATCCTTGATCCTTTGTTCTTCCAAATGAACTTTATTATGTTTTTTTTCTAAATCAGTAAAATTATTTTTTGGAAGTTCAATGGGTATGGCACTAAATAGATAGACGATTTTGGGTAGGATGGTCATTTTTATTATTTTGGCTCATCCTATCCATGAGCAGTCAATGTTTTTCCAATTGTCAAGTCTAGTTTTATTTGTGTCGAGAGTGTTTTTTAGTTGTGTTCATATAGTTCCTGTGTTTGTCTCGGGAGATAGATACCTAGGTATTTTATTTTATCTAAGGTGATTTTGAATGGGATGTCTCTTTCTAGTTTTTGCTACTGAGCTGTGTTGGAGATATATAGAAATGCTGATGATTTATGTGGGTTTATTTTGTATCCTGCAACATTACTAAAGTTGTTGATTATTTCAATTAGGTTTTTGGTTGAATGTCTAGGATTCTTTAAGTAGAACATCATGTCATCTGCAAAGAGTGATAATTTGGTCTCCTCCTTGCCTATTTTGATGCCTTCAATTTCTTTTTCTTCTGTAATTGCTACTGCTAGTGTTTCTAGTACAATGTAAAATAGTAGAGTTGATAATAAGCATCCTTGTTTTACTCCTGATCTTATTGGGAATGCATCTAGTTTATCCCCATTGCTGATGTTGTTAGTTGATGGTTTTAGATATATACTGTTTATTATTTTTAGGAAGGACCCTTCTATTCCTATGCTTTCTAGTGTTTTTAATAGGAATGGGTGTTGTATTTTATCAAAGGCTTTTTCTGTGTCTATTGAGATAATCATGTGATTCTTGTTGGTTTGCTTGTTGATGTGGCCAATTATATGGATATTTTTCCTAATATTGAACCAGCCCTGCATCCCAGGTATAAATCCTACTTGATCATGGTGGATGACCCTTCTGATCACTTGCTGGATTCTTTTTGCTAGTATCCTATTTAAGATTTTTGCATCTATATTCATTAGGGAGATTAGTCTATAGTTTTCTTTCTCTGTTTTTGACCTGCCTGGTTTTGGAATCAGTACTATGTTTGTGTCATAAAAGGAGTTTGGTAGAATTCCCTCTTTGCTTATTATGTCAAATAGTTTATATAGTATTGGGATTAACTGTTCTTTGAATGTTTGATAGAATTCACTGGTTAATCCATTGGGCTCTGGGGATTTTTTCTTAGGAAGTTCTTAGATGGAATGTTAGATTTCATTTTCTGATATGGGATTATATAAGAATCCTATTTCTTCTTCTGTTAGTCTAGGCAGTTTGTATTTTTGTATATATTCATCCATATCACCTAAATTGGTGTATTTATTGCCATAACATTCGGCAAAGTAATTTTTAATGCTTGCCTTAATTTTCCTCTTCATTGGAGGTGATGTCCCCCTTTTCTTCTTTGATGCTATTGATTTGTTTTTCTTTCCATGTACCATTACTAATCATTATTTTTATTCCCTTGTGATCTAAAAAGGCTGCATTTATTATTTCTGTTTTTCTGCATTTGTGTGCCATGTTTCTGTGACCTAATGTATGGTCAATCTTTGTAAATGTGCCATATGGTGCTGAGAAGAAGGTGTATTCCTTTTTATCCCTATTTATTTTTCTCCATATGTCTATTAATTCTAATTTTTCTAAGATTTCATTCACTTATTTTACCTCTTTCTTATTTATTTTTTTATTCGATTTATCTAAATTTGATAATGGTTGGTTTAAGTCTCCCACTAATATGGTTTTACTGTCTATTTCTTCCTTCAGTTCTCCTAGTTTCTCCATTAAAAATTTGGGTGCTATATTATTTGGTGCATACATGTTGATTAGTGATATTTCCTCATTATCTAAAGTCCCTTTTAACAAAATATAATTACCTTCCCTATCCCTTTTGATCAGGTCTATTTTTGCTCTGGCTTTATCAGATATCATGATTGCAACTCCTGCCTTCTTTCTGTCAGTTGAGGCCCAGAAGGTCTTACTCCATCCTTTAATTCTGACCTTGTGGGTGTCTACCCACCACATGTGTGTTTCTTGAAGGCAACATATGGTAGGGTTTTGGATTCTAATCCATTCTGCTAATCGTCTATGTTTTATGGGTGAGTTCATCCCATTCACGTTCAAAGTTATGACTGTCACTTTTGGACTCCCTGGCATTTTGATAGCCTTCCCTAATTCTAACCTTTCTTCTTCAGCTCTACCTTTTAGTCCAGTGATTTACTTTAAATCAGTCCCCCTAGTCCCCTCCCTTGGTATGTTTCCCTTTCTAGTCCCTCTCTTTTTGTTCCCTCCCCTTAACCCCACTTCTTCTCTCCATTTATGTTCCCTCCCCCTCCCCCGCTTCTTCCCTTCATTTTTTGTCTTCCCTCCCCCCTCCCCCCTTGGTTTTCCCTTCTCCCTTCCCTAGTTGGGTAAGATAGAATTCACGATCTCAATGGATCTGGATGTTCTTCCCTCTCAGATTTGATTTCCCTGAGAGTAAGGTTTAAGTAAAAACTCTCTTCCTCTCCTTCATATAGGAGTTTTCTTCCCCTCCCCTTCCCGTGTGAATCTTTGTGTGAGAAAGATTATTCTATTTGGTCTTTCTTTTCCCCCTATTTATACATTACATTTTCCACACATGTTAGTATACATAGATTGATATAAATGTAGTCCTTATAGAAGAGAGTTTGGGTAAAAGAAAAAGATAACATTTTTCTCCTTTTCCCTTTCCTTCATATTTACCTTTTCAGGTATTCCATGCTCTTTGTTTTTTGGTATCAAACTTTCCACAGAGCTCTTGTCCTTTCTTTGCAAAAACTTGGAAATCTTCTATTTTGTTGAATGCCCATACTTTCCCTTGGAAATATATAGTCAGTTTTGCTGGATAGCTGATTCTTGGTTGAAGACCCAGCTCTCTTGCCTTTCTGAAAATCATGTTCCATGTCTCATGATCATTCAGAGTGGAACTTGCAAGGTCTTGTGTGACCCTGATTGGCATTCCTTTATATCTAAATTGTCTTTTTTCTGGCTTCCTGTACTATTTTTTCTTTTGTTTGAGAGCTTTGGAATTTGGCAATTATATTCCTGGGACTTGTCTTTTGGGGGTTTAGTGTAGAAGGTGTTCTGTGAGCTCTGTCAGTGGATGTATTACCCCCTTGTTCTAGAAGCTCTGGGCAATTTTCTTTGATTATATCTTTTATCACGATGTCGAGTTTGGTGTTTATTTCTGGCTTTTCTGGAAGTCCAATTATTCTTAAATTATCTCTTCTTCCTCTATTTTCCAAGTCTGTCACCTTGTCAGTGAGATATTTTATGTTCTCTTCTAATTTCTTGATCTCTTGGCTTTGCTTTATTGATTCTTGCTCTTTTACCTGCTCGTTTTCTTCGAGTTGCCTAATTCTGACCTTTAAAGCCTGGTTTTCATTTTCAGTTTGGTCAAACTGGTTTTGTAGATGCGTGAATTTCTTTTGCATTATTTCCCACTTTTCCTCCCAGGAGGCTTCCATCTTTTTGATCCTTCCAATTCAAATTCTTCATGGGTTTGTGGAGAGTTTCCATTTCCTTTGGAAGGTTTCGGGTAATTTGCTTGTATTTCCTCTACTATCTCCTCTGTATTTTGTATTTTTGCTCCATAAAATGTGTCCAAAGTGTCCTTTTGTTTTTCTTGGAATTTTGGGGCTTTTGTACTTCTGTGGAGTTTGCTATATCTATCTGAGTGGGGAGGACTAGCTTTTTTTTATCTCTGTCTGGTGTTCAGAGGTTTTAGCCCTAGGCAGATTGTCTGTTCTATGCAGTTGTTGTTCTGTCTTCCTGGGAATCTAGGATTTGTTGGTGTTTCTGTGTTACTGCCCTCCTCAGTTCCCTCCCAATGCTTCTCCATTGCCTTACTTCCACACTCTGAGCCCTCTCCATGGGGTGTTTGTTTCTGTGCCTTAGCTGGCCTGCAGAGCCAGCACTCTATGGGGGGAGGGGCTGAGGCTTCCTGGAGCTCTGAGGGCTCCTGATATGATTAACTTTCTCTGGGTTGAACTAAGTATGCTTTGAGGCAGCGATCTTGAGATTTCGATGGAAGGATCCAGCCAGGGGGTTGCAGGCTCCCCGTCTCTGTCTGTTTCCCTGCTGTCTGGGTGCCCCTGTGACTAGGTCAGATTTTTTTCAGGAAGCGGCCTTCAGAATAGCCGGCTGCCAAGGCCCTTTTGCCAGCCCTGAGGGTTACTGTTGTTTCAGAGGACCCTGCTCTCTGAGGGGGGAGGGGCCATGGCTACCTGGAGCTCTGAGGGCTGGTGATAGGATTAACCTCAGACTGATTATGCCCTGAGTCAGGGACCTTTGGTGAGACTCAGATGGAAGGATCTGGTCAGGGGGCTACAGGCTCCTCCTTTCTCTCTCTGTTTCCCTGCTGTCTGGGTGCCCCCTTGACTGGGTCATGTTGTTTTCTAGAAGTGGCCTTCAGGATAGCTTGCCCTTTTGCCAGCCCTAAGGGTTACTGTTGTTTCAGAGGACCCTGCTCTCTTGGGGGGGGGGGGCATGGCTTCCTAGAGCTCTGAGGGCTGGTGATAGGATTAACCTCAGACTGATTATGCCCTGAGTCAGGGACCTTTGGTGAGACTCAGATGGAAGGATCTGGTCAGGGGGCTACAGGCTCCTCCTTTCTCTCTCTGTTTCCCTGCTGTCTGGGTGCCCCCTTGACTGGGTCATGTTGTTTTCTAGAAGTGGCCTTCAGGATAGCTTGCCCTTTTGCCAGCCCTAAGGGTTACTGTTGTTTCAGAGGACCCTGCTCTCTTGGGGGGGGGGGCATGGCTTCCTAGAGCTCTGAGGGCTGGTGATAGGATTTACCTCAGACTGAGTATGCCTTGAGGCAGGGACCTTCGGTGAGACTCAGATGGAAGGATCTGGTCAGGGGGTTACAGGCTCCCCCATATCTCTGTTTCCCTGCTGTCTGTGTGCCCCCTCGACTGGGTCAGGTGTTTTTCCAGAAGCAGCCTTCAGGATAGCAGGCCCTGAGGCTCTGAGGTTCCCTCTGCTGCCTCGGACTCAGAGCTCTGGGTTGGGGGGATGGGTCCTGGGGCCTTCCTTCTGACTACCCCTTAGGTCCGAGTGATCTCATGTTCTGGCTTTTGGGCAGGCCTTACCTATTGATCTAGGTCCAGGTCCAGGAAGAGGATTCCCAGGGTCTATGCTGTTGTTTGTTTTGAATTTCGGTGCCTTAGGAGCATATAATTTGAGTTCGGTAGGGAAGGGTTTCTGGAGATCTGAACCTTAGCTTTCTCTAAGCCACCATCTTGACCGGAAGAGGGAGTGGTAATTCTTTAACTAACCTGACTATTAGTGAATTTTTTGTTGCTGAATTTCATTGGCTAAATCTTCAACTGAAGGTTGGTATTTTTTACACTTCAAGTCCAAGCAAGCATTACTGACTTCATCTGTCAATCTGTTTCTTTTGTTTGTTTTGATATTATTTAATGCTGAGAATAAGGTCTCACAAAAGTATGTAGAGGGAAAAATTATGAGTAAAGCCATTGCTATATTTTTCAGGGTGCTATAAGTGTCTGGTAATCAGTTCCAGACACTCCTCCATTGCATGTGGGCCAGTTCCCTGCCCAGTCTTCCAGCAGGCCTGGCCCCACCCTTCCCTTCCCCAGTCTGCTGGCCCAGAGACACCATGAGAGAGGCAGCTGTTTACTACCAGCCTGAGTCCAAGTCTGCCTGGCTTATGCTACCAGCTCCCGGCTAAATACTCCCGAGGTCAGTGGGTAGAGCAGCCCTCAAACCCCCCCTTCCCACTTTCCCCGGGTCTGAAAATGCCTATATCTGTGGGCGCATGGCAACCCCAGTGACTTCCAGGTTTTGAGGTGCACTGAGCCTGCAAGAAGCCATGTGTCATCGAAAATGGCTATGCATATCAGTGCTAACATGCATGACAAAGTTTCACCACCATGGTTCTATTACAATGTCAGTAACATAAGGTAGTTGAACTCTGGTACTATCTTTTCACTTATATTTATAGCCAAATTATTTAAGGAATTGAAGAAGAAAATATGGTAAATAAATGATACAATACTATTGTGTTGATTTCTTATGTCAGTTTCTGGCATAGATTAAGTATTCAATAAATGATCTCTCTGTCTCTCTCTCTTTGTCTCTATATTTATCTCTCCTCTCTTTGGTTCTTTTTCTCTGTGTCTTTTTTTATCTTCCCCTTTCTGTATTGTTTTCTTTTCTTTTTTCTCCAAATAAATATCATCAATTATATCTCAACTATAGGCTCAAACACCAGGGATGTTCTTATAATACTTGTTCATTGTGGAATAAAGGCTCTAATTTGTAAATTGGAGACCCACAGATCTCCTGCTATAGTAGAAAATGAACTAAATTGAAACATTTGACAATGAAGAATGACAATGACAGTTCAGAAACTTTGTTCATACATTGTTTTTAATATCAAGTAAATGTGTAGCTTAAACAAGAAACATTTTTGCATTTCTACCTTCACAAAAATCTTTCCCTTTGGGGGATATAATATCTGATACTACAAGGTTCCTAGTAAGCTACATATGTGCCTATATAATTATTAATATATTACTGATGGGGTGTATGGGGTGTTCAGGGAGGGATAGTATTTCTGGTAAGGAGGGCTTGTCATGCCCTCCTAGGGCAGCTCTCTAGCCTCTGACTCCCACCTGACACCCAGATCTCACTTGTGGCTCCCAGTAGCTGCTAGCATGTGGCAGCGGCCATACCCTGGGCAATGGCTTTGACAGGCCAGCTAAACCTTGTGAGGGTAGCCATCAGGTTGTCGACCCCTGGTGAACCAGAGCTTTGCTCACCCAGCATGTGAAGACTGTTTCGGGAGAACAGGCGAAAGAAACCAATAAGAAGGTTCAATGGCTGAGATGGAGACACAGCTAAGCACTGTGGAGTGCTTAGGGCATGTTGGAGCACAAAAGACCGCACGGCCATCCAGTGCAGCTGAGGAAGTCTCCAGGTGTAACGACTTTTCATGCCACTGGACCCAGGCTTCCAACGCCAAGAGAGTGGGACTGTCTCTGTGCATCGACTTTTCCACTTAAATCTCCTTCATGCACAACTATCTTTGTGCACACTCATCTATCCTAGCCCCGCCCACCCTCTTCAAGACTTGCAGCAATGGGTCAGTGGCGACGCAACAGGTGGAGGTGACCACTGGCAGTTGTAGTCATGACCTGCACGTAGGCGGCCGACAGACCAGTGGTTGCTCGGCCCTGTAGGGCAGCAGGTACATTCGGCAGCATCCTGGGCGACTGAGTAGCCCTCTCTAGGACAGCACTGCTCACCCTAATCAAGGGAGGGGACTAGAAAAGTTGTCCCAAACATTTCCTGCCCTACAAACACCCGGTCAGCACACCACAGCTGGGGGGGTCATCTCTTTAAGTGGTCGAAATCAAAGGAAACAAAATACAAAGAAACTCCTACCAGGAGCATGTAACATCAGAACATTACTTGATAGAGAGAATACCCCAAGACCTGAGAGAAGAACAGCTCTAATTGGTAAAGAACTGGCGCGATATAACAGTGACATCACAGCATTAAGCAAAACATGCTTACCAGAAGAGGGATCACTCAGTGAACCCACCACTGGATACACCTTCTTCTGGAAAGGTAGAGCCTCAAATGAAGACAGAATCCACGGTGTTGGCCTGGCTATCAAGACTAGTTTGCTCAAACAGCTGCCAGACTTGCCTGTGGGCATCAGCAAGAGGCTCATGAAGATCCGCTTGCCTCTCAGCAAAGACAGGTATGCCACAATCATCAGCTCATATGCCCCTACACTGACCAGTACAGAGGAGACCATTGAGCAGTTCTACTCTGACCTGAGTGCCCACAAATGACAAGCTGATACTACTGGGAGACTTCAACGTCCCTGTTGGCAAGGACTATGAAAGATGGAAAGGAGTGCTCCGCGAACACGGTGTGGGCAAAATGAACAACAACAGTTTTTTGTTTTCTTGTTGTTTTTTTTTTTAACATACCTTCTGTAACAACTGGCGTCCCATGCCCCATGTGCTACAAACTTTATGCCTCAGTCTTTGGACTTCAAAGCCATATGAAGATAAACCGTAGATGAAAACACACAAAGACAATTGTCATTCTCGGTCACTGAGAGACTACTACTATACTATATTACTGATTCAATATAGAATGCCTATGTAGAATTCTATTTCTATATAGAATCATTAATATATCCTTTATAGTCACAAGGAGTGGTAGGGAAGTACACACCCCTAAGAGAAAAGGTTTAATTACTTATATTATAATGATGAGATTTGTGACAAGTATATCTTATTTTTATAATGGAGAATATTAACACTGCTATTAGTATGATAGAAAATCATTCCAATAGGAACATACATTTTCCAGGGCTCCAAAAAGAAATAATCTTAATCTAGCAGCTAGTGACAAAATGGTAAATTATCCACAGAAGTACAAGTAGTCTAATCATGAGAGACATGCTAAAGTAAAATGAGAATCACATGCAAATAAACTTTTTGAATGTCCTTTTTATTTTTCCTGAATGTAAATTTTATAGGCAATATATTAATTTCAAATTGTGTTGATAGAACTATTTTATATTTCATAATCAGTTTCATGAATCTGTGCTTTGTCTTTATACATGGGAGAGTATGATAATGAAGCCCCCTTTGAATTAATGCTATTGGAGTCATTTTACATTTTAATTTCTCCCACTTGAGCTTAGAAACATGGAATAAATTAATATTTTATGTTTGCATTTAATTTATATAAGTACAAATTCCTTTGATGTTTTCTGGCTAGATTAGTTACTACTTGCCTATATGTATTAATATATAGAAAAATGCTTTCCCCCAAGACACTACCCCTTTATATTTTTAACCATGAAAACACTTTAATTACATGTGCATTTTTAAGACTCTGTTATTAAAACAGAGGCAGTTAGGTGACAGAGTAGATAGAATGGTTGGCCTGCAGTCAGGAACACATGAATTTAAATCTTGCCTCAGATGCTTAGTAGTTGTGTGGTCCTGTATAACTCTCTAACTTCCCCAGTTTCCTAGTCTGTAAAATAGG